>NW_006206449.1:479376-538669 GCF_000334495.1 Tupaia belangeri chinensis | reverse complement strand
AAGATGATGCTTTGCTTTCTGTTTCTTGTTTTTGTTTTACTTTGGTTTCATGTTAAAACTTAGGCTAATCTGATTTTTTCTGGGTTGGGTCACTCTGAAGTCTGTTTTATTTTAAAGCTTAGATTCATTCAGTAGTCTCAACCTCAATTATATGGTGTATATGAACATTTGCAATTCTGCAAGAAGGGAGACATGATATTGCATAATTCATCTCAATGGAAATTTGTAATATGTGTCTAGACATAATAAAACATTGTGTAGGTTTTTTTAATGAATACATAAATAGAAAGCATAATTTAAGAGAAGTATCTCACAAAGAACAAAAGAGAGAGCCACAATTTAAATTAGCGTACTCATACTATTTGGTATAAATGGAAATATTTTGTATACATCAAATTAAAGAATATCAATTATAGATACCATATATTTAATTAAAAACATCAAAATCTCATATAGTCATCTTTCAAAATTATAGAGCCACAGTCCATGATCTCTTTTGTTTATTTGGGAAAGGACTATCAAGATTTGTTGTACTGGGGCCAGCAGGTGGCATGGTGGTTAAGGTGCTGGACACTCCCACGTAATCGACCACAGTTCGAGTCCTGGACCTGGTGGCTTGCTTTCTCACTTTCCCTCTCTCTCTCTGTCTCTCACTGGTCAAATTAAAGTGAATGGATGAATAAATAAAATTAAATAAATAATTCTTAAAAATGCTTTTAAAAAGCTTATAAGATACGCTGTACTAGATTAATATAGATCTTTATCATCAGAGTTGGCTAACATATTTTAAATATTCCATCTAAGAGGCAGCAAATCTTATCAAATTAAATCAGTTTTTCCTGGCCTCCAGTGATATCAAAGAAAATTTAATTGTATTATTCAGAAGTTACTGAAAGACAAAGTTTTTTCTAAAGTCTGCTCTCCTGTACCATAAAAATCAATTATAATGGATTCTTGGATTTGCATTTGATTTAAAGTTGAGTAAAACTCCAATAATCTCCCATAAAATGATCTGAAATATTTTACATAATACTAAATTCTTTTCCACCTCATACAATTATATTTTCATAAGTAAGAGTTAATATTAACATATTTAATATGCAGCTCATTGTATTAATAGGTCTACCACCCTATACTTGATAAGTACAGATTTATTAACTTAGAAAAGATTTTAAAAGAGTAGAAATTATTGAAAAATATTGATTCCATATTTGCCTTATTCCTAAATTTTATTATAAAATACTAGACATAATTAATTAATTTGGTTTTGAATTCTGAAAGATGAAAAAAAAAAATCCCATGGAAACTTCTAGTTCATATTTCCAGTGACTAGTTAGAAAATAGTATACGTAGGGCCAGCCCAAGGCTTACTGGTTAAAGCAGTAAGATCCTACATAGCTGAATAAACAGTTTGAATCCTGGACCAGGCAGCTTTAAAAACACAGTGTGTGTGTGTATGCATGCTCAGAATACCAATAGGAGGGAGAAATAGAGAAGAAGGATTGTAGTGGGACCATTCCACATGAGGGAAATACTTTTTCATTTTCGCTTTGTTTTTCTCTGTCTGTGGCAAGCATGTGGCAAGCATGCACTCTCTGGCAAAATTAGAACAAAACAAAACGTAACAAAAAATGAAAAGAAAGAAAATAGTGTATTAATATAAAAAGAAAATAAATAATAGAAAAAAATGTAAAAAGACAAAGGACATAGCAGACATTTGTATATTACTATATAATAGTTAGGGAGAGTATTATTTTTATTTTTTTTCTGAATGAGTTTTGCTATAGGGTGAGTGCACTCACTAAAGAGACAGAGAGACAGAAAGTGAGGAATCACTTTCCCCCGTAGTTTGGCCATACCACAATTCCTTCTCTGTTTTTCTCTCAGTATTTTGGAAATGCATGCACACATGCCCAACCTGTTTCAAGCCACTTGTCTCAGACTTGAACCAAGATCAACAACATGGGAGTTCAACATTTTAACCATTATGCCACCTGCTGTCCCTGGACTATCATTTTCTCCAGATAATTATTTTTTAACTAGGATGTTGCATACATATATTAGGTAAAGATAATATAGCATTAAGAAATATCTTATCTCAATGTTTTTCAGAAATTCCAGACCCTACAAAGTGATTTTAGACCTTCATTGTTTAATTTAATATATATTTTATTTAAATATTAAATTATTTATTTATAGGGATTTTTTGAAAACTGCATCTTCTACTATTACTATTACTTTTAATAGATTTTAAACAGACTCCTAATCAAATTTACTCAGGTAATATTTAATAGTTGGAGCTGGTTAATTTTTAATGTCATTTAATATATTTGAAAGGTACTCAAAATATTATACTATTAAATATTGAGTAGCATCGTTACAAAAATTTTAAATAATTTAAGCCCAAACCCTAGAGGCATAGGGATCACTACTTCTGGCTCTTGAAGCACCAAACAAGTCCACTGAGATTTAGATAATTTTTTCATAATTTAATAATGTGGTTTAAGTTGTTGCTAGGTTTGCAAAAATATACTGTAACAGCACAGATGTGACTCTTAATTAAAAAGTCTCTTGTGAGAGCAAATGGGTTTCTGGGTGATGTTTTGAGCAAGATTATGTCACTCAGAAAAAAATCTGAGTACACAAAATCCTGAACTTACAAACATTTTGTGCCTCAGAGACCACAGCCTTTTTTTTTTTAATCCCTAACCACCCTGCAGTGTGAAGAGAACTGAAGATAATTTGCACATCAGCCTGTGTTTTTATATTTTTGTTTAAGAGAACCATATTGCTGCCAGTGTCAGAATTTATGTTTAGATTTTGACAATGTATCTTTCTATGCAGGTGTTTTTCCTATTATTTATTTTTGTCAACATAGCTTTGTAATTTTTAAAAATGTTGTTAACCATGTAAGTGACAGGTATATTTGGGTGTTCACGTCAAGTTTCAACTCAGTGATATCCAAAATGGCTAAGATTTTTCAAAAATAAGATTTCACACAGTGTTGACTGTATTTTACATGAATTTAACTGTAAGAATTTACATGCTGTTCTGAATTATTAGGAAAATACATACACTTAAATACAGTCAAGACAACTTATGATTGGCACCTATATTTTATGATGATATATCAAAAATAATTTAATGAGAGTATCAAACTTTAGCAATAAGCTTATTTAAATCATGGTGAATATTAGTTAGTGACCTACATTACAGAACTGATGGATAAACTAATAGAGATAGATGAAAGAATAAATGAATATTGCTATTAAATATAGGTAGAGTAATTTCACATCCTTTACAAGAGTATCACAGACTTTGTAATTTCCTAGGTAAGACACATTTTTCCAACACATAAAAGTTTCTTAGGAATAAATCAAATAATTTAGCAAATTATTTAAGTTTTAATAAGGGTATATACCCTTAGCATATCCCTTTTCTTAGACATATGAAAAGTCTTTCATATACACACACATCTGTACATATGCACCCACACAAATATAAATACACACAAACTTAAATATGTGGTGTGTGTATGCATACACATATCATTTTGTTTATTAAATATATCTTTATCTGATAAGAAATTAAATAAGTAGTATAAATTTACTAAATTTCCTCATTGATACTTACCAGGCTCCAAATCTAGCACTTCACTAATCAGAGATTTTTCTCTCTCTCCAGGAAATTTCTTCCAAAAATTTCAGTAAATATACTATCAGCTCTAGTATTTAGTAGTTTCATAGGTTCCTTATTGCTATGGTTTGAATGGGACCCCCAAAATTCATACGTTGAAATCTTGTGAGCCATTGTAACAGTGGTAAGAGGTGGAGACTTAATCTAATTTTGGTGTTGAAAGCTGGGGCCTTTGGGATGTTATTGGGATTTGATGAGGTCATGAGTGTTGGACTCCCTGTGCGATTCCTGGTAACTTCATAGAAAGAACAGACATATGGACACATGCTTGCTCTGTCTCACTATGTGATGTCATCTGCCATGTTATCTACTAGAAGAAAACCCTCCCTGTATGCAGTCTTTTCATCTTTGAGCTCTATAAGCATGAGTGAAAGTGAACTCAGACTATAATTAGCAACATGAGGGAATAAAACCTTTTCTTTTTGTTTCTGTAAGAGTTTTATGTCATGCTATTCTAAAAAAAAAAATGTCATTTTTCCCTCTAAGCACTTATAAGTTTTTCTTCACCTTAAATGTTCTTTAATGTCATTAGTACATATAGTGCATAGGGTTCATTAAAATGCTGGAATAGAAATTTACATCGTTTTATTTGATTTTGGAAAATATCAGTCAGCACAGGCACAAATAGTGTCACTTCTGATTTTATCATCGTACACAGAAACCTGTTTATACATAAGTTCAAATAGGACCACTGAGAAAAGTCAAAAAGAAAACCACTTAAAGACAGGAGTTATGTGAGGCCAACAGGTGGTGTGGTGGTTTAGGGTGCTAGGCTCCCACATGGTTGACTGTAGTTTGAGTTCCAGACCTGGCAGCATGCTTTTTCACTTTGTCTGTCTCTCTCTCTTTTTCTCTCTCTGGTCAAATTCAAAAATAAATAAAGTTAAATAGAATAATTCTTAAAAATAAAAAAAAAAGAGAGGAGTCGTGATCCACCTCATTGAATGAGTATCTACATAAATTTTCTGAAATTCTTCTGCATGGTAAGTTGTCTCTTCTCATTTATGTATTCATTTGATTACTTATTACTATCAGTATAGGCTCATGAATACATATGTAATACTTTGTGTCATAATCCAATGCTACTTTTAAAATATGTGTCGAGCTGCTGATAGTGATTTTATTCCAAAGAATACAGTATAGGAATAAGTAAAAATGAGTAAGTGGGAAGTCTGACAAACACTACTTCTGTCATTGACCAAAATCCACTTAGACAGTGATAAGTCATGCTGGTAGTGTGTGCCCTGCTATGATGTGATCAAAATAACACCTTATCTCTGTGGCCCTCCTTCCTGAATCTGTAATTCCAGTCTAATCATGTGAAGATATCAGGAAAATCCCAATAGATACATATTCTATAGTATATCTTAACCAGTAATTCTCAAAACTGATAAGGTCATCAAAAACAACATATGTCTGTGAAATACAGTCAAGCGGAAACCAAAGAAACAACAACCAAATGTAACATAGTAGAGGATTCTGGAATAGGAAAACCTAAAAAACTTCATTCAAAGAAATGTAAATTAGTAATAATAATCTATATGGTTCCATTATTCATAGCAAATGTATCATACTAACCTAAGATGCTAACCATAGAGAAAATCTAAGATATGTGCGAACTGTACTATCTGTATCTTCCCTCCATTTTTATAATTCTAAAGCTTTCCTAAAAAAGTTAATTTTATAATGAAGAATATAGACATGAGAAACAATTAGTTCTACTACCTAACATTAATTTCCAGCTCATTACTCTTACCTGAAAATCTTTGAAAGAGGGAGTCTGGAATGAGTGAGCTCTGGGATAAGACACCTATCCTGTGACTGGAAGTTAATAGGTAATAATAACAGCCTGAGGATCTGAAGTCCCAGCAATTTTTGTCTTAAAGTATCTCCAAACTCATCACCTGAAACTGAGCCTTTCTGAGCAATGAAAGATAATGGGCACCATAAATATTTTCTTCTTCGCCCAAAACGAACTGAATTTTATTTTTTTCAAATTCTAGTAAGATTGCTATAGTCATAAGTAGTAAATACTGTTACATGGGAGCAGCTTTAAGCTTCTAGAAGCTACCTGCATTCTTCCCCAAACAGTTCCCTCTATCTTCATCTCAGCTACATTCCATCAATTCTTTCTTTGGATTCAAATCAAGAGGGAAAAAAAACCCATGTTCAAAAGGACTCTTGTGATTAGTTTAGGTCCACTAAAAGATGGCCCTACTTTAAGATCAGCTGTGCCATATAGTGTGACATAATCAGAGGAGTGATATCTCATTGTTTTCAATAGCTTGATAGGCCATCTTGGAATTGTGCTTATTATTTAAGTGAGTCCTAAAATACTGAGAAAAGGAAAGACGAGCAGAAGCACAAGGAGAAAAATGAAGGAGGAAGATAACAAAAATGATATTTTAACAAAACAATTGGTGACCAAAACAGGGACTTAATATGCCCATTGGTTGTGGGAAAATAGAGTTCACTTCAGGAAGAAGATGTAGAGGACTAATAGTGAGATATTTAAAGGCAAAAACAAAACAAATAATAAACTGGAGTATAAACTGGGATTATAGAAGCAGATTGTTCTTTCAAGATACTTGGTAAAGATGAGAAGAAAACAGCAGAAACTAAGAAGGCCAAAGATGAGATGGATACATGTGTTTTGTGCTTTTGTTTTAAAGAGATCCAGGAGAAAGGAACAGCTGAAAACTGCAAGGGGGCGGGGGGGGTGTTGGCTAGCAGGTGGCATGGTGATAAAGTGCGCTGGACTCCCACATGGCCAACTGCGGTTCGAGTCCTGGACCTGTTGGCTTGCTTTCTCACTTTCTCTCTCTCTCACTCACTCACTCTGTCTTTCTCTAGTATGAATGAATAAATAAATAAGTACATAAATAAATAAAATTAAATTAAATAACTCTAAAAATATGCAAGGGAGATAAAACAAGTAAATTAGCAATCTCATCTATAAAAGTTTTTAAATTAACAAACCATACAAGCTGGAGGTTCACAAAAGAGCACAATATAAATGTTTTTCTGCACGCAAATGAAGTCCTTGAGTGTTTAACAATACAAAAAGAAGTGGCTCTGGCATTTTTGTGTTTGTATATGCTAACATTCCTCCTGGTATGGAGTCCCTCAAAGTGTGTCTTAATTGCATTCTGAGTGTATTTTCCCAAACAAATGTTCTGAAAAGGTGATCAAATATTTGAAATTACAATACTTTCTCAAATAAGTAGCTACATGGTTGGTATACTTGATTAATTTACAAATCTTATTGAGTTTGGGATTTAAAGTGTAAAACTTACAGAAATTAATAAATTTACTTTCAATATATTATACACTTTCTGTCACCTTAGGAGCTGAAATTTTGCATATATTTAGTTTTTCAATAGTTACTTTAACCAAACCATGTGTTCCATTTATTTATAATTGATTGACAAAAGAATCAGAAAATTAGGTGAATAAGCTCAAATATGTTTCTTAGGATATATTGGGTTGTAAGAAAAGTAATGATGGATTTTTGCATAGAAAAACAAAAATAAGTCATGACTTTTCTGACAATCCAATAATATATATTTACTGATTAATATATATCACCCTATAATATATTTTAAAACAGAGTCAAAATAGGACCAGAAAAAGGTGCAGCAGTAAAATGTGACACTCCATCAGGCTGACTAATGTGGGAAGTTTCCAGATTCCCTTCTGGAGATATCCATGAGAATTCTATCATGTGCAACCTTATACTGGGGACTGGCAAAAGCTGGGAGTGGACTGATGTGTGAAGAGCCTTTTGGGATGCTGATGCTCTGTCTCTCTACCTTTTTTTCTTTGTCTCTTTCACTCATGGAAGAAACAAATAATATAAACTTTAAAAAGAAAGGGAAAGGATCAAAAATAGTACGTTTGATGCCCTGTCCCAAATGAAGTGCAAGTTTTTTCCAAGAGTTGTCATTCCTATACACACACACACGTACACCCCTTAAAAGGTCTTAGTAAATGACAATTTCATATTGTGAAATTAAAACTTTATATAGTCTAATGTTACCAGCCAGGTGCAGAGCATTATGTTCAGTTAAATGGTGTTTTCCAAAATTATGGCTGGGTTATTAAAAAAAATTGTCTTATAATCTTAAATAAGGGTAAATTAAGAAAAAACAAGTTCATTTCATAAAAGTAAGCAAATTATCAGGATTCGCTGTCACCATATAAAATAGTCACTTTAAATTAATTTTGCCGCTAGTGAAACGATAGTAAAATCACACTATATGGAATTCGGTAATTCAAAACAATAAAGGAACTATTAGTAATCCTGTGAAATGATGTGGGGGATCTTCATCAAAGATCTGTGTTTCTAGATAGCATTTAGTTTAATAGCTCTGAGCCATAGACTGTGACCATGTCCCAGGAGGCTCCTCCTTCTCCCTAGCTGCTCTAAAAGTTAGAAAGTAGCCTACTGCAGCCTTCATAGTCACCCCTCATGACCTCATTGTTGAATTACTTCTTGGCCTGTTGCTTTGTGTCCTGTTGGAAAGACTCCTCTTGAGGGTGGAAGTTCAAGTACTTAGGATCAAGGCTCTTGAGGTACGGTATACATATTAAATCTCAGCAGTTTTCTATCTCACTAGACAGCAGACAATGAACAGGATATGGGGTCCTTCTTGATAACCACACATACTATACATATTTATTCCTTTCTCTTATTATTTATAAAAAGGAATTATTTCTTTTGCCACCTTCAAAGGTATTTATAAGTAAGCTTTGGGAGCTTCCATTTATATACTCAGATATTTATTATATATCTTTATTTATGCTTCCTTCTCAACTTCCACTAATATAACAACAAAGAAAATAAAAAAAATTAAATTAGATGCCAACAAGGATAAAATGAGAACGGTGACAAGAACAGATTAGAAATGTCAACAGATTTTGAGAGATTAAAAGTGGATGTATGATTGGCAACTGACTTAGCAGAGAAGGATAATCCTCAGGGGTTATGGGACCAGTAATAAACTAACTAATTCATCCCACGGAAAACTGGAAGGTTCAGGACGTTAGGGAAAACAACCAACTAACTCTGAAGGCTAGGGTATGGAGGATGAGACTGAGAAACCCATATTTCTTCCCCAAGACTTCACTGCCAGGAAATGCCTCTCTCCCACTCCAACAGTGGGAAGGCTGAGTCAGTAAGGCTCAAGATTCAAGGAAGTAAGCAAAGCCACGGACAGCTGTGAAACAAAATTAAGTTAGATTTGCATAATTTATGGTAACACCCCTCAGCTTCCTTTTTCATCGTATTTCCCATAATTATTTTTTTCTGGACTGAGGAGAGTATAAGGGTAGACATACAAATAATGTCATGTCAGGATTTTCTGAACAAAGTAACAAGCTCTTGCTAATCATCCTAGTGTATAATAATGCTTCACTCTACTAGAGAGACCTATCTATCAAGTTTTTCTAATTGCCACTTCAGTGCCTCACACTTAAGTCTGTGTAATTCTCCAAATATCATCTTCTATGTGCTCAAGACAACAGCAAACCTGAACTCAGAGGAAATGGCAATTAAGAGAAAAATATACAAATAAATATATAATATTAAACAACATAAAAAAGGAAAATGTATATTTTTTAAGATTTTTGCCATAGTGTGTGTGTGCACTTGCTAGAGAGAGACAGAAGGACGGAAAGTGAGAAATCACCCCGTCCCCCCACCCTGGGGGAATGGCCATACTGTAATCCTTTTCTCCTCCATTCTCCTCTGGGAACTTTGGATATACGTGCACTCATGCAGATGCGATTTTTAAGTTGCTAGGTCTGGGACTTGAACCATGCTTAACCATGTGGGAATCCAGCCCCTTAAGCACCACATCACCTGCTGTCCCTGGAAAATGCTTGAGGAAAACAAAATTAAATAAAACATGATATTAAGAATAAGTGTTCAGAAAAATAAGAATAAGAAGAGGGTTGGATGGCCGGACAGAAGTAAAATGTGATGTTCTGTGAGGTTGATTCACGTGGAAAGATTGCCAGTTAGTGTTGTTCAGAGGTCCCTGGGTATAACTAATTCATCCCACGGAAAACTGGAAGGTTCAGGACGTTAGGGAAAACAACCAACTAACTCTGAAGGCTAGGGTATGGAGGATGAGACTGAGAAACCCATATTTCTTCCCCAAGACTTCACTGCCAGGAAATGCCTCTCTCCCACTCCAACAGTGGGAAGGCTGAGTCAGTAAGGCTCAAGATTCAAGGAAGTAAGCAAAGCCACGGACAGCTGTGAAACAAAATTAAGTTAGATTTGCATAATTTATGGTAACACCCCTCAGCTTCCTTTTTCATCGTATTTCCCATAATTATTTTTTTCTGGACTGAGGAGAGTATAAGGGTAGACATACAAATAATGTCATGTCAGGATTTTCTGAACAAAGTAACAAGCTCTTGCTAATCATCCTAGTGTATAATAATGCTTCACTCTACTAGAGAGACCTATCTATCAAGTTTTTCTAATTGCCACTTCAGTGCCTCACACTTAAGTCTGTGTAATTCTCCAAATATCATCTTCTATGTGCTCAAGACAACAGCAAACCTGAACTCAGAGGAAATGGCAATTAAGAGAAAAATATACAAATAAATATATAATATTAAACAACATAAAAAAGGAAAATGTATATTTTTTAAGATTTTTGCCATAGTGTGTGTGTGCACTTGCTAGAGAGAGACAGAAGGACGGAAAGTGAGAAATCACCCCGTCCCCCCACCCTGGGGGAATGGCCATACTGTAATCCTTTTCTCCTCCATTCTCCTCTGGGAACTTCGGATATACGTGCACTCATGCAGATGCGATTTTTAAGTTGCTAGGTCTGGGACTTGAACCATGCTTAACCATGTGGGAATCCAGCCCCTTAAGCACCACATCACCTGCTGTCCCTGGAAAATGCTTGAGGAAAACAAAATTAAATAAAACATGATATTAAGAATAAGTGTTCAGAAAAATAAGAATAAGAAGAGGGTTGGATGGCCGGACAGAAGTAAAATGTGATGTTCTGTGAGGTTGATTCACGTGGAAAGATTGCCAGTTAGTGTTGTTCAGAGGTCCCTGGGTATGCAGAAGCTGACTAAGGCTAGGGAGCAGGTGGGTCACGGTGTTGGCACTCTGTTGGGGATACCTATCTCTCTCTGTGTCTCTTTTTGTCGCTCTTATTCATAGAAAAATATGAGTAAATAACACTTTAAAAAATAGAAAAAGAGCCATATCATTATGTCCTGGCTCATAAGATTTGAAGGAATTAATATGTGTGCCTTCTTGGCACTGCTCCTAAAGGGAAGGTATCCTCCAATTCCCCTCTCCCCCTTCTACTGGTTGGTGTGTGTGTAGGTGGCTGAATCAGCTTTCCCAAACAATAAAATAGAAGCCATGTGTTGAAAAATGACAGAGAAAAAAGACAGGGCAATTGGTACTACTGCTGTAGAGTTACTGTGTCAGCTCCCGACTACCAAAGCATAAACAGTTAGTTCTCTAAGACGAAATACTTCTGTATGATTTAAGTTATTGTTATTGATTCTTTCTGCAGCAGCCAAATCTGATAATGGTGTATAGTTGGTGTCTTTGATAAGCCCACTGACACTATGAAGAAAAAAATATTGGAAAACAGGGAAGTGAATATTGGGAGCAAGTGGCAAGAACTATCACAAAGGTAGTAGGAAAAATGCCTGCAGTTTTGAAGAGAATCAATTGCAACTTGGAACGTCATCCTTAACCAAAACATTGAACAATTCTGAGGATACGGAGAACAGAAGAATAATACAGTGTCAACCTGTTTAGCTTTATTATTGTTTCTCATGAAGCTACTGAATAATATATTTCATAAAAATGATAAATGGTAACTACAAAAAACAAAAATATGAGACATGGGAAACAAATATTCAACATGGGAAAAAAGTACCAAAACTTCTTTTGAGCACAGTAAAAAAGAGTTCCATGACAATAACTGTATGGCTTGTCTAGAACACAACCAATTCACTCAGAAGATGAAGGGAGAGCATTTCATAAAGAGTGGGTCTGTCTGCCTGATAAAGTAGTTGATCATGTTGAAAGGAGTTTTACTGTTCTCTTGAAGGTTTAGGTTAAGGCTGGCCGTGGTGGTAGTGATAAAACAACCCTCCATCCCTAGCACGCTGGCTATATGGCCAACCTCGGGTTTAGATACCTGGGTTAGTCCAGAAGCATGCCAGGTGAGTGAAGAGCTGGAGAAAAGAGGCTGTGGCATAATGAGATCATGTCAAAGGTGCTTGCTATCTCTTTCCATCCTGGGTGTGCACACGCTATCATTAAAGAAACAAAATCCTGTTCTACCAGTAATAATGGCCCCAGTACCTCAGTTTGAACCTATGTCAACACAGAGCAAAGAAAGAAGGTTTATTTTTTAGTTGTCTGGACAGTGACCACTCATCTTACCCTTTATCACTAATTATTCCCCCATACACTTATTTTCAATGCGAAAAGCATGCTAAAGAGAGGCAGACTGTTACATTCCCTGATCTGATACATTTTTTAGTCTTAGTCTATTGCTAATTCTTTAGCTGAAATCCAAATAAGAGATGTATATTTTATAGTACATTCCTTGGAAGTATAAGACTAATTTTGATAAAAATGACAAAAATATCTGTTTATAATTTCTTGTTCTCAAATAATTTAATAGCATTGAATCATAATCAATAAGAAGTCACAAATGTTTCTATAACTGTTAATGAATAATTATTTTTACTTCCATCATGATTAAGAAACAAATTTATACTTCTTTCCTTTTCTAGTGTATCTTTCTTTGTTTTGTTCTTCCCGTCCATCTGTCATTTTTTCTTGCTTTCTTATTAAAGGTTCTCTCTGAAGGAAGACTTTTCTTTACGCCTTCCAGAAACACATGATAGGTATATTGCTTTCAAACAATAGCCAGAGCCAACCTCATCAATTTGAGAAGGGAGAGTGCATCACCTGATGAATTTACGCCTGCATCTGTTACCAAATGGATCTGAAGTGACATCTCAGGGCCTGATAATGAGATTGTCTAATGTCAGGGAATCTGGTAATGGGATCAGACCAAATCTGATTATTTAGAGATCATGTTAACACAGATTAAATTAATTAATGTTCAATTTGCCCTTCACAAACAAAACATTTAAAAGAGTTCATCAGAGAGATAGAGCTACACTAGTGATGACATATCATTTTTTGGATCAAAGTTTAGACTTTGCAAATTGGGAAACTGATGAAACAAAAGTAGCGGTGCCTTTGAAAAAGTCATTGAGAGAAAACTGTTTTCAGCCCCATAATCACATGAGGCTACATTAGTCAGGTCATGCTAGAAATTGCAGGCACTGTTCTATTTTCTGAAGTGCTCTTCTTTTGTTTATAATTTGGTTTTCCTTCAAAAGTATTAAAAAGTCACACTGTCTGTGTAGCATTATTAGGCTTAGTTTCAATTGTTCTTACTATAACATCACATCCCATATACAACTGCACTCTTACAGATGTAATTGCATTTGTTTATTACAACAGCTGTGGTATTGGCAATGAAAATGTGCATCTCACGGGGATCATGTGACCTTTCTGGGAGAAATATTTTAGGTAGAGTTTCCTTAAGTAATTAGTCACACTGCACAGAAATGAGTTGGTATATAAAGTTAAAAGTATGTATTGAGACCATAGCTTTTCATTGAGAAACTGATGGTGTCTCTTATGTAAATCAAAATAAAAATGTTTTTAAAGCAATGGGATTTTATTGTTTCAGAGTGTTAGCCCAGAATACATATTATACTTAGCTTTCAGTGATATTTCTCTGCTTCATTCAAAAACACGAACCAAAAAAGAAGATACAAAAAATTCTATTTATTCATCCCATATTTTTTTTCAGAAACTAGGTAGGCACAAGGAATTCATCTATGTACAGGAAGCCTATATGTAGAATACTACACAGACTAAAATCTCACACTCAAAGAATTTACTTGCATTCATTTTGACAGAGAAGCAGGAAAAGAACAGGGCACTTGAACATACAAAAGAAAAGTAAGCCAGTAATCAGACAAGAACTTTTCAGGCAGAGATTAACTCTATAAAGAAAAATAGTGTGATAGAGAGTTTTGATAAAAACCACGTGACAGAAACTGGCTATGAAAGAAAACCTATCTGTGATTTATTCAGTTAAAACGTGAATGGTAACTAAGAAATAAGCATTTTAAGATCTGGGTCCAATCACTTAAGACAAAGGAAATAACTCGTATGGATCCAGAGGGTGGTGTAAGAGTAAATGTGATGCTCTGTGAGGCAATCCCACATGAGAAGGTTGCCTATTCAAGTCTGGAAACCTTTATTGACCACCGTCCCCATAGCAGGAACAACCCTGTATGTAGAATAAAGTATTAGAAGACCAGTGTGCATGAAATTTAATGAACCTGAAGAGAGGTGACAGAAAATGTTTCCTGGAAGTAGGCAGTGATATGAGTTATATTTCTTGTTCGGTCTGAAGGTTGGTGGCATGTCCAAGTAAACCCAGAGACTCAGAAGACTGAGACAGCACAATCGTGAGGTCATGGCCTGTCTAAAAATGAGCCAGGCATCATGGTGAGTCACTGTAGATCCAGCTAGGAGACTGAGGTAGGACATTATGTGGTAAGAACAGGTCATAAAAAAAAAAAATGTATGTAGTGATCAACTGAGATAGCCCTGGAGACCTTGTAAATTCACTTTAATTAAGTTCAATGGAAAATTTTCTGAGTGACCTAATATAGCCTCCTTTTCAGAAAAACAACTTTGTTGTATATAAAGTTTATTGTAATGGTTCCTAAGTGAGCAGAAACACAGTAATAAAGCTATCTCATCTAGTTTGGAGAGTGAGAAGGGTGAAATCAATAGAAAATCCAAAGCATTTACTTATATTTTAAGTATGTCATTGTAGATAATAATATTCAACTCTTCATTTAATAAAAAATCACTAAAAAATTACTATGTGCCCTCCATAATGTTAAAAAGTAGATGTCAGGGCCAGGAGGTACTGTGATGATTGAGGCGTTGAACTCCCACATGGCTCACCATAGTTCGAGTCCCAGACCTAGAAGTTTGAAAATCATGCCAAGTGCATGTGCATGTGTGCCCAAAAGTCCAGGAGGAGAAGGGAGGAGAAGGGATTGCTACATGGCCGTCACCTACTTCGGGGAGGTGATTCTGACTTTCCCTCTCACTATTTCTCTTTGGCCAGTGCCCATGCCCTATGGCAAAAGCCTTAAACAATAACATAGATATCAAAAATATGACATAGTTGATAACATTATTGAACATGGCAGATAGCATATGATATGTAATTTGAAATTAAAAATAAAGCACACACTTTTCCTTTAATCTATTAATAGAAGTATTTCACAAAATGTAAAACTTTAGAGCAAATCTATGTATCAAAATTCATTTAAGTTGGATTTTCATTTTAATTTTAAGGGAAAAGGAAAAGAAGCATTTGTTAATGATATATATTCAAAATGTTTCCATGCAGGCATCTTCTAAATAGATAAGTGGGATTACATCAGATTAAACAGTTTCTGCACAGCAAAGGACACAGTAATTAGTGTGAATGGACAACCTTCAGAATGGGAGAATATTTTTGTAAACAATGCCTCAGTTAAGGGACTGATAACCAAAATACACAGGGAACTCAAGTGGCTTACATGAAATAAAAGCTGATTAAACCAATTAAACAATGGGAAAATGAACCGAACAGACAAGTCTCTAATAAAGACATATGAACAGCCAAAAAACATGAGGAAGTGTTCAGTATCCCTCATCATAAGGAAGATGCGAATTAAAACCACAACGAGATACCACCTAACGCCTATCACAATGGCAAAGATTAAAAATATAAAAATAAGCGGGACCAGCAGTTAGTGTAATGGCTATGTCGCTGGAATCCCATGTAGTCGACCACGGTTCGTGTCCTGGATCCGGTGGTTTAAGACTTATGCTGGGCGCATGTGCTTGCATGCCCAAGATCCCAAGAGGAGAATGGAGGAGAAGGGATTGCGGCGTGGCTATCCCCTCTGGGGGATTTCTTGCTTTCTGTCTCTGTCTCTGTCTGTCTGGTGAGTGCATGTGCCCTATAGCAAAAACCTATCAAAAATATATATATATATATAAATAATAAGTGTTGGTGGGATTGTGTAGAAGGGGGAACTCTCCTACATTGTTGGTGGGAATGTAAATTGGTCCAGCCACTGTGGAAAACAATATGGTGGTTCCTAAAAGACCTTTAAATAAAACTACCATATGACCCAGCAATCCCACTCCTGGGTATCTACCCAAAGGACAGGAGAATGTCCAGTCAGAAAAGCACTTGCACATTAATGTTTATTGTGGCATTATTTATGATTGCTAGGACATGGAACCAACCCAGATGTCCACAAACAGATGAATGGACTGAAAAAGTGTAGCACATATACTCTATGGAACAGAGTAAAAATGGAATAGCCATAAAAAACAACAAGACCCTGGAATTTGATAGAAATTGCTTGAATATGGAAGATTTGTTGCTGAGTGAAACAAGCCAGGCTATGAAAGAGATGTTGTATGTCTCCACTTAATATATACATATAGCTGCACTCTATGGTAGAGACTGAAAGATTGGTGGACATAAAAGCAGTGAAAATAATTATTGGCACTGGAGACATTGTGGAAGGAGAGTGTATGAGGGGAAGAGCGGAAAGAAATCAGGGAGAAAATGTAGACAAGACATTTATGGGACACAGAAATGGTTTATTTGGGTAAATTCTCTTTATAAGCCAAATGATCTTTAAAAATTTAAGAATAATAAAATTTTTGATGTAGAATATTTTAATTTATATTTAATTAATACACAAAATATTACCTACAGAATATGCCTATAGAATATGCATCTGTCAAAACACTTCACAAATCATGGAGACATTGTGAATATATATCATTAACAAATGCTTTGTTTCCTTTTCCCTTAAAATTAAAATTAAAATCCAACTTAAATGAATTTTGATACATTGATTTGAGCTAAAGTTTTACACTTTGTGAAATACTTCTATTAATAGATCATAGGAAAAAGATGCATCGGTACTCTGCCTAATCATCTTGTGTTTTTATAAGTTTAGTTTCTAAATCAAGTCTACTCCTTAATTTATTATTTAAGTTTTTAGATAAATTAGGAAGGTGAAATGCAGTTATAACTCAAATTTAGAGATAGTTAAACAAATAACATTCAGTTTTTTGTTTGTAAAGATATAGCTGTCTGAATATGACAGTGACACTAAACCAAATAGTAATATTGGAACAATGAAAATGTGGAAACTGAAATGTTCTATTCTAGCTTTTTAAGTATTGAGTACAGTTTGTATCCATGAGTGTCATTGAAACACAAAAGCAGTGTGCTATTTACAGAGACATCCCCCATATGACAGGCACAAGTGCACTCATGATTCCAAGGCTGACGGAAGGATGAGGTGGATCATGTCAAGTTCCCGTTGATATCATTGTCCTTCTCTGTCTCTCTGACTCATGGAAGAAATAAATGAACTTTTAAAAATACATAGCATCAGTCCAACAGGTGTGGTGGTTAAGGTGTTGGGCTCCCACATACAAGACCACAGTTTGAGTACGAGACCCGGCAGCTTGAAAATCACTGTGGGTGATTGTGCATGTGTATCCCAAACCCTGAGGAGAATGGTGGAGAAGGGACTGTGTCATGGCATCCATCCTGCGGGGGGGGGATTTCTTAATTTTCCTCTCTATCTCTGTCTCTGTCTCTTTCTGGTGAGTGCATGTACTCTATGGGAAAACCTAAAAAACAACAACAACAAAACCCTCTCTGTATATATACAGATATATATTGACATATTTCACAGAAAATAATTATTAAATTATGGAACATGTAATAATCCTTAGCAATGCCTTTTTGTTTTTTCAAACCTTCTAACTTCTCTTTCTGCTCTTTGATCTTATATGTCCTTAGGAAAACATGTTTCATTCCTTCCTAGTGTGGAAGAACTGAAATTATTAAACAAACCAAAAATACAAGACAGACAAGCAAGTTGTCCAATTCATTTTTAAAAAGCTGGGCCAAATAGGATTTTTATCTTGCAGAAACAATGAGAATTTGTTCTATAGCTCAAACATTTCCAACTGAACTTTCACATTTGAAAGCATCATACCTTAGCAAGAAATAATATTTGTTTATAGTGAGTATTTATAGTATTGCTTTTTTTAAGAATTATTTTATTTAGCTTTATTTATTTCTTTTAAAAACTTTAATGATTAACTAAAATTTTAGGTAAGATAACTTAAAAAATAGAGCATAATTTCCTTCATTTGGATGGAAACTTTCAGTAAGGAGACTGACCTTGCAGTATAATCTCTCCCACTCCTGTCTGTGTGTATAGCTGAACCTGAGTTCTCCAATTTGAGTGTTGTTGTTTTTTTTTTAACAAACTACAGAAAAATGTACATATGTTTTACCCACTTCAGGTGTTGAGGTTCCAATTCACTCTAGATGTAATAAATTTATAAGTAAATGACAGGCATATTTGCCACATTAAACACTTCAACTATAAATATACCTTATTTAAAAAGGGCCCCATTATGTTCTATATAGAAAATGGTCATTCTATTCACAAATTTCTGGTTATTTATAACAGGTGATTACACAAAGTTACAAGTACAGTAGTGATTCTTCTAGTTTATCTCAAAATGCACACTTGTAATATTCAATGGGTACATTTATGCAAATATTTTCTTTTTTTATGTTGTGGTCATTTTCATTATTTTTATTGAAATAAGCTTTTATCTCTGCTAAATCTAACACTTAAAAATTGTGACATGTGGGCAGGATGGTTGTACAGCAGTAAAAAGCAGCTGTGTGAGACTGACCCAATATGGGAAGGTTCTGGGACCGTGTACCAGTACCTCCCTGAGAATGCTGAGCACACATGTGCCCATGATCAAGGGCTGATGAAGCTGAGGGGGGGGGGGGATGGAAGGGGTTGGAAGGAGGGGGGGGGGGGGGATGGATCACAACATGAAGACTTTGCTGGAAGTTTTTTCTCTTTCTCTCTCTCTTTGTCTCTCTCACTTGTAGAAGAAATGGAAAAATAGATTTTAAAAATTGTGACATGTTTTCTATGATTTTAAATTTTATTTTCTTTAGAATTTCACTTTTTTGTTGAATTTTTCCAAAATATTGGTTTATGATATTTGGGGGAGAAATGTTCCTGCGCCACATTTGGTTTTAGAAGCACTTTAGAAGCACTGTTATGGTTTGTATGTCTAAATTCCATTTTTCTCGCAGCCTCACACTTTAGACACTCTTTTTAACTCCTTTGATGAGCATGTAGTGGTAGCCTGTTTTTTTAAAAGAATAATTTATTTAATTTAATTAATTAATTATTATTATTATTATTTTAATTTGACCAGGGAGAGATACAGAGAGAGATGGAAAGTGAAAAAATAAGCCACCAGGTCCAGGAATTAAGCCATGGTCAGCTATGTGGGAGTCCAACTTCTTAAACACCACGCCACCTGCTGGCCCCATCTAGGTAGATTCTTAATCATAAGAATTCTTATGATTCATAAGAATTCATGAGATTCTTAGTCATTACTGTTCCTGGATCATAACATATGCTTCCAAAATATTAGTTTAAAATTCAAGGAGTACAGGCTAGCCCATGGCATTGACAATTAAGGTGGCTTGATCCCTCATGACTGGGGGATCAAGTTCCAGACCCCACAGCTTGAAAAATACATACCTAAAATCTTGAAAGGAGAATGGAAGAAAAGGAATTATAGTATGTCCATTCTTTTTGGGAGCTGGTGGTGGTCGTGGTGGTTCTTTCTCATTTATCCCTCTTTTCTCTCTCTGTCTGGTGAGCACACATGCCCTCTGGCAAACTGTAAAAAAAATGAATAAAAATTGTTAGTAAATACAACATATTCATTAATACAGTCTGAACCCTCCAATGGTATATTATTCCTGTACTTAAAGTATGTGATTTTTAAATGTTCTAAATCACTTTAACATAACAATTTACATGCATATGCAAAATAATTCCCTGCAATACCAGTAACATTTATCTTTTGCTGTTTGAGCTGCTGTGACATTGGGTGATTGGTTTTCTTATTAGAACTCTACTATATTTCCCTCCATTCCACAGTGTATAGGTGATATTTTAGCAGTAGTTATTCTGGGTTCAAATTCGGTTCAATTCAGTTTCAATGTTTCGTGGTTACTATGTCCATTTTGTTATGCTACATATTATATTTTATTCAATATATTTTAATATCGTGGGAAAGCACACATATTGCCTCACCGTGTGGTTTGTGCTAGCACTTTAATTAAATCAGAGGCAAATGAGAAACTGCCCTTTTTGATCCATCACTTATTCAACAAATATTTAGTGAGCACCTATTTTATGCATTAATGTCAAAGGTATTATGTAATAACAAAATTAATAAAACAAGCAGAAACTCCTGTCCTTACAGGACTTATTTTCTAGACGGGAGGATGAGCCAACTCTTACAGTAACTCTTTTCAGAATGATCAGAAAGAAGATAATTTTGACAGTTTAAAGTAACATTTTTAGATAATCTTCTTACTATATGACTTCATTCTTACCGTTTTAATTACTATCTCTCCCAATGCCTTCTAATATATAACTATAGCAAAATATGCTCTCAAGTGTACCTTTTTCACAATCACAATTATTCCTCCATCAAAATCTTCTACTGTAGATTTCTTAAAATAGAAAACATTACATTGAGCTTACTTAGCATCCCATCTACTATACTATAGAGTTTAAAAGAGAAAAATATACATATATCATGCCCACAGAAGACAGCACCTACCTTTCAGCTATTTGAGAAGTAGGATTATTACCAACTTAATAAGTATTCTGCAGCGTTATATATTCCAACTACTTTAAATTATTCATTTCATATCCTAGTACTTTTCCCCCACATATGCTACTTTATTGTTTTAAACTAGTTGATTTATAAAAATGTCATCAGCATAGTGCAAATTAATGATTCCAGCAAAGCACATTTGCGATACCTTACGCATGTGACAGGCAATTAAAAAAAGTTGTATTGATTTGTCTAAAATGTTAAATGACATAATAGCCATACAGTAAAGTATTGAATAATTTAAGTAAATCAATGTTTTCTGAATTTCGTAGGAGTACAAACTGTCTTGGGTGCTAAGGTAAATCAATATAATAAAATAAAAATGAAGCGGTTTATAATGATGAATGTATGGGTTGATAATAACCAGAGGTAGAATCTCATTTAGCCATTGTAACAAACAACTTCCAGGCATCTTTTGTGCACTATTCCCATCAGAAAACATGGTTTTATATAGTCAATTGATTTTAGCTCTTAAATAGCTTTTCATTTGCAAGACACCTAGCCTCAGTATAAACTAAACCTTTCCCAGAGTGTCATTAGTTATGGCTTGATTCAGAATGATAATACATATTTACTACCATTAGACCTATTTTGTGTGTTTTATGTGGTTTCTAAATAATGCTATGTTTTGTGAGGAAATGAAAAATGTTCATTTGTGGTACTCCTATATTTTTGTAAGATTTAAGATTGAACATTTCTGTGCTTTTACTGATCTTTTTTATTTTAACTTTCTATTTATAATGGTAAATTTCTTAAGTAAATAACTCAATGGATAAGATTTACTTTTCACTTTATGTAACTAGGCCTGTATGTGTTTTTTAGTTTCTCCATTTTTTTTAGAAAATAATGTAAGTATGCAGAGACAAGTTTTTGTATAACATCTTCTGTGGTTTTCTACAATTTACAATTTTAAGATCTAATGAAATCTATGGACCTTTTCTTTCCACAGGAAAAAAATACAAATGTCGACATAAACACAGTGTTGTATAAAATTTATGAGAGTTCAGATCTACTTTAGGTTCTTTTCATATTCATACACAATAGATAGAAATAAAAACAATAAAATAACTATAATTAGGGAACCAGCAGTTAGCGTAATGGCTATGTCGCTGGACTCCCACGTAGTCCACCGCGGTTCATGTCCCGGACCCGGTGGCTTAAAACTCACGCCGGGCACGTGTGCGTGCATGCCCAAGATCCTGAGAGGAGAATGGAGGAGAAGGGATTGCGGCGTGACCATCCCCCCTGGGGGGTGAGGGTGATTTCTCGCTTTCTGTCTCTATGTCTCTCTCTGTCTGTCTGGCGAGCACATGCGCCCTACAGTGAAAATCTCTCCCTCCCAAAAAACAAGCAAACAAACAAAAAAACTATAATTAGTTGTTTTAAAAACTTGAAGTGCTTTAGTTTTATACCTAGACTTGAACTGAATAAAATATTGTGGAAATGGGGCTGGCAGGTGGTATGGTGCTATGGCTGACCCTGGTTCAAGTCCCGGACCTGGTAGCTTGCTTTCTCACCTCTCTCTCACTCTGTCCATCTCTGGTTAAATTTATATAAATAAATAAAGTTAAAATAAAATAATTATTTTTAAAAAGTATTGTGTATAGAATAATTGATAAAACTACTTAGCTGATAATACTTATCCATTCTCCATAAATTCAGACGATCTCATAGAAGAAATCAAAGATCACCAAAAGTTTGGGATAAAAGGAATTATTACAGGATAGGATGCCCAAAGTGGATAAAGAGTGAACATTCATAATTCAGAAAAGGAAAATATATAAAATAGTCCACTATTGAGTCTTGGTGGTAGATCACAGCTGGTTAGATATGAATCTTAGAACTACACTCTCAGCTCAACAACATTTTACTGTGACATTGGTAAATTATTACGTTGTCTTTGATAGTATCCTCATTTGCAAACTGGGAATAGTAGGATATACTCCATAGTCTGATATGGAGATCAAATAGTTAAATCCATAAAAAGTGCTTAGTAGAGTGCATAGCCCTTAATGAACAGGAAGATGGGTACCAAGCTTCAGAGATGCTGTCATTTTTGTAGCAACTCTGTTTACTAGGGTTCTGAACTAAAATGTGGCCTGTCTTGGGACTAGGGAAGAGACAGGGATATTTGGAGGATCAATCAGGCTAATTACTCCTTGCCTCACAGTTACTTTATTAAACAGTAGGCAGAAAAGAGAAGGAGCAGAGCTTGTGAGCCCTTTGGACAGCAACAATAAAGAACCCTGCACAGGAGACATTGAGTTCAATGAAAAGTTTCCATGCCAGCAGTACCAGTCATAAGCATATCCTTCCTACATCATGATGTAAGCTTATATCTACTCATAGATACTCACGAGAAATCTCAGAGGCAAGATATGAGTATAAAACAAGAATCAGCAAAATGTTCAGTTGTAACTTTAAGAGATTAATTCCATTAGCAGAAAATAAAAACCTAACAGAATGAATATCAATGTATAAAGCAACAATAAAGACATCAAAATAAATATAAATAATAACTTAAGAGTTAATAATTAATTGAACAGCAGAATGAAAAGAGAGTAAGAGATAAATTTAATGAGCAGGCAACTGAAATGAAACAATTCTCCCAGGGTCAATGGCAAATGTTTGTAGAGATATTAACTGAAAGAAGAGTTAATAGGCCTAGAAAAAAGGTATACATTCTAAAACAGTGGTGAGAAAGTTGAAAAGGATGAAAATGTTACTTCTATCTTTAAAATATACAAAGTTGAAATGTTAACTATATGAAATTAGAAATATAATTGTGGTATTTTTTAAATAGTAAAAACAAAAAAAAGCCTAAAATATTGATACAATTTAAATCTCCAACTTGAATTTCATCCTTGAACTCTATACTTATAAAATCAACTTTCCACCAAGCATCTCTATTTCCATATCTATTGTAATAGACATCTCAGATGTAATATGTTGAAAACAGAACTCTTCACTTTTTTCCCACATGGATAGAAACTTCTTCATCAGATTTCTCTAGCTCAGTAAGTTCAAACTGCTAGTTGCTAAGACCATGGATCTTAAGTTATCCATAATTCTCTTTCTGTTCTTCAAGTATATGAAAGTGAGAAATCACCCCACCAGGGGGATGGCCATGTTGTGATCCCTTCTCCTCCATTCTTCTCTTGGGTAGACATGCATGCATACATGCACTGCCTGAGTTTTAAGTTGCCCGGTCTGGGACTCAAACTGTGATTGATCTCATGAGAGCTCAGTGATGTAACTATTATGCCATCTGCTAGTCTTGCCTGGATACTTTTCTAACCAATAAGGTGTCTTTGCATTGATGCTGGGGCCATATAGGGCTGGGATTTGGATTTTCATTTTACCTGAACACTCTGGTATCAATGATCCTGATCAACTGGAAGTCTAGACCAAGGATCATGATGAAGCATGACCTTGACAGGGTTACTCTCCCCCTCCCCCTTTCTCTCTCAAAATAAATAAATAAATTTAAGAAAACAAATTTAGGAACAACAACAACTAAGTCAAATAAAATCATTCTTTTTCTTGGCACCAGCAGGTGGTGCAGTGGTTAAGGCACTTGACTCGCCCAAGGCTGATAGCAGTTCAAGTCCTGGACCTGTGGACTTAAAAAATCATGCCAGGCATTCATGTGTGCGCCCAAGTGACCAAAATCCCGAAAAAAGAATGGAGGATAAGAGATTGTAGCTCAGGCATTCCTCCAGAAGGGTTGATTTCCCACTTTCCTTCTCTGTCTCTCTGTCTCTTTGTCTTAGGAATGTGCATGGACCCTATGAGAAAACTTATTTTTAAAAAATCATTTTTCCAGAACCCGCAGTTGGACTGATGGTTACATCACTGGACTCCCAAGTAGTCAATAGTGGCCAAGTCCTGGATCTGGTGGCTTAAAACTCATGCCAGGAGCATGTGTATACATGTCCACAATCCAAGAGGAGAAGGGAGGAGAAGAGATTGCAGCTTGGCTACACCCCTGGGGAGTGATTTCTCTCTTTCTGTCTCTCTCTGATTCTCCAGTATATGTATGTACCCTATAGCAAAAAACTCTAAAAAATAATAATAATTTTTTTGTCAAAATTCTTCAAATACTTTTCATCTCACTCAATTTATTCCAAGTCTTTCTAGAGCCCGCTGGTTTCTATATGATTTAGTAGCCTTTGGCTAACTTTCTGGCCTGATCTCAATTAAATCTATGCTACATGGACTTTCTATCGTATAACTTTTGGACTTATTTTTAATTGATAAGTAATAATTCTGTACATTTATGGGATGTATCAGTCTATGTATATTATAGAAATATTCAATCAAGTTAATTAACATATCCATTATATCACCAAATTTATTTTTCATGGTAAGAATATTAAAAATGTTTTCTCCTAGCAATTTCAAACATTACCAAATGTTCTCTTCAGAGATTTTGCACTTGATTTGCTCTGCTCAAAATCCACTTTTCTCAGTTCTTGATTTCTACCAACAAGGTTCTCTAGTGAGTCCCAAACATCTACTCATGTTTTCCAACACTCACAGCCCGACCTTTATCAGGTCTAAAATATACTGCAATTGATTTCATCATGCCCTCCTGCTCTGTGTAAATAGATCCTCACAGGAAGTCTAAGTCTCTCATTTTACCAACTACCTCCTAAACTCTACTCCACAAAATGATCTAATCTTCCTTATTTTTAAATCATTCTTAAATCATTCCTAACACCTTTCTACCATGCCTTGTGAAGTATATGGTTCATGATCTGCAAAATCCATTTTGTCTTCCATATTTTCTCAAAAGATTCCCTTAATTTTCTTGTTCCAGTGAGGCTGGGATCTGCTGCAGAGGTAAATATGTGTGCACAGTCTTCTCAAGTGATGCCTGTCTCCCATATTTACCCAGAAGATCTTGAGCCAGTGCCATCGGCTATAACATAGCATCATTTAATGCTTTATTTCTTGATGGGCTTAGATATTATGGCCAATTAAATTATAATATTTCTTGACTTCCCTATCTTTTCCTCACCATTAAAACTCATTTCACAAAAGCATTGCTCTTTGGCTAAGCAAAACTACTTACATCTGTTCCTGCATGCGTGCATCTGATTGGCCTCATTTACATTGATGATACAAACTTTGAACGACTTAGAAGACTGTTCAATAATTGTACTTCCTTGAGACATTATCCCACACTCCTAGATGAATCTTTCTACACCATTCTTTCCGGTAGCTTCCAATTTTCTTCCTTTCTCCTTGATTTCAGAGGATGTCTTTGGTTTTTACTTTGCTGATGTAACTGAAACATTTGGAAAGGTATTCTACGAACTCTCACTACCAGCTATCAGCAACTGTACTCCATCCCTTGCCTCTTCCACTGATAACTTAAGGGGCTGTACAAGTTACTAAGTAAAGCCAATCCTCCTCTCATTTTTTTAGGCCCAATACTCTTTCCAATTAAATATATTGCTTAGAAATTTTTCACTGTCTCTGATTTTATGTTTTGTGTTGCTTTTTCCTGGGAGCATACAAATACATCAATTATTTTTACACACTAAAAAACAAAATGAACCAATAGCAAAACTTGTTTGGAACTGTTTCTCCCAAACAGGCATTTTCTTCCCTTTAAAAAATATATTTTTTTCTTATTTCTCTTAAATTCACTTGAACTGGGCTCCTGTCCCTCATAAATCCATTAAAATATGGTATTTGGGTGCTAATTTAACCAATGATAGGCATAGTGCATAATATCTTGCAAAAGAAATAGCCAAATATTATGTAATAAGTAAGTTCAAAGTCTAAAAAAGTAATACACATAAGAAATAAGTTTGGCATTGAAATAATCTTCCTCATTTATCATGCATGTCTAGGACTTCAGGGAAGTAAATTATTTGATTTATGTCAAATATCAAAACAAAAAAGAACAACATTTGAGTATTTATTTATTTATTGTACACTGTTCTCCAGGGTCTTTGGAGAAGACAAACATGGGCACATCATCAAAATAAACTAAGAAGGAATGTAAATTCCTCATCTAATTAAATCAGACCCAGAGAGCTAGACAGATACATATATATTGTTGTCTATACAGATATACGACATTGTTCTAAATATTGATCAGTAAGTTTCATATGAAGTCATTTTACTAAAAATATGTGACACATACTATTTTAAACATAAATGCTTCATCACTTTCATAGTTTACATGTGAAGTGTCCTCTAGTGCTCCAGTGCTCAGTTGCTTTGTGGTTTCCAACACCCCAAACAGGCTCTCAAAATCCAGAGTTATTAACATAAAGCTATCAATCAGAAGAGTTTAATATCATATGAGAATTGGAAACATAGATCCAAACAGCATCTATTGATATACAAAACACATCTTGTTTTTCATACTGTCCTACTTGTGAAAGATTGTGATATATCTAGTCAGAGCTATAAACTTCATTCTTCAGAGTTTGGAGAGACACTCTAACATTGTCTCACTTTAGAAGAGAAAATACTGACTATCGAATCTTAAATATTTACAAGTCAACCAAAAAGTTACAATGAAAAATAAGTGAACCTATAACAAAGTGATTTTTATACCTGCTACATATAAAAGAATGCTAGATGTATATAATTAAACATCCTACTTCCCCCTAAATGGTTTAGGAGCTATCCTGGTATTGTTCTGGTAAATATTATCTGGTAGATATTATCATTTGTAAAATTGTAGTCTGAGTTCACATCTGTGAATGTTTTTAAGAGTCTAAATGAAGGCTGATTGAGAACAAATTTTTAAATATGACTTTTCTCCTAAAAAATCATGAAAATTATAATAAATATGTAAAAATGTACCAAATTTTTAACAGCATTGGTTACAGGAATACAGATGTACTATATTAAAAGACACCAGACAGGCAGAAAATTTCTGTGGCAATTAATTAAATGATTGTCCAATAAAGAGTTCTGCTCTAACCATTACACATTACTCATTTACAACAACTGATATAGTTACAGAAGAAGTTAAATCTTTTGAAAGGCACACTCAGTTCCCCAACCTAGATGCACAGACATGAATTCTCAAAATTTTAATGAAAAATAGATAACTCTAAAGATGCATGTGATAAAAAAATAGGTTATCTACAAAGGAATAAGAATTAACCAACCATCAAACTTGTCACTAACAATATAGCTTGCCAAACTCAGTGATTCTGGTAAATATTTAAAAACTGGTCCAATTATTTTAGTTTCCTATGGTCTAAGAGAGATCTTGAAGGACAGAACAAAGACTACTAGTACATAGAATGTGAGAGTATTCAGTTAATCTCTGTTTTAGGTGGGCTTTCCATCTGGAGTTATTTGCATAGTAGATTGATGAAAAAAATAAATTGGAAACCTATTCTCTCACTCTCTCTTTCTTCCAGACTGACAAAGCATTGTTAAAGAGATTTTATGTTAGTTTGCAGAAGTCTGTGAGTCCTCTACCCCAGTCTGCACCAGCAAAATTTTAGCTGTAAATGATCTATTGATTTCAAAAAGAGTATAGAATAGAACAGGAGGAATCACCTATAGAACAAAACTAGGGCCAATACGCATTGAGCAACTGCTCTTACCATCAGAAATCACAGTGGGCTTACCAGAAAATTTACCTCCTTGCCTGAGGCAAACATCTTCACAAGTCTGGCCTAGTAAAATACGATAACACCTACAGAAAAGTTATTTCTGCAAAAACTGCAGTTATTGTTTTTTCCTTTTGAAAAACTTTGCCAAAGATTGCACGAACTGCTCAGAGAGAAATAGAGGAGGAAGGAGAAGAAGAAAGCATCCCTCAGTGGGGTGTGGTTATGCTGCAATAAATTCTCCATTTCTCCATCCGTCTGGATTTTCAGCACACTCACAAATGTACCTGCTCTGTTTTTCAAGCTACCAGGTCTGACTTGAATCACATGGTCAGCTATATGGGATCTGGGTCCTTTAACCACCAGGCCATAGGCTGACTCTTTACCTTTCATTTATATGATAAAAATTTCTATATGCTTAATTACGATATAATTTTATAGTTATGAATACTAATAATAATCAAGTTCTAATTAGGTACTTTGTAACTTTGAGCATTCATTTTTTATTCCTTTTTAGTAAACAAACCTACTTTTCCTGTTTTCAGAATAAATTTTGGGGTCATCGTATGACCTGGTGATTAAGAGAGCTAAATGCCACGTGGCTGACTGCTTCATATCCCAGCCCCAGTGACCTGAAAACCATATTGGGCACATGTGCATGTGTGCCCAGATTCTTACAGGATGAAAAAATGAAAAGAAGGGATTGGTGCATGACCACAACCCATGGGAGGTGTGCTTGCTTTCTCTCTCTCTCTTTCTGTCTTTCTGAGGAATGCAAGTATCCTCTAAGAATCTTTTAAAAATTAATTTGACTATATATTTAGGTTATGCAAGATCATGTTGTGGCTACATGTATAGTAAAATGACAACTCTAGTGAAGCGAGTGGTTACATAGATACTCATTTTGTTATTGCTTTGTGGCAAAAGAAGCTAACATCGCATTTACCTTGAATTCCATATACACTACAACTTTATTACCTATATTCCTTATGTGGCACGTACGATCTGTACAGGTCTTCATTCTGCATGAAGAATTTATCCCCTGACCTACATCTCACCATTTCCTCCCCTCCCTTCCCAGCTCACAGCTAGTAACAGCTGTTTTGCTCCCTATCAGGGCATGCTTAATTTTTCTTTTTTTTTTAGATAATTCTTATAAATGAGATGCTGCAATACTTTTTTCTTCCTGTTTCTGGCTTATTTCACTTGTCATAATGTCCTTCAGTCTCATCCATATTGTATACATATTGTAGCATGGTGTGGTCTTGCTCTTTTTTTAGGACTGAATAATGAGTGTGTGCAAATATCGCAGTTTCTTTGTTTGTCCTTCAGTGGATCTTTAGGTTGTGCTCATATCTTGGCTATTGTCAGTAATGCTGAAGTGATTGTTTAAGTGCATATTAGTGTTGCAAAGTGGTGATTTGAGGCTGACTCCATAGCCTAGTGGTTAAAGGAAGCTGGATCTTACACCGCCAGCTATAGTTCAAATCGCAACTCTGTGTTATTTTTTAGTTTTGTAGTTTCCGCCTCATATTTCAGTCTTTTTTCATTTATATTTGCTTTTGTGGAAATCCAGTTTTCCAAGCATTGTTTATTGAAGAGAATATCATTGGGTCTTTTGGGAGCCCTTATCAAAAATTAATTGATTGTGTTTACATTTGTTTCTAGGCTCTAGATTCTTTTCCACTGGTCTCTATATCTATTTCTATACCAGCACCATACTGCTTTGATTATTTTAGCTTTGTTGTATTTGAAATCAGGAGGTGTAATGTTTCCAACTTTATATTTTTTCTCAGGGTCTGTTATAGTTTTATTCAAATTATAGGATTGTTTAATACATTCCTGTGAAGATGATTAGAATTTTCAGAAGGATTGTGGTGAATTTGTATATTTCTAAGGGTCATATGGACATTTAAAATATTTTTGCAATCATGAGCACAAGGTATAATTTTTAAAATTTTTTAAAATTTATTTATTGTCATCATAATATTGTTTATATTACATTGAATCGTATATAACTTTACAGTGTATTACATTGCTTTTTCAAAAGGGAATGCCATGCAAGTCAATCAATACAGAGACATTAAAGTCACCACTTCACACTTCATCATTCAATATCTTTTCATTGTTTTTCCCTATCATTATTATTATTATTCCAATTACTTTTTAATCAATTGTTATTTCTCGTTTTGCTTGTAAAAATACTTTGCCCATCATGAAATACTTCTCAGACCAATCCAGTAGAGAATACTATACGCGTCGTCATCAGCAGGTAATAAACCGGGAACCAGCAGTTAGCGTAATGGCTGTGTCTCTGGACTCCAACGTAGTCGACCACGGTTCGCGTCTTGGACCCGGTGGCTTAAAACTCACGCTGGGCGCGTATGCGTGCGTGCCCAAGATCCCAAGAGGAGAATGGAGGAGAAGGGATTGCAGCGTGACCATCCCCTCTTGGGAGTGATTTCTCGCTTTCTATCTCTATGTCTCTCTCTGTCTGGTGAGTACACACGCCCTATAGCGAAAACCTCTCAAAAAAAAAAAAACAAAAAAACACAGGTAATAAACCATCTGTGTCCCACTAATGTCATGCCTGTCTATTTGTTCTCTTGCTCTCTTTCTCTATAATCTCTTCACCCCCCCATTCCAAAGGTATCATTTTTATATACTTGTATTTTCCTCAGTTACTTTCATTAATATATTGTAGTTTTAAATTTACGCATCTTTCATCTCCTTCTTTAAATTTATGGATAAGCATTTTTTAATGCTATCATAAGTGGGATTGTTTTCTTTATTTCTTTTTAGTTACTTTGTTGTTTATATATAAAAATGTTAATTTTTGTATGTTCACTTGTATCCTCTATATTTACTATATTAATTAATTAGTTCCAACAGTTTTTGTGTGTTTGTGTGTAATTGTAGGTGTTTTCCCATTTAGGCTTGACTTTTCTGTAAGTAGACATAATTTTACTTCTTCACTTCTAATACGATGTGGTTTATTTCTTTTTCTTGTTTGATTGCTACTGTTGATATCCATAGTGCCATGTTGAATAGAAGAGGTCTGAGTTCGCATCTTTGTAATACATGGGGGCTTATTGGAAAATGTCTCAGGTTTTCCCCCACTGACTTTAATGTTAGCTGTCAGTTTTTCTGTAAACAAACTTTATTATGTTGAAGAACTTCTGTCCTGTACCTAAATTGTTGAGAGTTTCTATCAAGAAAGGGTTTCAACTTTGTTAAATGCCTTATATGCATCAACTGAGATGATCATTTTTATATTTCATTCTGTTAATATGATGCACTGGATTGATTGATTTCTGTATGTTAAACTAATTGTGCATGTCAGGAATAAATTAATAACACACCTTTCTGATGTGTTACTAAGTTCAATTTTCTGATATTTGATTAAAGGTTTTTGCATCAACATATATTGTAGAAATTGGCCTATCATCTTCTTTCGTGATAACTTTATCCAGCTTAGATGTTTAGGTCATGCTGGTCTCATAAAATATGTTTGAATGTATTACCTCTAGATCTATGTTTTAGAAGAATTTAAGAGGTATTGGTATTAAATCTTTGAATGTTTTGTGGAATTTCTATGAAGACATTTGGGCCTGGACTTTTCTACTTTGAGAGTGTTTTGTTATTATTATTAATTATTCATCTTTATTATAATTATAGTCGGGCTTTTAGTTTTTCTTGATTCAATTTTGTAGAGCATATTATCTCTACAAATTTATTCATTTCTTCTAGATTATCTAATTTGTCAGCATATAATTGTACATAATACTCTCATGATCTTTTTATTTCTTGGGTATTAGTAGTAAGTTCTTCGACTTCATTTGATTTTATTTTATTTGTTTTCTCACTTTTTTAGTAAATTAGCTGTTTTTAATTTGATTTATTTCTGTCCTGATTTTTTTTTGGGGGGGGTATAAGGCACGTGCTCTTGCTGGAGATGCTGGAGAGACAGAAACTGAGAAATCAGCCCTCAGGGGGATGGTCATTCTGCAATCCTCTCTCCTCCATTCTCCCCTAGGATTCTGGACACTCAAGCACATGCATCTGGCATGAGTTCCAAGCAGCCAGTCTGAGACTCAAATCACAGTCAACCCCATGGAAGTCCAGCAACTTAACTATTATTCTATCTGCTGGTACCTCTGTTCTGATTTGTATCATTTCCTTTTTTCTGAAAATTTGGAATTTAGTTTATTTTTGTTTTACTAATTCTTTGGAGCATAATATTACACTATTTATTTGGAATCTTTATTTTTTAAGGTAGGCAGCCATTGCTATAAACTTTCCTCCTAGATCTGTATTCCATAGATTTCAGCATGCCGTTGTCTTAAGAAATTATCATCTTTTGATTTCTTCTGTGACACATTGGTTGTTCGGGTGCATATTGCTTAATCTACAAATACTTGTAAACTTTTCATGATTCCTCCTGTTATTGATTTTTTTTGTTTTATACCATTGTCTTTTAAATCAATACTAGACATAATCACAGTTTTTAATTAAATAATTAATTAATTTATTTATTTATTTTGTGTATGTGTGTGTTTTGTGGCCTGGAGAATTTCATGTGTTCTGGAGAAAGTGTGTATTCCGCTACTGTTAGATGGAAAGGTTTGTATAAGTTTGTTTCTTAAATAGACTCAAAATTGCAAATCATGTTTAGTGTTTTTATATGAATTTTATGTCTAGTTGATCTACTCATTTTTGAAAGGAGGAAATTGAAGTTTCCTACCATTATGTTACTACTATTTCTACCTCTGTAAGCATCAATATTTGCCTAATGTATTCAAGGTCTTTAAAAAGTTCATGACGTGCAAATTAAGAAGAAAAAATAACTATGAATGAATTTCAGAAATTTTTTGCACTAATATAAATTCATATTTTAATTCTATTTTTCCACAAACACTGATGTCCCTTCATATTTAGGTGATCCAATGTTGATTAATATATATTTACAATGGTTATGTCCTCCATATTAATTGATCCCTCTATCATTAAATAATGACTTTCTTTTCACTCTTGAAAGTTTTTCACTTGCAGTCAGTTTGATAAGATTTAATTACAGTCATTGCTGCTCTACCTTGATTACCTTTTGCATAGACTATCTTCCTTCCTCCTTTCACTTTCAGTCTATGCATTTCTTTAAAGTTTAAGTAGATCTCTTTAAGGCAGCATATTGTTGCATTTATTTTGTAAAATCTATTTGTGAACTGTATGACTTTTGATTAGAGAGTACACGCTATATTCAAGGTGGTTATCAATAGATAAGGATTTATTATTGCCATTTTGTTATTTGTTTTGTAGCTCTTTATTCTTATTTTTCTTTTTTGTCATCTCCCTTCTATGATTTGATCATTTTCTTTCTTTCTTTTCTTTTCTTTCTTTCTTTCTTTTTTTTTTTTGCTACAGGGCGCATGTGCTCGCCAGAAAGACAGAGACAGAGAGAGAGAAAGTGAGAAATCACCCCCAGGGGGGATGGCCACGCCGCAGTCCCTTCTCTTCCATTCTCCTCTTGGGATCTTGGGCACTTACGCACACGCTCCTGGCATGAGATAAGCCACCAGGTCCGGGACTTGAACCGCGGTCGACTACATGGGAGTCCAACAACACAGCCATTACACTAACTGCTGGTCCCGATGATTTGATAATTTTCTAAAGTGCTAAGCTTTTTTTTTTTTTCTTTTTATTATTTGTATATCTGCTTTAGTTTTCTCTTTTGTGGTGACTATGAGGCGTATCTAAAATATCTTGTGGTTATAATCAACCATTTTAAACTGATAAACACTTAATTCTGACATGTACAAAAACTCTAGACTTTCACGCTTCACCCATAATTTATGTTTTTAATGTCACAATTTACATCTTTTTATATTGTGTATTTTATAACACCTTATTTAAGCATTAGTTGTTTTTGACAGTTTTGACTATATTTTTCATATGATTATTGTACACGGTATTCATACTTTAGAAAACCATATTGACCCCACAAAGATGCACAATTATATGTAAACCAGAAATCAAAAGAAACATATAGAGAAACTCAGCTGCTGAAACCTCAAGTGGCTAATCTATTTCCAGTTAGGTGAAAGAACTGTGGCTCTTTGCCCTGTTTCATGTGCAAGAGTCCTGAGGTCCTCAAGCACATAGAGTACCTTGTCAGCTCTGGAACCAAAGGCATGACTTCTTCAGTGTATCATAGGCCTGTGGGCCCCTGGAAGTAGGATGCTACTTCAGCTCTTATTCTGGGGATGCAAATGATGAAGATGAAGACTCCAGGTTCCCAGGGGCACTTCACTCAGCCTCCATGAAGGTCATACTACAGCAGCAGCTTACTTAAGGATGGTGTGCTGCTGGATGGGCATGGTGCAGAGGCAGCTGAGCCTCAGGAATGGATGGGTGCAAGGGGCAGTTGACCCCGGAGCAGGATACTCTCTAGTGGTGGCTCGGTTACAAGATGGTGCAGAGCAGTAGCAAAATGGGTCATTGGGTAGAGGTTGAGGGGGTCAATATCTGCTTCTTCTCTAGGGTATTTCAGTGTACAGACCTTGAAGAGCTCCCTTAACTGAACTCAGAATCTAAGAACTGCAGGAGCCTTTAGTAGTACAGAGTGCAGGTGTCTGTGGTAGTGGTCAGGGCCACTATGGCCTTGGTTACTTTTCCCCATAGAGGGAAGTCTTGGGTCTGAGCTGATCACAGCAGGGGATATAGTGCTAGAGACAGGCATTTCCTTCCCTTCTCTGCAGCCATCCTGGATTTCTAGATTGTACAGTATTTCTGTGTCTTCTTTTCTCTTCTCCAGTGTTACACTTTAGTTATTTTGGCTGAAATGTTGTGTTTTGTTATGTTTGAGACTTTTTTTTGGATGGGGATAAAAGCACTAGGAGCTTCTAGTCAGTGATCTTATTGACTTCACTCCCTTTCTTTCTATTTTTTTTTTTTTTCTAATTGGCTCTCTGAGGGTGCATGAGCTCACCAGAGAAAGACAGTGAGAGAGAGTGAGGGAAAGGGAGAAAGCACCTCCCGAGGGACATGGTCACACAGCATTCCCTCCTCCTCCACCTCTTCCTCCTGGGATTTTGGACATTCATGTGTATGTACCTAGTATGTTTTATAAGTCTGTGGTTCCAGCTGCCTTAACCACCACATCACTGGCCAGCATTATTTTCATTTTAAAATGAGAATAATTTTTTTATCTGGGAGAGGCAAAAATCAATCAAATACTAACACTGTAAGTTGGTTTCACAATAAGAGAGGTTGATCCCCCACAAAACTTACCTTAAAAACTAAAAAGCCTGGGGAACCAGCAGTTAGGGTAGTGGCTATGTTGCTGGACTCCCACGTAGTCAACCGCGGTTCGTGTCCCGGACCCAGTGACTTAAAACTCACGCTGGGCACGTGTGCGTGCGTGCCCAAGATCCCAAGAGGAGAATGGAGGAGAAGGGATTGCGGTGTGGCCATCCCCCCTGGGGGGTGATTTCTCGCTTTCTGTCTCTCTGTCTCTCTCTGTCTGTCTGGTGAGCACACGCGCCCTATAGCGAAAACCTCTCCAAAAAAAAAAAAAAAAAACAAACTAAAAAGGCCAAAATTAATAAAAATGTTTCAGCTCCCAAAATGGATTGGTCATGTAAAGGTCTGTGGAGCGAGCTGATCTCCTCATGAGGAATGTTGAAATAGCAAACTAATTCAGTGCAACACACATACAGATGCGATGGTCAGACCTGAACCTCAGAAGAAGATATGACTTTACTCCAGCTATGAACCCTGGTTTGGTATGTTGAAGGTTGAGCCAAGACTCTACCAAATCTATTGTGATGACCTAACTCTTGACATTATAAAGAGAGGGACTTCTGCTTCCTTAAACACGTTGCTTAAAGACCCCATAGGCAACTTTTTTGGGACCTCAATTACAATGTGAAAAAAGACCAGTACATTCACCTTTCACTTTCTGTCCACAAGATTTCTTAAATAAATGCTGCCCTAGCATACCCCCCAGTATTTGCATTTTGACATGCTGCCATGCTGGCATTTTGACTTGCTGAACTGAATAAACAGTCTCAGAACCAAAGTCTCCTTACCTTTTCCTTGCTCTCTGTTTGTAGATAATCTTTGGTCTTTCTTTCCAAAAATGCAGAGGACTTTACACTGACATTTCCTTATCAGACTGTATAACAGATCTGTCAAAGGAGAATACAGTTACTTTTGATACTTTCCCTGAAATTTCATTAGACAAATTAATATCACAGGAAGATGGAGGATTGTTAACACATCTGGACAGTTTGTCCGGAGCTGTTGTCTGTCTCTGTCTCTTAGACATGTCCAGCTCCCAAGGAAAAATCATTTACTCCCCATTATCTAAGCATTGATCCCATTCTTTCTCCTGAAAAATACCATTTTCTCTATGGTTGCTGGTATCTCCTCTTTCTCAATCCGATGAAGGGGGTATTTAAGCCACAGCTATCTGGCTCTGTTTGAGCTCATAATTTTGTTTGGCTCCCATACACAAATGTGTAGGTTAAAATAAATCTGCATGCTTTTGCTATTTTCATTCTACCTATTGCTGGTGGCTTTCAGCAGAATCTGAGAGGGAGAAAATTTCCTTTGTCCCTACAGCACATCTAGTCATTGACTCTTGAGTATAATGAAATAGTCATGTATACAAAAACAGTCATACTAGGAAACATGAATTATAGAGAGAATAATAAGTTTGTATCCATCTATTTACAAAGTGGAATCCATCAATAGTAAAGATAGCTCTTTCAGCTCAACTGCATAAAGGTCCTAGCCCAAAGGAATGTCAAAGATCTCAGGAATATATCACCATGAAAGCAGAATGGACTCAAGTGTTCCAGTGAATAGAAGCAAAATGACATAATCATTTCTGATTTATAACCTAACATATAAACACATATAAACTTGTATATTTATAGCAAGTATGGTAATGATATAAACTTTACATTAGATGAAATAGTATTTTACTAGTGACACCTCTTCTTGGTAAGGTTGGTGGTATTGAATTTTTAAATATTCTTCTAAGATTTAACCTTGTCATGTGTTGGTTTGAAGTACATGTCTTTCTTTAGAAATAGAGGTGTAATGTCTGTTTAATTCATCTAAATACTGTTCAGATTGCATTAGCCATCAGGAATGTTAATTTTTAAGACAAAATAATTTATCATACTTCCATTTGCTTTGTTTTTGTTCTATATATATGACAATATATCGATCAATATCATTACCCTTTCATGGAAATTTTAATAAAGTTTAGACAAATGAGCAGCTTCAAAAACATTTTAATCCCCCATTTATTCCCTTTAAGTCTGTGTCTAATTTTGTAACTGGCATTTGACAAGGCAATGAGTCTTCCTTCCAGCCTGCTGTTAAAATATTACTTTTGCATGAAATTCCCATTGGAATGATATGCCAAGAAATATGTTTCTAAATTCCTTTTTCTGTGATGGGAAAATTACACAGTTTCAAAATATTTAGCTACAGAGAAAATGAGAAATTAATTTTTAAAGAATAGCATTATATTGAGAAGTCAGAATTTCTTCCATGTCTTGATATAAAATTCTCACAAGTTTTGGCCTTTCTTGTAGTCTTTAAGATTTTCATGCAAATCCAGATGATAAACTTTCAGATGTGTGTGTGTGTGTGTATTTCTATTTCACTTCTTAGACATGCTCTTGAAAAACAGAAAATGTAGTTATACATAACTATGATAGACATAGTCATCCCTGAAATAGAGTGTGGAAAAGGAATTCTTTGTCAGGGAATGAAGCTTTATAGCCAGGTGGAGAAATTATGACTTCCAAATTCTTAAAAAAGAGATATTTTTCCTTCTGATTTTCCAAAGGACTGGGGGTTCATTAGAGAGACAGAGAGAGGAGCTTATTAGAGAGACAGAGAGAGAGAGGAAGAGGAGAAAGCATTCCCCCCCTACCACCATGGGATGTGGTCATGCCACAATATCTTCTCTATCTACCTTTTGGAACTTTTGGACACCCACATGTGCCAGACATGTTTTTATGAGATGCTGGGTCCAGGATTTGGACCACAGTTAGCTGCTTGGTATCCTGTTCCTCTAACCACCAGGTCATGGGCCTGATTTCAGAAGGAATTTTAATAAGAAATTTTTTTTAAACATGGCTAACTTGACAGTAGAAAGATAATACATGAATTTTTCAAAGGAGGGAAAGAAGCTACTTTTCTTGAAAGAAACAACATCCATTTATCCATTCTATTTCTGTGTAGAATATAGGCAATGGGTGCCTAATCTGTTGACTTTAGAGATACCATCACCCTGAAAGAGATAACTAAGAGGGTTATAGGTAGAAAAAGGGTACAAGGTAGATCAACTGAAAGCAGTGCTTCATAATGGTATGTGGATCCCCTGACTCATTTATTCCTTATTACAAATGCAAAATATTGTTATCAACACAGAACTACAGAGTCAGAATATTTCTAGGTTGAGTTCCACCAAATATTCACTCTTGATTCTTGTAGGGGTGTGTGTGTGTATGTTTTGTGATCAGTGTTACCTTGCTATTCAAGAGGTGTTTCTTAGTTTCATAAAACAGTTACTGAGTTATATGATATTACATAATATGATGTTAATGTAGTCATTCAGTACAATGGTATGAAGAGAATTGTTGAACGGTCCAGTGTTGTGTGGAGAAAACAAAATCATTCTTGTTTCAGGGGGAGTGTGTGCAATAATAGCTATCAGAGCTTATTTAGCTATCAGAGCTTATTGTGAGTGCCTAGAAAAGCCCTAATGACTATCTGTAATAACTAAATGAATCCTTGAAACTATCACAATACATTCCCCATTTTTCATATGAAGAAACTCTGTATCTCATTTTTCATATGAGACACAGAGAGATTAAGAAACTCGTTCAAGGTCATTACAAGCAAATCGTTGAGCTCTGCTGTAAACCGAGGTGGTGTGTCTGAAGACTCTGCAGGCTTCACCACCACACCACGGAAGGTAAGAATCACTAAAACACTTACACTGAAGTTCTAGGACTGTGAGTTATAAGCTGTGATGTGTCACAAATCCCTCTGCGATTCTGCCACAAGCTAGAAACCTTTTCCCTAGAGAACTGCCCAGATGCAAGGACAGGCAGAATCTTGCCTGCTATTTAAAATGTCTCACATCCCTCTGAAACCATTCACAGTTCAAGTTCATAGATCACAGGTTGTAAATGGGTGTCCTTGGGAACAAACGACCTGCCTTGGTACTGGCTTTATAACACACAAAGTTTTTCTCATTTCTTTTTCTCTTTTTTTGAATTTCAGATTTGAGTGTATATTTACCTAATCTTTCCAAACTGATTTTCTGACATGTATTGAGGAATTTAGATGTTCCCTAAAATATTCTATCTTCAGTAGAAGAATCAATTAGAAATAAACAGAAGCGAAGAGATTTTTTTTTTTCAAGCCCGAAAAAAAAAGTAGTCATAGACCTATTCCTCCTAGGCAGCTCCCTCTACATTCTGTGGCCTCATTATCTTTCACCTCCATCACTTTCTCTCACTTGCATTGCCACCGTCTTGGCTCAGCTTTTTACTTCTTCCTGCCTAAATTACCTGCCCATTTATCAGCTTTCCCTTCTGTTGGCAATAAACCCTCCTCCCACTCATCCTCCACCAGCTGTCTGCTGAGCTTTGTGAAATGATCAAGGCACACTCCCTGGTTCTGGTCTTTGGATGCGACTCTTCCACAGTGTAAAGTAGAAACCATGGTGAGGACTTAACCAGACAGCATGCCCCAAATTCCAGCTCTGCCACTTAGTCACTGTGTGCTCTTGGAGAGGCCCCTTAGGATCTCTGGATATTGGTCATTTCAGCTTTAAAAGGGGTATAATTATAAAACTTTCCATTTCAGTTGTTGAAATAATTAACCCCCCCCCTTTTTTTTCCTTTGCTATAGGGCATGTGTGCTTGCTTCAAGACAGACACACAGAAATAACTCTCCCTCTAACTCCTCTGTCCTGCACTCCCAGGGGATGGCCATGGTGAAATCCTGTCTCCTCCATTCTCCTCTTAGGATATTGGACTTTCACACACTCAGGCCAGGTATGTTTTTTAAGCTGCCAGATACAGGACTTGAACCATGTAATTGGCCATGTGGGATCCAGCCTCTACTCAATGCCAACTGCTGGCTCAAGAATTAATACTTTTAACTGCTTACAATAGACTCTCCCCCTCCCCCCCATGATTAAACAGCACATAATTACTTCAGTTTTTTTTACAGAGCATACATGGTCTCTACATTCATGGGCCTGCGAAGCAATCAATGCAAACTTCTCTCTCCACATATGGAGGATGCTAAAAAGTTGAGAAGCTTTCACAAACACCTTGAGAAAAAAATAAGAGTAAATGATCTACTTTCACTAAAATGACTAGAAATGCAAGGCTATCTATCCTGATACTTGAAATTAAACTCAGTAATGGAAAGATGACTATTGTTCCTGGGGAGAAAACAGAGTTGATACCATTTATCTCCAGTGTATATCAAATAAGTACAAAGGAACTTCAAAAACGTTGTAAAAATATGAGGTTATTTTGGTACAGAAAATTCTTTATTTTGAAGTTGTGACTGTAATGTGTCACATGAGGTCAGGTGTGGAATTTTTCACTTCAGATGTTGTATGCTCAGAGCATTCCAAATTTTGGAGTATTTCAGATTTTGGATTTTTGAATAGGAATATTCAAACTGGATTATGATAAAAAAAACCTACCTAATTCCAAATATCGTCCCAAATTTTCTTTCCTAACAACAGAAACCATTTTAAGAGAAAAACTAAATATAAGAAAATGAATAGTCTCTTCAAAGCTATTAATATTAAAAATAGAACATCTTGGTTTACGTTAATTACTGATTTTTAATTTAAATTAAACCTTTTAATTTTAATTTAAAAATTGTTTTTCTGTTGGGGCCAATCAGGTGACATGGTGATTAAGGCAGTTGGATCCCATATGGGCAGCTGTATGGTTTGAGTCTTGGACCCAACAGCTTGAAAAATATGCTGGGTATGTGTGCATGCATGTCAAAACCCCAGAATGGAATGGAAGAGAAGGGATTGTGGCATGGCCATCCTCCCTAGAGGGTGATTTTCTTTCCCTCTATCTCTTTCTCTCTTCCTCCAGCAAGTGCACATACCCTATAGCAAATTTCAAAAGATTGTTTTACTTTTTATTTTTATTTGCTTATATTTTTTCTTTGTTTACATTGGAAACATTAATAGACTTTAATACTTAGATCTAAATCAAAGCTCAATAAATGAAACTCTAATTTTTCATTATAGATATAATTTTCTTTTTTCTAAGAAAGAAAAGTTTTCCAATTATATTATGATATATTGTTTATTATAAAACTCAACCTAATTCCATATGCTAAAATTGTAAAAATATGTACAGTTGACAAACAGAAAGAACTGTTGTCCAACAGTTATTAATTAATGGCAGTGCCCAGATCACTTTCATAAGTTACCTTTATTTAAAACTTAAACTCTACAAAGTAGAAAAAATATGTTTTAAGACCTTATAAAATAAACATATGTACATTTTATTAAGTGTTATTAAATAAATGTTGTAAATGATATATGAAATCATTATAAGTAAGTGTACTCAAAATTTAGATATGTCATGATATTTTATAAGTTATTAAACTTTCATTCTTTAGCAAATGTTGCAAACTAGAGAATGTCATATAAAGTCACTATCATAAATTAAGCTAACAAGTAATTGAGTTTATTTCAACCATAATCTCTTAAGACCTCTAAACCAATAATATTTGGGGCAAGTATAGAAAGAACCGCTAAATGTCTCTTCAGCTTCTATAATCAAGGAGACATGCCTGGTCTTACTTTCATCTTAACACTTCTTTTTCTTCTACCACTGATAATGAAACATTCATAACATTTAGAGTAAGAAATGACAATTTATGTTGAATTTTACCTTTCCCGTTAATTACAAGGATTTGTTCTATTATCCTATCTTTTCCACCAATATATCCTACCTAGTAGCAACTTATAATTATATAAAATATGTAGACTATAGTACGTAACATTAATGAGGATTTCTTAGTTTACTGATTAATTTATTCCTCAAGTAATAAGAAAACAATGAAAACTTGGCCCTTTCTGAGGACATGTTTTTAAAATGCTGCGGTTCAAACCAGCAGATGGTGCCATGGTTATGTCACTGGACTCCCACATAATTGACCTCGATAAAATCCCTGACTCGGAGGCTTAAACTCACACCAGGCACATGTGCGTGTGTGCCCAAGATCCTGAGAGGACAATAGAGAAGGGATTGTGGCATGGCCATCCCCATTTGGGGGGTGATTTCTTGTTTTTTTCCTCTCTGTCTGTCTCTGTCTATCTGGCAAGTGCACATGCCCTATAGCAAAAAAATCTATCTTAAAAAAAATGCTGCTGTTAGTTTCCTGTATATTAATTAGCAAATGTTAAATCCTACAATAAAGTGCTCAAAAGATATATTCATTCAATAAAATCTATTGCTAGTTAGAGCAAGAAACAAATCACCAACACAAACCACCCACAAGAGCTTATGTTCCAGTCAATAAAATAAGAGAAGAACAAATATAATCAATGAACAAGTAAGTAAATATATAATACGTAAGGTGAAGATAAAATCCATGTAGAAGGATAAAGCAAATTAAGAAGATAGCAGGGGAAAACAGCATGGTAGTTAAGGTACTGGATTCCCACTTGGTTGACCATGGTTTGAGTTCCAGACTTGACAGTTTGAAAATGGCAAACTCCCACCACCCCCATCTCCCCTTGCCAAGAAAAAGAAAGAAGATGACAAGAAACACCAGCAGCACCCTTTCACCCAAGATAGTCAGGGAAAACGTCATGGGTACTGTAATAAATGAGGAAATATCTGGAGAAAGTAAAGTATTATATGAATATCTGGGAGATTAATGTTTTTAAAAAGAAAATTTTCAGACAGAACAAGATGCAAATTTCTGAGCTTCAAAACTAGTATGTGCATGAAAAAGCAATGTAATACACTGTAAAGTTACATGTAATCCAATGTAATATAAAGAAGATTATGATGACAATAAAAATAAATAAATAAATAATAATAAAAACAACTAGTATATGCAGAGCAGAATGAGGATGAAGTAGAAATGGATCAGTGGTGGAGAGTGGGAGAGCAAGAGAACGACAGGGAAGGGAGATGAAATATTATAGGTTATAGTTGAGGTAATGGCTTTTACTCTGAGTGAGGTTAAAAGACCATGAAATATTTGGGATAGATGAGTGTATGTTCAGATTAAAGATTAAAGAAACTCTTTGAATAGAAAACAGTGAGAAATTACCCCTCAAACAAAAATTCAAATTATACAGTGAGAGGGTTTTTGTTCCTGTTGCTGTTATTAGTCCATAAATTTGGCAGAAAAATTTAAAGTATTGAAAATATATGATTGTTTAAAAAACATAAAGAAGACAGATATATTACCAAGAAAATATATCAAAGATATTTAATAAAAATTAATATAAAATATGTAAAACATTTTATATGCTTTTAATTATATATGGTCTTTAAGGTAACATAACCTCTATATTAGACACTAATAACATCTTGGAAAAAGAGTGGAATCAAAGGTTAGAATTCAAATTGTTCTGTGTCTACTTGAATGTTGATTCAAAACTTTTAATATCATTGGTATTTTTCTTCATATCACTCAAAATTTAGTATGAGATAATTTTATAAGTTATAATATATAAGTGAAATAAAAATGGTTGTATTTTAATTTTTTAAAGTTTGTATAATATAAAGCTTATCCAATATGATAGCCATTATATAGATGATAATATTATAAACTGTATTTAATAATAGAGCATGGTATAAACACATGAATAACATGTGTGTTTATACAATATGTACAACTTTAGAGAGTGATGATGACAGGAAAAAATAAAAGGCTTAGCTGTTAGTATTCCTCTCCCTACACACCCAATCCCCACTCTATAGACTATATCCATGTGACTCTCCTATATCCCCAACAGTAATAACAATGAAACTTCCCTTGAAGGGGACACAAATTCCAAGCCTGTAGATGGTATTAAGTAAAAGGAGGTTTATCTTACTTTCTGAATTAATTAATGTTCATAAACATTATTTTATACACTTAAGAAACTCATTATGATTACAACAAAATACATTATTTAAATTCATTACAACAGTTTAAGTGATAACAGTTGGTTCATATCAATAGTACCCTCCTTTACACTTTATCTATTTACTATGCTTATTCATTCTTCAGGGCACTTATCACCAAAAAGCTTATATATTTATTTTATTTGTGGCTTTTAATATGACCCTCATGTGAGGATGAAGTTCTATGATGTCAAAGGATTTACCACATTTACTCTTATATCTGCAATTTTTAAGGACAATTTGCCATATAGGATTTTCTCAATAAATATACTATGACTGATTAAAACAATGAATAAGTTTAAAGACAACTTTTACCAAGATATTTTTTAAAAGAGATTTTTGTTATAAGGTGCATTCACTCACCAGAGAGACAGAGAGAGACAGAAAGCAAGAAATCACCCCTTAGGGGGGATGGCCATACCACAATCCCTTTCTTCTCCATTCTGCTCTCAGGATTTTGGGCACATATACGCACTTGTGTCCAGCACGAGTTTTATGCGTCCGGGTCCAAGACTCAGACCATGGTTAACTATGTGGGAGTTCAGCAGCATAACCATTATTCTATCTGCTGGTCCTGATGCCAAGATTTTTAAAAATTTGCTATACAGTGCATATGTTTGCTGGAGAAAGAGAAAGTGTGAAAGCAACACTTTCTCCCTCTACAGTGGATGGTCACACAACAGTTCCCTTTCTTTTGTTCTTTTCTCAGGATTTTGAGCATGCACACACACATGTCCAGGGGATTTTTTAAGCCACTGGGTCTGGGACTTGAACCACATGATTGGCTATGTGGGATCTAGCTGCCTTCACCACCACCCTATCAGCTGGCTCAGACAAGATTTTTATTTGATTCATAATTTAGGGAAAAGACTAAATCTTATACATCATTCCCTATAAAATTCATTACTCAGAGTTACGGGTTTATCTGTTGTGATGTAAACAGAAATATGTCACTGGTGTGGTTGGAATATTTGAACCCTCCAAAACTTATGTCGATATTTAATTGCCATAGAGGTGGGGCTTTTAAAGGGTAATTAGACCATGAGTACTTGTCTTGATAAGTTTAATACCTTTTAAATATGGCTTTAAGGAGTAAGTCCTCTTGCTTTCATGCAGGTGCTTTTCTTCTATTTTGCATTCCACCATGGAATAACGCCGAGAGTCTTCACTAGATGTGGACTTCAATCCTGAACTTCCTACACTCCAGAACTGTGAGCCAAATTAATTTTTATTTATTTAAAGTTATCCAGTCTCAGTTATTTTATTATTGCAGCAGAAAATAAACAAAGACAGGGACCAAAAACCTGGAAATTTAAACATTTTAACTTGGGGTTGCTTTCTCAGGCCAGTGCTTTCCTTGAGACATCACATGTCTGGTAGCAATATATATATATACACCCTGGTTGTAAATCTTCAAAGAAAAAGGAGCGTTTTATCTGGTTGTTACAAAAGAAGAAAAAAAGCTGAATTATTGCTTGTCAAGCTTCATTTGTGTATGTGAAGTAGTACTTTTGTGAAGGGATACAACATTATAGCTAGATCTAGATTGGGTGTACACATCCAGGTTGAATCAGTTCTATTCGAGACACACACAGTGAGTTACAAGTGTGTGATAAATCAAGACAGGATTATCATAACAAGGGAAATATGGATGGTCAACTGGAGAAAAACAACTTTCTACATTAAAAAATTCTTACCATCTAACTTCTTTCACTGCCAATCAGTCCTACAATGAAATCCTTATATATTATTTCCAATAATAAAGGTAATAAGTCTTGGCAACTATAGATACTCAATACATTTATATAATCAGATACTTGAACAAGGCTATTTGAAGTAATAGAGCTGGTTGTTGCTGGTACGAGAACTATCATAAAGATAATTTTAAAATCTCCACTCTCATTACAAAAACTTGTTTTACATGTTAATCCCTTGTTAAAAGCTTGTGCACTTCAGTGTGCAAAGCCAGTTTTGTATTGCTGCCTATTAAATGCAGAGGATATTAAAAGGATGAATACTCAGAGGTAATTTTTATGGATTTTGCAAAACTAAATAAAGATTAGCAGGCATTGCTTCTTTGTGATGAATAAAATATGTGTCATTAGGCATTCAAAAAAAAGTAATTTATTTGCTAAAATGCACAGTTCTCTTCTATTCAACATTGTACTGAAAGTTCTAACTAGGGCAATTTAACAAGAAAAAAAATAAATGTCATTTGTATTGGAAAGGAAGAAGGAAAACTATCTCTATTTGAAGAAGACATGATCTATATAGAGAAAATCTTAAAGAATACACAACTCTCAAACACACACACACAATGACAGCTATCAGAACTAATAATTTCAGGAGCTAAAGAGTAACACAGCAGTAATACATGATGCTCTGCAAAGCAATCTCTTGTGAGAAGGTTCTTGGTTCAAGTCCGGTGACCTTCCTGAGTGTGCTAGGCACACATTTGCCTATGATATGGGGCTGGCAGAAGATATGGGGTAGATTGTTGCATTCAAAAAATTTTTGGTTAGTTATATTTTAATTTCATTCAAAATATTTTAAATATTTTTCTTGGTACTTCTTTGACCTGTGTGTTATTAAGAAATATGTTTTTACAAATATTTGAAGATTTTTTTCCAAGTATCTTCTTTTTTTTTGTAGCTTGACTCTGTTGGGATCTAAGAATATTTATTGTTCGATTTCTATTACTTTATACTTGTTAAACTCTGGCTCATGGTCCTGAATATGATCTACCCTTGAAGTTCCATATAAGCTAGGAAGAAGGTATATTCTGATATTATGGATGAAGTATCAGATCAAGTTAGTTGATAGGTTGTTCAGGACAGTTTGATCTTTCTTGATTTTTTTTGCCTCCTTGATTTATGAGTTACAGGAGAGTGTTGAAGTCGCTAGCCTTTATATTGGATTTGATTTCTTATCTTATGATTTCTTTTTCTATCATCTCATGTTTTAATTGAATGCTTTATATTTTCATCTTATTTCCTCTCTTACTATTTCTGTTATACTTCCTTAAAATATTGTGGGACCAGCAGTTAGTGTAATGGCCATGTCGCTGGACTCCCACATAGTCGACCGAGGTTCACGTCCCAGACCCGGTGGCTTAAATTCACACTGGGCGTGTATGTGTGCGTGTCCAAAATCTCGAGAGGAGAATGAAGGAGAAGGGATTGCGGTATGGCCAACCCCCCTGGGGGTGATTTCTCGCTTTCTATATCTCTGTCTCTCTCTGTCTGTCTGGCAAGCGCACGTGCCCTATAGCAAAAATCTCTCAAAAATGTATTGTTATTGGTTGCATAGATTGTATAATCTATATTTTTAAATAAAAATTTTACCATTTATTAAATATGTTTTTCTGACACTTTTGTTGTATCTTTATGTACAACATCTCTAAGTCTGGTGTTAGACTCACAGTGACATACCAACTTTTCATGAATCCAAGTAAACATCCATTTATACACCACATTGTTGTTCAGAGCTGCTCAGTGATACACACCTGAGACTGCACAGCCCTCAAGTGGCAGAACTATAATTCTAACACACTGAACCCTTTTTACTATTCAGTTTTCCCAGCTCCATTTGTTGAAATACTGTCCATTTCCTAAAGTGTTATCTTGACACACTTGTCAAAAATTATTTGACCATATTTGTGAGAGTTTATTTCTGGAACCTCTATTTTATTCCAATGATGTATATGTCTATGTTTATATGCCAGTGCTATGACGTTTTGATTACTGGAGCTATATAGTCAGTTTTGAAAGCAGTAAGTATGAGTGTTCTAGCTTTGTTGTTCTTTCAAGATTGTTTTGACTTTTGACAGTCTCTAGAGACCTCTGTGAATCATAAAATGTTTTTTTCTTTTTCTGAAAAAAAAAAAGTCATTGGGATTTTGATACAAATCACCTTGAATCTGTAGATTACATTGGATAGTATTGACATCTTAACAATATTATATCATTCAATCCATGAATATGGAATATGTTTTCAGTATTTATAACTTCAATTTCTTTCAGCATTGTTTTCTAGTTTTTATTGTGGAAGTCTTGTGCCTCCTTGTGTAATACTTGGTTAAGTATTTTATTCTTTTAGATGCTATTTTAAATGGAATTGCTTTAGTATTAGTAATTTCCCCCTTCAATTTGTTAATTATTTATAAATAGACATGCAACAGATTTTCACCTGTTGTTATAATGCTTCTGCTTTGCATAACTCATTTATTTACTCTGTGTGTGTGTGTGTGTGTGTGTGTGTGTGTGTGTGAAATCTTTGGAAATCTTTACATATCATATGCAAAGTTAATTTTATACTAACATTTCCAATTTGGATGCCTTTTATTTCATTTTCTTGTGTAATGGCTTTGGTTAGAACTATGACTACTGGGAACAGCAGTTGGTGGAATGGCTGTGTTGCTGGACTCCCATGTAGTCAACCGTGGTTCGAGTCCCGGACCTGGTGGCTTAAACTCACGCCAGGCGTCTGTGTGCACATGCCCAAGATCCCAAGAAGAGAATGGAGGAGAAGGGATTATAGCGTGGCATCCCTCCTGGGGGGTGTAGTTTCTCACTTTCTGTTTCTCTGTCTCTGTCTGTTTTACTGGTGATTGCACATGCCGTATAGCAAAACCTCTCCAAAAAAAGGAACTACAAGTACTATCTCAAATACAAGTTGCAAAAACAGGCGTTCTTGCCTTGTTCGTAATCAGAGAAAAAGCTCTCCATTTTTCACAATTTAGTGTTTGCTATTGTTTTTTCACGTATGCTTTTTATTATGTTAGTGCAGTTTCTTTCCATTCTCATTGAATTTTGTTGTCATTGTAAAAAATGTTGAATTTTGTCAAGTGATATTTCTGTATCAATTGAAATGATCATGTGAATTTTTTCTAATTACTCAGTAAATATGGTGTGTTACATTGGAGAATTTTATGTGTAGAAACATCTTTGCATTCTGGGAATAAATCCCATCTGGTCATGGTGTATAATTCATAAAATGCTACTGAATTTAGTTGGCTAGTTTTTGGTGAGGATTTTTGCATTAATGTTCATAAAAGATATTAGTCTGTAGATTTTGCTTTGTCCTTTTAAATTTTTTTTCTTGTTATGTCTTTTCATGGCTTTAATATTAGTGCAATGCTAGCATCATGGAATGAGTTAGGAAACACATTTTCCTTGATAGTTTAAAAAAGCTTGAGGGGGATTGGTATTATTTCTTCCTTAAATGTTTTGTTTAATTACCCATTGGAGCCAAAGTGTTCAGGGGGTTTCTTTATGAGTTTTGTTTGTTTGTTTTTGCTAAAGGGCACAAATGCCTGCAAGAGAAAGACAGACAGACACAGAAAGTGGGAAAGTGAGAAAGCATCCTCTAGGGATAATGGTCATATAGCAGTCCCTTTTCCTCCATTCTCCTCACGGTATTTTGGACACACATGCACATGTGCCAGCTGTGTTTCTGAAGTTGCCGGATCCAGGACTCAAGCTGTGCAGGTGGTCATGTGGGACCCAGCTGCCTTAACCAGACGCCAAATGCTTGCCCTTATAATGAGGTTTGATTACGGATTCAATCTCTTTTCTAATTAAGATCTATCCAAACTTTTCAATTCTTCATGATTTAATTTTAGTAGGATTTGTTTCTAAAAATTTATCCTTTTCATCTAAGTATTCTTATGTATTTGTACAATAGGTAGTTACATCCCCACTTTTATTTCTGATTTGGTAATTTGTATTTTCTCTCTCTCTTTTTTTGTATGTTTAGCTAAATGTCGATTTTGTTGATCTTTTTTAGACAATCAATTTTGTTTCACTGATTTTTCTCTATTATCTTTCTATTTTTATTTTGTTTTCTCTTCCTCAATCTTTATTATGTAATTTCAATTGCTAATTGGGGGATTGATTTTCTTCTTTTTCTAGTTTTTTTTAAGTTATAAAGTTGTTAATTTTAGATATTTCTTATTTTCTAATGTAAGCACTTATATCCATAACTTTTCCCCTTATTACTGCATTTATTGAATCCTATAAATTCCCTTATTTTGTGCTTTAATTTTCTTTAATTTCTGATTAAATATTTTTAAATTTACTTTGGGATATTTTGTTTGGTTCTTTTGTTATTTAAGAGTATGTGTATAATTTCCTCAAATTGGTCAATTTGCCAATTTTACTTCCAGTAATAAACTTTAGTTTTATAGCATAGGAGTCGATACTGTGTATGATGGTGCTCTTTTAAAATCTACTAAGACTGAGGTCAGCAGGTGGCATAGTAGTTAAGATGCCAGACTCCCACATGGCTGACTATATGGTGACTTCAAAATCATGTCAGGTGTGTGTGTGCCCAAAATATAGGAAAAAAGATTGTGTGTGGCTGTCTCCCCTGTAGACTGATTTCTCACTTTCTCTTTCACTGTTTCTTTCTGTCTCTCTTTGGTGAGCACATGAGCCTTTAAAAAATCTATTAAGACTTAATTCGTGGACTAATAGTCAATCCTGAAAAGCATCCAATGAGTATTAGAGAATAAGAAACATGTGTACAAGGGAAATGTTAATAATTTCATAGAAAATAGAATTAAAGAATGAGATTATTTTTATGCAGAAAGTTTTGAAATTCATACATTTTTAATAATATGAATTTTCATTAACATTTTGAGATCCTCTCATTATTATGAGTGTTCTATGTCCTTTAGGTCTTGTTAGTTTATTATGTTAACTCCCATGTTATCTTACTTATCTTCTGTTTGGTTGTTCTACTTATTATGGAAGTTGTGATATGAAGTTGCCAACTATTATTTTAGAACTGTCTATTTCACCTATCAGTTTGATAAACGTTAGCTTACTTGTCTGTTTTAATTCTACTATAGGGTGCATGCAACTGTTGGAGAGACAGAGAGAAAGTGAGAAATCCCCTCCAGCAGTGATAGGCAAACCCAATCCCTCCTCCATTCTCTCAGGATTTGGGGCATGCATACACACATGCCCAGTGTGTATTTCAAGTCACTGGGTCCAGGACTTCACCTGCACTGTAAGCCATGTGGGATCCAGCCACTTTGCCTGTAGGCCTCAGTTTGATATGTTTTTGTTTCATTTATTTCAATGGTCTGTCCATTAGGTGTATACACTTTTATAATGGCTTACTCCCTGCTGAAGTAAACTTTTTGTTAATACATAATGTCCTTTGTCTTCTGTAGTAATTTTTTTCATGACAAAAATCTATTTTGTCTTCTATTGGTATAGTTCCTCTTGCTCTTTCAGTTACTATTTGTATGGAATAACTTCTGCTATACTTTAGTTTTCATTTTAATTGTATCTTTGTATTTAAAATGATTCTCTTATAGATGGCATGTAGTTGATCATAGTTTGTTTTTGTCTTTATTTTTGTTTTAAGAAAGATTTTTACTATAGAGCATTTGTGCTTGCTGGAGAGACAAAGGGAGACAGAAAGTGAGAAATCACCCCTAAAGGTGGATAGCCATGCCACAGTCCCTTTTCCACTCTCCTATTGGGATTTTGGGCAGGCATGCACGCACATGTGCCTGGCTTGAGTTTTAAGCCACTGGATCCGGGACTTGAACCATGGTCAACTATGTATGAGACCATCAACATAATTACCATGCCATCTGCTAGTCCCGAGTTTTGTTTTATTTTTTAAATTCATTCTACAAGTCTCTATCTTTGGATTAATTGTACAATTGCATAACTGTACCAAGTAGATTTTGCATGTTTATTTTGTAGTAAATGTAGGCCTATTATTTGAATCAACTTATATTTGTTATATAAATTTAAGGCATTAATCCCAACTACTTTATCTTATGTTTTTTACTACTTCCCAATTTAGTAAATAGAAATTTGGACAACTAACATGTTTAAGTGTTTAACACATAAAGTGTGATAAAATAACCACATTCAATAAATGTAAAACTAATGTGACAATTATGAGAAAATATGTTGGCAGGTATTATTATGAATGTAAATATGTATCTTTTGAGTGTTATTTTCTGAGTCCTATGATTGTCACTTTGAATGTAAATATATATCTTTTAAGTGTTATTTTCTGAGTACTATGATTAACTTCCCTTTTTATGTTAGTCACATGAACCCATTGTTCTGTAGTTCTTTGTTTTGTTTTGTTTTAGTTTTCCATTTTAATGACAAAAGACCTGAAGAAAACTCAAGGCATAACTAGGGATTATCTGAAATTAAGTATATCTTCCTTTAAGTAACACTGGTATTAAATGATATTTTCATATAAATCCAGAAGGTTAAGATTAAAATACTAATGAGTACATTGAAAATATATTGGAAAAATTTAAACTTTTATGCTTAATGCAGCATGTACAATAATTATAGTAGATGATATACACACATATGCATACACACATGGAAGTAATCCTTAAACTAAAATTTCTATCTTCCACACTTTAGGGGAATACTAAATTTGTTTAGATTTTTGTTCTGGGAATGATAACAAAGGAGAAACACTAAGTAACCTCTTTTTCAGTAACTCCCCTATTATTTAGTGATATAAATTTATAAGAAATTAGTGTTACTATACATTTTATTAACAGGCAACAAATGTACTATTTGGTTTAAAAATGATCTGCTAGTAAAAAAAAATATACTTATGTTCTTAGATAATTTTTTGTCATCTGTTGGTTGCAAAACTTTTGCAAAATCTTGACCTTGTTGATAATGGGTACTGAAAAGATTTGAGATCATGTAGTTAGTTTTGCATGTATTACACACCCATCTGCTTCTCCATCTGGCCGCAGACACAAAAGTGTTATGTACATTTTTCTCACCAACACCCCAATTGTTAGCTTCTTTTGATTGCCCTAGCGTAAGCTTCATTGGGTAATTATTTCAGGCAGAAAACAACCAACCCACATGTTCAAGAATAATTACTAGTTCAATTAACTAACCGGAAACAGGTGATATTTTAGTGTCCACAAGTAGTAATGATTTCAATTTCTATAGCACTTCAGTGAAAAATATTTAGATAGCAGATGTGGTATTTAATACCTTGAAAGCATAAAAAAATAAAAACAAACATGACATATATAGCAAAAGGAGTTGACAGTAAGTGATGAATAGCTTTTTGAAACTTACTCTTTCATTTTAAAACAATCTTCATTATAAGAATGCTCAAGACAGCTATTGCTATGACATGTTATCCAACACGTGTTTAAGTCTATACTTTAAAATTATTTTTCAGTCACTTATCTAAGAGTATTAGCATAAAAAAATTGCTTTAAATATTGTCTGCATTACCATATCTGAAATTTAAAAACAGCATGCAACTGTAAAATTATTTTGATAAATGTAATCTAGTATACATACTTAAAGCATGTCTTAAGTATAATATCTTAATATATTTTATAAAACATAATTTATTTTGAGAATCACAAATAAATTTTCATTGAAAATTTCTATATATGAATAAAAACACTAGTGCTGCTGTGGCTTCTTTCTACTATTGGAAAAATAGTTTGTAATATTTTTTACCTACATATTTTTCCCAGGAACTCAAATAGTAGGTCTAACATAATTTATATCTTTCATTTATAATAATTAATTAAAAATATAAGGGACCAACAGGTGGCATGGTGGTTAGGGCACTGGACTCTCACATGGCCAACTATGGTTCAAGTCCCAGACTCTATCTAGTGAGTGCATGTGCATGTATCCCCAAGATCCTAGGAGGAGAATGAAGGAGAAGGGACTGTGGTGTGGACATTCCCCCGGGGAGGTGATTATTATTATTTTAAAATAATAATAAGTATAATTATAAATTAAATTAAATTAATAATTATTTTAGAAAAAGAAAACGTAAGAAAAAATTCTAATGAATAGAAAATTTGTTACATCAAATTATAAAATGTTGATGACATTCATGCCATCAAAAACTGTTTTATTTACTCTTACAAAGAAGAATTTATCGCATTATGGTCATTTTTCAATTGCCCTCTACATTTCCTACTGATAAACACATAAAAAAATACATAATACATTTACCTTCATTTAATTCATTTTACATAGTCAATATACAACAATAAACAAAAGGAATGTTGCTGGTGTCATATTGTAGTAAGGATTTATGTTAGCAGTCTATATAATATGAAAAAAAAACAGTCCCCCAAAAAACCAGTAATTATGATCATGTTGCAATTCTTTATCATCCATTTCTTCATCCCATCAGAATTTGAAATACACTCATCATCATACATGCACCCAATATGTTTTTCAAGCTGTCAGGGTTGAAAACTGTGGAACCATGGTTGGCAGTATGAAATATGGCTCCCTATACACAGCACTTAAGCACTGGGAAATTTCTTTTTTTTTGTAATTTTTTTTTCTTTCTTTCTTTCTTTTTTTCACCTTAAGGTGTGTGTGCTTGCTGAGAGAAAGACAGAAACAGTGAGAGGGAAAGTGAGAAATCACTTCCCCGCGAGGGTGCCCACACCACAGTCCCTTCTCCTTCATTCTCCTCCTAGGATCTTGGGGATACATGCACATGCACTTGGTGTGATTTTCAAGTTACCAAGTACAGGACTTGAACTGTCATCAGCCATGTGGGAGTCCAGTGATGTAAATGCTATGCCATCTGATGGTCCTATCACTGGAACAATTTTTAAATGTAAAATGGCCCTCATTTTTTGTATAGTCCTTTTTTTACATCCTGCCAAACATTTTTCCAGAAATACAGTGGCAACAAAATCTATAGTATTTATCAATATGTATTTCTTCAAATATTCTCCAGTTATGTTTTATTTTGGAATTTTATCTCAATGTATATTTTTAAAATAAACTGTTTTAAATATGAATCGGGAAAGTGACAATTTATATTAGTAGGTATGGTTCACTTCTACTTCATAAAATAACAAAATCTAGACTCTGAAGTAAGAGAAACATGCCACCTCTTCTGCAGAAGAAAGACAATTTGTATAATCTCAATGGTAACTAGAAGTTAAAATAAATTCTAGTAACACATCTGAAAAGAGGATTTGATGACTGTACAAATTATATAATCAAGTATAATCACCAACCATATCTGCTGACTACTGCCAGGTGGTAAGTGATATTGCCCTTTATATGAGAAAGAATAAAAAGGCAAAACAGAACCTCAGACATTATAAACTAAGAAACTTTATGAATCATGTAAGTTCTATTTTTTGAAAATAATCTGCTGCAGAAAAAAATGTCAGATACTAGTCACATTTCTATTAGCATGAAACTACTGTAAATCTGCACCTTGTAATCCTAAAATGTTTAATGAAATTGGATATCATAACAAAGAGATTTTTAAGTTTCAGTTCACACAAGTTTTAAGTATGTAGAGTATCTAAAACAAAATATTAAATCATTGGAAAAATCATGATGCACTTTTCTGGTTTTCTATACAAAAATGTGTCATGACTTTCCTGACAACACAATAGTTCAGAGAATGAAAGTACCCCCTTACGGAGCATAGTGACACTGCAATCCATTTTCCTCCATTTCTCCATCCTGCCAGTATTTTGGGTGCACACACACTTACCTGGTGTATTTTTCAAGCCACCAGTGTTCTAATTTCAGTCTGCCAGTGAAGATCTGACTCCCTTTGCACAAGGCTTAACCACTGTGTTATTGGGTTAGCCTGAGTTTAAATTGTACTGCAGGAATATAGAAGGGAGAGTTTAGGAGAAGGGAATCAAGGGGAAAAGAAAAGAAGCAAAACATTTAAGGGACACCAAAGTATAAAATTATCTGTTGATGATAATATGTCTGGTAATATCTTTAAGTGGACTAATACGCAATGTATTTATGCTGGGAGAACTCATTTTACAAGATATAATAGTATACAGTGATTGAATGTATAAAAGAAAAGAAAGAAGAGAATACAGAAGATAGGGAATCAAGTATGTAATGTGAAGGTATTCTGGGATTTCCAGAGTAGGAAGTACTAATAAAGAGATAAAATTATTTAAAATAATAGTTATTTGGGCCCAGCAGGTGGTGTGGTAGTTAAGGTGCTGGATTCCCAAGTGACTAATCATAGTTTGAGTCCTGGACCTGATGGCTTGAAAATCATGCTAGGCATTATATATTTGAAAAAATTTTGAGCAACCTGTCTGAGTTAAATAATTTATTAAGTCTAGGCATAAAATAAAGTTTTAAAATGTAATGAAAATTATGTTGTTATTGAATATGTAAACTACAATGCTAAGCATTAGAATGGGAAGTATTTACTTCTAAATGATTTTTCAGATACAAGTTTAGAATTCTAAAGTTTTATACCCAGCAAAATTAACTTTTATCTGTAAAGACAAATAGGAGGTGTTCTCAGAATAAAGTATTTTTACTGTTATTTCTCCTGAATAAAGCTTTCTTAAACACCTTGACATATATATAAAAGAAATTTTTAAAAAAATCTTAATAACACAACTGGGCTGGGCTGAGGGTATATTATGCTGGGTAAAGTCTCTTCACAATCTAAATAATGTATAGCATTTTAATGTGCTACTAATAATTTTAAAAATTAATTTAAAAATTTAAAAATTTGGGGGACCAGCAGTTAGCGTAATGGCTATGTAGCTGGACTCCCACGTAGTCGACCGCGGTTCATGTCCCAGACCCGGTGGCTTAAAACTCACGCCGGGCGTGTGTGTGTGCATGCCCAAGATCCCGAGAGGAGAACGGAGGAGAAGGGATTGTGGTGTGACTATTCCTGCGGGGGTGATTTCTTGCTTTCTATCTCTCTGTCTCTCTCTCTCTGTCTGGCAAGCGCACGCGCCCTATAGCAAAAACCTCTCAAAAAAAAATTAAAATCTTAATATCAAGTCATTATTTTTAAATTGTGTATAAAATTAAAACTATCAGGCCAGAAGGTGACATGGAAGTTAGGGCAGATGTATCCCACATGGCTGAGTGCATGGTTCAAGTCCTGGACCAAGTAAGTGGCTTGGAAAACACACTGAGCACATGTGCCCATGTTCCCAAAATCCCAATAGGAGAAGAGATTGCTACATGGCCATTACCCCAGGGGATCATTTCTCATTTTCCTTTTCTCTCTCTCTCCAGCAAGTACACTCATCCATAGCATATACTAAAAAGAAAGTAAAAAGAAAAACACACTGGGAGCATGTGTGCACATACCCACAATCCAAAGAGAAAAAGAGAGGACAAGGGATTGTGGTATAACAATCACCCAGGGGGTGATTTGTCACTTGCTCTCTTTCACTATCTCTGGCGAGTGTACATGCCCTATAGCAAACTAAAGAAAAACAAACAAACAATATGAACATTATGGAAAATATGTGACATAAAATGCAATAATTAAAACGATTATCTGAATGTCTTTTTTGGCACAAACTGAGAATAAAATTCAGAAATAAGTCAGAATAAACAACAGTGTTTTCAATTCTTTGTCTTAAATCATTGAGGGGTTGCAGGGTGATAAAGATTTAAAACATGGCAATATAGTCAAATATAAAAGTTATTGAAATGTGGGATAATTTGAAAGGTAATAATCAATATAATTTCAAACTCTATATATTATAAAATAAAACAGAGTATACAACGATTAATGACCATATTAAAGTAGAAGAAATAAGAAAGAAAATAATAAATCAAATAATAAGAATAGTAATAATGTAAAGATGAAAAACACAAAATTGCATATTCCATAGCAATAATTGTGTATGGGATATATATCCTAATTATAAAACAGTTAAATAAAATTGAAAATATAGGTTTGTAATAAAACAGTGAAAATAATCATACAGAATTATAATAGAAAAAAACACAGAAGCATTATCAATATATTAATTAAAAGAAGCAAAATTTTCATATTAATAGAAAAGAATGAGGTGTTATTATTCAAATAATAATTAATTAAAAAACAAGTTTATAGATCACATGCACTTGCCAGAGAGAGACAAAGAGAAAGAAAGTGTGAAACACCCCAGGAGGGATGGCCATGCCACAGTCTCTTCTCTGTTCTTTTTCTCAGGATTTTGGGCACATGTACATATGTACCCAACCTGTTTTTCTAGCTGCAGGGTCCAGGAATGCAACTACACAGCTTGCCTTGTAGAATCCAGCAATCTTAATACCATTCCACTGGCTGATCGAATAGTGGATATTTTAAAATAATTGTTACTTATTATACCTTGCAAAACACTAATGCTATGATGTTAATTTGCAGGTATACATTTTTATTGAATAATCTAAATAATGATTTCACAGATTGATCAGTTTAAAAATAAATAACCAAAGATCATCTTACTGTGAGAGTCTTTGCATCAATGACAACATACATAGCTTTATGTTCGATAAATTTGTCTCATTTTAAAAAAAATTAACAATTTAACACCCATATCTATGATACAAAACACAGCATGTGGTTTTTTGTTTGCTTTTTATTTTGGGTATTTTTTTTTTCCCTGCACAAATTGACTCTTTTTGGTAATATGCAATGATATAAACACTGTCTTTGGGAGGTATTAACAGGTTTTCAGATTTTAATCAAACTTATACTCCTAGGATAAACTCCATTTGGTCATGGTATATAATTCTTTTGATAAATTGCTGGATTTGGTTTGCTAATATTTTGTTGAAGACTTTCACATCATATTCATAATAGATATTGATTTGTAGTTTTAATGAAAGGTTTAGTGTACAAATGGTTTCACATGACAATGGTATAATCACAATTTTTAAAATTTTACATTTATTCACTGAACATCATAACAGCATACAAAACGTGATTTCCACTCCAGAATACACTGTACAGTGACTTAAGCATACATTTGTCATCAACAAACAATTTTCCATTTCTTGTTTCATATATATATATATATATATATATGTATATATATATGA
>NW_006206449.1:468040-479177 GCF_000334495.1 Tupaia belangeri chinensis | reverse complement strand
AGGCTATATAGCTTACTGCGGTAATTAAATAAATATTATTATTATTTTTTATTATTATTTTTTTAATTTCAAGGAAAGAAGTTTTAGCTTTAATAACATAAAGTCAAAAAATGGTAAGAGAAATTTGCTTAAGACTTAAAACCAGGAAACAGGTTAGGATTCTGTTCAAATAGTAGGTACATGAATCTATCAACATCTCAAGAGAAGACACAAATCCTTAAATCTGAAAAGCATAGCATAGAAGAAAATCAGTAATATTTTAGTCAAAAATCAAAAATTCTATTTCACCAGTTCAGTCTCATGTAAGTAATCTCTCTTCTGTTGTGACTTGAACTTTCCATTTAAATTCTAAAGGATAACAACATTCAACTTTGGACTTGTTCCTACTATTAAGTTGGCCATGTTCTTGTGTTCTTGTTTTTTTTTTTTTTGTTTTTTTTTTTTTTTTTAAACTCTTATTTCTGTGTGTCGGCTGGTGCTGGTAATTTCTTTCAGGTTTTGTTTACCTGAGAAAGATTCTGTCTTTTCTTCCTATATGAACGATAACCTCACTAGGTATAGTTTTCTTGGCTTAAATTGTTTTTTCCTTAACACTTTGAATATATTTTCCCATTCTTTCCTTGTTTGGATTGTTTCTGATGAGAGGTCCATTATTAGCTTAATGAATAAACTTCAAGAAGTTACGAAGAAACGTACAGCCATCACATGACCAGAAATTATCACAGGGGCACAAGAAATATGAGAAACCAAAAAAATCTCTCTTCCAAGGGAAAAGAATAACTCCTCTTCATCCGCAGACAGTACGATGGAATTTGTGGAAATGTCTGACAAAGAATTTAGAATATTCATAGTGACAAAGCTAACAGAGATGCAAGAGAAGAGAGACAATGAACTCCAGAAGATGCAGGAGAAAAGAACCAAGGAGTTCCAGAAGGTGAGGAAGTTCTTGCATGATCTGAAAGAGGAAATACACATCATAAAAAAAAGAATCAAATGAAATCGTTAGAAATGAAGGTTGTAATAAGGGAAATCAAAACCTCCATTGAAAGTATTAGATAGAATCTCACATGTAGAAGACAGAATCACTGGCCTAGAAAAATCCACCAAAAAGAATGAGAAAAAATAAAAATCACTATTCCCCCCCCTCCAAATTCCTGGTTTGATAAAGACTTCTTTATTTTGAGGGAAAAAGGTCCCAAACATCAGGCTGTTCACAAAAATAACCCACAGTATCAACTTTACAAAACAAACCTTAAGACTATTACACTATTTTCTAGAGGATGCATTTGACACACCAACTCCCATTCACAAAAATACACTGTTACATTTGTGTTGAAGAGCCCCACACCGCACTTTCATGTGGGGCATAAAACATACTTCTAACTCAAAGCTGCTCTCAGGTGCTACTCAACTAAATGATACTGCCTTCGCAGTTAGGGAAGCAACTACTGAAATCATAAAAGAAAAGAACGGTCCTCCCTGCATAACAAGAGATTATTTTGGAGACAGTTGATAAAAATCATACATCCTTTTTATTGTTAAGTCATAAAGAGGTATCAAATTAAAAGCAAACCTACAGGGTAAGACTTAACAAAACTACTAGGAGCATCAAAAGAAGTGAAATGGGACTGGGCACAGAGCAGTGTGGATTAATGAACATGGGAAGGACAAAGATGAGGAAAACAATGAGCATGTGCTGAAGATACTAGGGGAGAGGATCTGGCGAAAAGTGTGATCTTAGTGACCCAGATAAAACAAAAAGTGGATTCTCTTCTGGAACACCTGGAAAAACTCAAAAAGGAACAGAGCAAACAAACAGTAGAGGTGAAGAATGATAAGTCAGAAGAGGAGCAGAGCAGCAGCTCCCAGAAGAAAGATGAGACTAATGTGAAGGTGGAGTCTGAGGGGGGTGCAGATGACTCTGCTGAGGAGGGGGACCTACTGGATGATGATGATAATGAAGATCGGGGAGATGACCAGCTGGAGTTGATCAAGGATGATGAAAAAGAGACTGAGGAAGGAGAGGATGACAGAGACAGGAGGATGACTCTTAAGCACATAGTGGGGTTTAGAAATCTTACCCATTATTTCTTTACCTAGGTGCTTGTCAACTCCTTCTTAATGACCTGAATGTCATCTCCTTTCAACTTTCCAGACATGGAAGACGATCCTTATTGTCCACTCTTAGAATTGAAGCTTTTTCCCCTCCGTGAAGTGTTCTCTGATACACGCTGGCATTTCGAGGGCACTACAGCACGAGTAATAGGAGGTGGTGGTGGAACACATGCTGGGTAACTACATCTGTAGCTGAAGATCAAACAAATCTCACAAGAAGGTGAGGGGAATGAGATTCGATTCTGAATCTCTCACTCCCAAGTTCTGGGCAAAAAAAAAGACGACTGCAGCTGGAGGTAGAAAATGCAGCTACACCCGCTCCGTCTCCAACTCTTCACAAAAATCCCCAAATCACTGTTTTTAAAAAGAGAAATAAAGAGTCCACAATGCAAGAAAGCAAACATTGAAAGACTATAGTCCAATGCCACAGCATCTTAGTCTATTAGTGATATTGTAACAAATACGACGGATTGTGTAATTTGTAAATAATAGGAATTTATTTCTCACAGTTCTGAAGACTAGGGAGTCCAAGATCAAAGTACTCTGGTAGATTCAGTGTCTTGTGAGGGCCTGTTCTCTGCTTATGAGGTGGCACCTTGTTGCAGTTTTCTCTGAAAACATTGGGTCCTCACATGACAGAGGAGAGGAAGAATAAAGGGGCCCAATCCTTTATCCCAATCCTGTGCTAAAGCTTCTTATGAAGTCCTTAATCCCAGTCCTTATGTGAATCCTTATGCTTAGATCATGACGAAGCCCCCCTTATGATCTAGTCATTACTGCATTGGAGATTAAGTTTCAACATGAATTTTGGAGGAAATGCAAATATTCCAACTAGAGCACATAATTCCTGTTTCTTTTATCTCTATCATCCAAAGAAACATTTTGTCAAAATAAGGAGTATATAGAAACATATAGAGAGATATAAAGAGAAATCTATAGACAGAGAAAAAAGAAACAATGAGAATTAGGACCAGAAATAAATTTCTTTCATTGAAAAGATTAAATATAAATATAAAAATACACTTAGATATCTATGTAGGTACATAGCAATATATATGAAGATAGATATCAATATGTAGATATTAAATAATTAAAAAGTAAACAAGAAATAAATGAAAAAGAAAATACACTTGCTTCTGAAATTAAGGATAATAATAGTATCACTTTAAGTTTAACATATATTTAAAATGAAAGCATATTCAATTGACTTTATAACAATAAACTTAAATTTAAACAGTGCAAGTTGTTTAAAAAATATCATTTTAAAAGATAAAATAATAAATGTGAAGAATATGATATAATTTAGAAAATTCAATTAGACATTAAGAAAATTCTATTCCCAGATGTTTTAACCCACTAATCATTTCATATTTAAAGAAGACATTACACTAATCTCATATAAACACTTCCAGACAACAGAAAAAGAGTAATCTCTAATAATCTTATAGTGAACCTGCATAATTTTGATATTAAAATTTGACAATTATTCACATAGACATAAAAGTATGAACAAAACTACCTTGTGAATAAAGACACAAAAACATAAAAGAGATCTTAGCAGATCAAATCTAGTGATACAGTAAAATAATAGTCATGGCTGAGGAATAAGAGGATTTACCCATTATAAAATCAACTGACTTAATTCACTATATTAACAGGAAAAAAAAGAACTTGTAATTTGAAGCTTTCAATAAATTCAGAAAAAGACAAGGATACAATACAACTGAATACTCTCGGCTCGGGATTTGGGGCATGCACACACACGTGCCCAGCATGAGGTTTTTGTTTGTTTGTTTGTTTGTTTGTTTTGTTTTTTGAGAGGGTTTGTTTTAGGGCATGTGTGCTCACCAGAAAGACAGACAGAGATAGAAAGACAGAAAGCAAGAAATCACCCCCCTGGGGGCATGGCCACACCGCAATCCCTTCTTTCCATTCCCCTCTCAGGATCTTGGGCACACACACACACATGTGCCTGGCATGAGTTTGAGCCACCAAGTCCAGGACTTGAACCATGGTCAACTACATGGGCGTCCAGCGACATAGCCATTATGCTAACTGCTGGTCTCCCCAGCGTGAGTTTTAAACTGCGAAGTCTAGGACTTGAACCACTTTTGACAACATGGGAGTCCAGTGACATAACCATTATGTCATCTGCTGGTCCCTAAAAGGAAGCTTTAAAAAACAAACTTGACATAGAAATTCATGGATGATCTATTCCCTAGTCATCAAATGCCCATGTGCTCCTCACATTCCCCAGCCTAGGGGAACCATTTGAAGATTTCTGGACAAAAGCCTGTGAGTAAAGCATTTATCAGCTGGAACATGCTGTGCCAGTTGTCTTTCCTTCATAGAAGCAAACAAAAGTTTGAAAAAAATTACAAGATTAAATAGGACACTGCAAAGCCACTGTGAACTTAGACCTTTAGATTTTTTTTTAAAAAAATTTATTATCATAGAATAGCATCATGTAAAATTATGTGCATGTTCCCAATCCGATTTCAATAAGGGTTATTTAAATTATAATAAATTTGGTTTATTTCATTTATTTAAATGCAAATGTTACTTATTTGTACAAAATTTTAATCATCAGCTGATCAGCATAAAGTTAAAGATCATAAATATAAAAAATATTGATAAGAAAGTACAAATCAGGTGTTAGTATCAAAATAACATATCTCTCCATTATCCATAGAATCATTTATTACAAAATGACTTTTGAGGCTTCCTGAAGAATCCTGTAAATGGACGACATGTTTCTTAGCCTTACTATGTATAATTCCATTAATACATTAGTAACGTGATACAGTTGAAATGAGCCCCTCATTCATAATTATGTGGGGATTTTCCCCACAGTAGTGAAAAAAAATAAAGAAAAATATTTGAAAAAAGTATAATGGAATTTCATGTGGAATTATGTGAAAAGGTAAAAAAATACAACTGTTGAAAAAAAGGAAAAAATTCAGAGTAATGAGAAAATAAAAAATATCAAGAATCAACAGAGAGGTACATGCTAAATAAACAAAAGAGCAGGCAAAACTGAATCTTTTATAATTCATTCTTATGATCTACTAGTAATGATCACAATGAGTAAATTAGCCACAGGTATATAAATAAAAAGCAACCTCAGGGACCAACAGATGGCGTAATGGGTATGTCGCTGGACTCCCAAATAGTCCAAAGTGGTTCAGCTGGAGCCAGTGACTTACCACTCATATTGGGCATGTGTGCATGTGTACCCAAGATCCCGAGGGGAAAGTGGAGGAGAAGTGATTGCAGTATGGTCATCCCCTCTGTGAAGTGATTTCCCGTTATCTATTTCTCTGTGTCTCTGCCTCTCTTGCAAGCACACGCACCCTAAAACAAAAATTTCTCTTAAAATTATTTTTAAAAATAAAAAGCAACTTCAAACAAATCTAATTTTTTTTAAAGAATGAAAATAAAAACCAAGGTTCCAAAGCTATATATTTATTGCCATGAGATACAGTTTAAAAAGTAAGTTGCTTAACTCAAGCAATTGTGCTTAGGTGAAGAAATATTACAGATGCTTTATTCATTTCTTTAAGTGTATGTCATTTATTTCTTTTTAAATAATTATTTTATTTAACTTTATTTATCCATTTATTTATTTATTTTAATTTAACCAGAGAGAAATAGAGTGAGAGAGAGAGAGAGAGAGAAAGAGAGAGCAAGCCGCTAGATCTGGGACACAAACCACGGTTGGCCATGTGGAAGTCCAGCACCCTTAACACCATGTTACTTGTCATCCCCATTTTTTTTTTAAGGAATTATTTTATTTAACTTTACTTATCCATTTATTTATTTATGTATGTATTTTTTGTTTATTTTTTGAGACAGAGATAGAGAAAAGAACCCCCAACAGAAATCTTTCCTGCAGCTCTCTGCCAACCAGGATCCTGAGACCACTGGCATGTTCAAGCCTACCCAGGATCTGAACCCTGGGCCTACTCAAAAGGCTCCAGAAATATACAGTTCCACTGTACTGCACCACTGTGGCTGGGCCCACACAAGCTTGTAAAAAATAACAATTATTAATACCAACGGCAACAAAGATTAATGAAATCCTTGTGATGTACCCAATATTATAATTATTAGGTCATCAGGCAAGTTATGATGTATTTTTCTATGTTTTTTCTATGCAAAAATGTGTCATGGCTCCCCTGACAACCCAATAATTGGTCTACATCATTATTTCATAAAATTGTTCCAGTAATACAATGAGGTATCTACTATTATATGCATTTTGTTTTAAGGAAGTAGTTTCTAGGGCTTACTAAGAACTGGTATGTTCACATTCAGGAGACAGATCTGCAGGGTTCAATTTTAGACCCGTCTGACTCCAGCATCTTCACTCTTAAATACCACACTAAAATGCCTTTCATTGTAAAGCACTATATCCATCCAAATACTTTTTAGGAAGGGAGATTTAGATGTTTGAAAAGAAAGATACAGAGAGGCATAAATTTTTAGTCTGAATCTTTTATAATAATTCATTCTTACATTCTACTTGTAACAATCCCAATTAGTAAATAAGTTATCAGAAAAAGGTAGAACATCTAGTACAGGCAACCTTGACTGACTCATTTTATTAAGCCTCCGGAAAAGCACAGAAAAGGAAGTAATAACACAGCATAATAAAAGAGGAACCTAATATAGCATAACATGCATATATTAATAATATTGTGAAATATTGACAGAAACCAGAACAAGGTCAAAGATTTGTAAATGCATCAAAAAATAATTTTTAAATATACATTTACAAAGTCTGCTTAGGATATAATGCACACTATGCAAATAAATGAACAACCACAATTTACTCTGCTTTCTACTTTGAATAATACTGATTGGTAAAAGAGGAAGATTAGAATAATCCTGTGTAGAAAATAATTGAAGACTAAGATAAGCAATGAGATTACGAGAAAACACTCAGATGCTCTAAATGAGTCTGAATTCACTCATTAAATGACCATCACAGGATAATAAGGAACTTAGAAGTGTTATTAATAAACTCTATCAGGTAATGGTGAATTTTATAAATCAGAACTGGCTCCAAAATATTTTTACATAAGCAAATTTAGCTTGACTTTCTAAAAAAATGAAAAAAGTTAATGTAAAAATAGATTTGGGTGCTTCCCAGAAATGATGAATAAGATTCTACAATTTCATAACTTCAGATACATTATAAAATATATTTATATGTTTTCATTGAAGATCATTTATATATTTTAACTAGTTAACCTAACTGCACAAGAAGTCATGTAAGTTAAATTATCTCCTAATTTGTTTTCTCCATTGTGGAGTTACCTACCAACCCTCACATCTAAGCCATTAGGAACCAATTATCTGTTGTAAGCACATTACCTTAGGCCACCAATACCTTTTTAGAACCTATAATCCAAGTAGTTGACTTTGCTGAAGACTAGTTCTCACCAGGAATTGTGTTACTCTGCAACCTTCCTAAATGAAGATCAGTCTTTTTTTTTTTTTTTTTTCTTTTCTTTTTTGTCAGAGGTAATTTATGCTTGCAAGAGAGAGAGGAAGAGAGAAAGAAAGAACCTCCCATTGGGGTGTGGTCCCACTGCCATCCTCTTTCCTTTATTTCTCCTTCCCATCAGGGTTTTAGGTGTGCATGCACATTTGCCACCATTTGTGGAGCCACTGGGGCTGAGATTCAAATTGCGGTTGGCATTTTGGGACCTGATTCCCTCTGCACAGGGCTCAATCTCCGCGTTTTGGGGATGGCCCATCTATATACTACCAGCAATTGCTTTTTCCTAAGTCCCATACCTAGTATCAAAAAATGTGTCGCCGATGTCATGCCTGCATGACGTTCACATGGTGAACGTCCCTAAAACCCTCCAACTTTCTGTAAGAAGCGTGGCAAGCTCCAACCTCATGGTACACAGTGATGCAGGACAAAAAGGGCAAGACTTCTCTGCATGCGCAGGAAAAACTGCATTGTGACAGTAAGCAGAGTGGCTATGGTAGACAAACTAAGCCCATCTAGAAAAAGGCAGAAAGTACAAAAAAGACTGTGCTGAGGCTTGAATGTGTTGAGCCCAGCTGCAGTTTTAAGAGGATGCTGGGAGGAGTTAAGCAGAAGAGGGTTCAAGTGATCCAGTTCTAGACTCCATCTTTTGTTTTATTATGAAGACAAAATCTTGAGGTGAATGTTTTCCTCATTTGATTACAGTTGGTCTTTTAGTGAGGAAATAAAGTAATCAATAAAATTGCCCTTGGGAAATTTGATTCATGGTTAGAAAAAAAAAAAACAACGACATTTGTCATCTATTTTTATATTCTTTTATTTACAAGACCACCAGACTCCTCTGAATATGACAGCATTTTCACTTGATCCCAATTTCAAATGCTTTTAAACTTAGAAATTTCGATATTCACATGGGTGAATATTGAATATGAATATTCCTACTTTAGCCTTGCTGTTCCTTGACATAATCAATTCTAGTAGCTTTGATAACTATAATACTTGATAGAAAAATCAATTTACGGGGGGGACAGCAGGTGGCATGATGATTAAGGATGCAGGACTCCCACATGGCTGACTATGGTTCAAATCTGAACCTGAGGGATCTGGTGATTTGCTTTCTCACTTTCTCTCTCTCTTTCTCTTCCTTTCTACTTCTCCCTCTCTTTCTCCCTCACCCTATCCTGACCAATAATGTGAAGATACAACATACGACATGGGAGGAAATTTTTGTAAACTCTTCATCCAATAAGGTATTAATATCTAGAATATGTAAGAAATTTAAACAATTCAAAAGAAAAAAGTAAAATAAAAATGGGAAAAATATATTAATAGGTATTTCTGAAAGAAACATACAAACAAAAATTATGTAGAAAAAATTGTTCAATACCAGTAATCATCAGGAAAATGCAAATTAAAGCCACAATAAAGGGACCAACAGGTAATGTGTGGTGGTTAAGTTGCTGATCTCCTACCTGTCTAACCATTGTTTGAGCCCTGGACCTGATGGCTTGAAACTAACACCAGGCATGCATATTTCTGTTCCCAAAACCCTGAGAGAAGGATGGAGGAGAAGACATTGTGGAATGGCCATGTCTCTCTGGGGAGTGATTTTTCACTTTCCCTCTCGCTATCTTTCTCCCTCACCCCTGGTGAACACATGCTCCCTATGGAAAAAACAATAAACACACACATATACACACAATACAGTATCACTTCACTTCCAATTAGAATGGCTATATCATCAAACAGAAAAAAATATCAAATGCTGGCAAGAATGTGAAGAAAGGAGAACTCTTTTTCTCCTTGGGAATGTAAACTATTGGGAAAAATATGCAATTACTTTCCTGACAACCTAACAATATAGCCATTACAGAAAACAGTATGGAAATTCCTCAAATAACTAAAAACACTACATATGATCCAGCTATCCTACTACTAAGTATATGTGCAAAAGAAAGAAAATCAGTAAGTTGAAGAGGTATCTACACACCCTTGTTTATTGCAGCACTACTCAGAATAGCCAAGATGCAAAATCAGCTTAGGTGTCAATCAACAGGTAAATGGTTAAGGAAGATGTGGTATTTATACACATGGAATGTTATTTGATCATAAAGGGATAAATCCTGCCATTTCTAGCAATATGGTTGAGCCCTTAGAATATTATGTTACATGAAACCAGACACAGACAGATGTCATATATTCTGAATATGTAGAAGCTAAAAAAGGAGATCTTATAAAAGACAAAAGTAGAATAGAGGCTAGCAGAGGCTTAAAGGGGTAGGGAGAATAGAGAAATATGAGTTAACAAGTACAAAAAATCCCAATTACATAGGAGGATTAAGTTCTAATGCTTGGCTGCAGAGTAGAGTGACAAAGTTAGCAACAATTTATTTCGTATTTCAAAATAGCTAGCAGAATGGATTTTGAACACTTCCAAAATAATGATAAATGTTTGAGATTATAGATGTAATTATCCTGATTTGATCATTACTCATTATGTAACTATCACACTGTAACCCCTAAATATGTATAATTATTATATGTCCACCTTGAAAAATGAGAGGAAGTACACCGTGGACTTTTAACCTTTAAAACAATGAATCTGGGGACAAAACAGTGGAGCAGCGATACCATGTGATGCACTGCAAGGCAGACTCACATGCAAATTCCTTTGTCAAGTTCAGAGACCTCCCTGAGTATGCCGGTACATGTGTGCCAGTGGTCCAGAATGGCTGAAGCCAGGGCAGGTCATGGTGTCAGCACACTGATGGCGTTGTGCTCTCTCTCTCTCTTTCTCTGTTTCTGTTTCTTTCGCTTATGAAGTTAATGGGTAAACTTCAAAACAAAAACAACCACCAACAACAATTCCTCCCCACTTGAAAACTTAATGTATGATTCATTATGGCAAATCAGGTCAAGTGACTCTTCTTTGTCCTGGGTATTGGAAGAGATAACTAATAAATGAGTGAACATAATGACAAGTAAGAGAAGATTTTCGGGAATGGAAAATAGGAAAGACATTTCATCTTTACTCCTTTCATACTAAATACACTTTCAATCATTTTCTACACTGTTTTGTTACCCTGTCTTCTATGTAAACACTCAAACATAAATAGATAAAACCAAGAGTCTCGCTAGTACTTCAGCAAGCTACTAAAATGCTTAAAACAAGACTGAATTGATTGATGTGAATAAACACAGAGCCTTCTCCAAAACTTTAAGGCTAGTGTCTTCCAGTATAGAATAGGATGGAACTTTTAAAAATATAATATAATAGATGTTACTCACTATTTATTTTACATTTAATCATTGTACATCTTTACGGTTTGCAACATGCTTGTAGTGCATGTCAATCAATCAAAGATAATGCCATATATATCATCATCATCAAAAGACAACTTTCCATTCTTATGTCTAATAAAAGTTTTTACTGAGCCTCCCTCCCACAGACACTACCCACCCTCTCTTTCCTACCCTGTCTGGTATCTACTCTTGCCATCCCAACTATTATACACT
>NW_006206449.1:420285-468020 GCF_000334495.1 Tupaia belangeri chinensis | reverse complement strand
TCCTTCCTCCCTCCTTCCCTCCTTTCTCTCTCTCTCTTTATCTCTCTCTCTCTCCCTCTTTCTTTCTTTTAACATGCAATCATTGTACATCTTTACAGCATACAAAATGGATTTTCCCTTTGTGCTGTAGAGTGCAGACATTCAGTATCATATTCAACAACACATTAAGAAGATTATAAACCATGACCAGGTGGGTTTTATTTCAAAGATGCAAGGGTGGTTCAGCATACTCAAAACCATAAATATCATACATCACATTAACAGAAGGAAGGATAAGAACCATATGATCATATCAGTTGATGCAGAAAAAGCACTTGATAAAATACAACATCCATTCATGATTAAGACTCTCAGCAAAATCGGCATAGAAAGGACATTTTTCAACACAGTAAAATCCATATATGACAAATCCATAGCAAACATACTGAATGGAGAAAGCTGAAAACTTTTCCACTAAAGGACAAGACAAACAAGTTTGCTCACTTGCCCTACTCCTGTTCAGCATAGTACTAGAAGTCCTAGCCAATGCAATCAAAGAGTAAAATAAAAGGCATTCAAATAGGAAAAGAAGTAAAATTATCTCTATTTGTAGATGACATTGTTATATATGTGTGTGTGTATGTGTGTATATGTATATGTGTGTGTGTGTGTAGTGTGTGTATATATGTATGTGTGTGTGGGTATAATACAAAAATTTCACAAACACACACACACACAACAAAATGAAAAAAAAAAAAACAACTCCTAGAAGTTGTAAAAACAGTAAAGCAGAAAGATAAAAATCAATATACAAAAATATATAGCATTTTTTTGGGGGGGAGAGCTTTTTTTGGCTATAGGGCGCATGCGCTCGCCAGACAGACAGAGAGAGACATAGAGACAGAAAGCTAGAAATCACCCCCCAGGGGGGATGGTCAAGCTGCAATCCCTTCTCCTCCATTCTCCTCTCGGGATCTTGGGCACGCACGCACACGCGCCTGGCGTGAGTTTTAAGCCACCGGGTCAGGGACGCAAACCACGGTCGACTACATGGGAGTCCAGCGACATAGCCATTACTCTAACTGCTGGTTCCCAAAAATATATAGCACTTTTATACATAATGAACAGACTGAGGAAGAATTGAACAAAGCAATCCTGTTTACAATAGTAACAACAACAACAACACAAAAGAAAAACAATGGGGCCAGCAGATGGTAGAGGGGTTATGTCACCTGACTTCCACATGGCCAGTCGCAGTTGGAGTCATGGACCTGGTGCCTTGAAACTCATGCCAGACAAATGACCATATACATGTGCCCAAGATCCCAGGAGGAAAATGGAGGAGAAGGAATTGCAGCTTGACCATCCCCCCTGGGGGATGATTTCTCGCTTTCTGTCTCTGTCTCTCTCTTTCTGGTGAGCGCACACGCCCTATAGCAAAAAAAACCTCTCCAAAAAAAGAAAAAAAGTAAGATACCTTGAAATAAACCTAACCAAAGAATATTACTCTTTTTCAGTCTGCTTTTGCATGGTAAGAAGCAACACAAAACACAGTTTTTCAACATTTGTTTCTCACGTGATTGACTGTAAGTCAATTCTGTGTGAAGTGACAGATGCAGGTGGAGGTGATTCTGCATATCTTTTTCTTCCAGAGTCTAAACTTACTGTATTTGAATTTAAAACTACTACTCAGTGGTGGACTGCATCTTATCTGTTCTGACTACTGTTAACGTTTATTTATTTATTATTTAGTCACAGTTTCTGTGGCTAGTGCATAGTCCCAATAATTCAAGTTCACTGTAACTTGCTAGTTCCCACCTTCCCATAGGGCCTAGTTCTTTCCTTAAAGAACATATTTGCCTCTACTTTCACTGAATACTCACCTACTTCTGCACTCGTTTGGGATACCAACTATGACATTGTCAGCCAGTGGTGGGAGAGGACAGCCACTGTTTCCTCCTGGCAAATGTCACACGCTAGTGCATGAACTGCTATACACACTCTAATGCCAGGCCAGTAGTGCAGCAAGGCTTCTAATGCAGGCCCTGTGGAAGGAGCACTGCCCAGAATTTCTGCTCTGAGCACAGCCTGTTGTCTAAGTGAAATGGAGCTTCATTGATTTATTTCATAAAGTTTTGAGACAGAGTAAACACACTAAAAGAATATAAAAGAATGAGAATAGTGCCAAGACAAGAAGCACTTGATAAAAAGATGCTACTTGCTGGACAGGATATTTTATAAGATCATTTTGAGTTCAATGCTCAACACTTACATTAAATGTAAGAAATATCAACTGTGATTGTTCTATGCAGCTATTATGCATCAGAAACAATCTATGATGAATTAGAACATTTTGGGGTCAAATAGATGTGAGTTTGTGTTAACTAGCTATAAGCAATTGCATGAATTAACCTGGAAAACTGTTTTCTTATTTTAAACATGTTATATTGATACAACTTAAGAAATGACATCTTTTTTTTTTTTTTTTGAGAGGTTTTTGCTACAAGGCACATGAGCTCGCCAGAAAGACAGAGAGAGACAGAGACATAGAAAGTGAAAAATCACCCCCGCTCCCCCAGAGGGGATGGCCATGCCACAATTCCTCTTCTCCATTCTCCTCTCGGGATCTTGGGCACGCACGCACTCACGCCCGGTGAAAGTTTAAGCCAGTGGGTCCGGGACTCGAACCACAGTCGGCTACATGGGAGTTCAGCAACATAGCCATTACGCTAACTGCTGGTCCCAGAAATGACATCTTAATAAGATCATATTAAATATCAAATTCAGATGTATAACAGTACTGATAACAGAGATTCAGGAATAGTGATTTCCTTCCCTGAGATGCTACTAGTTCTTCAACTTTCATCTTCCAAACAATATACTGCCAAAATAGTTGTATGATACTTGTTAATGTAATTATATCTGATAGATAATGAAAAATGGAGAGAAAAATGGAGTGATTCTAAATTTGATGCAACAGGAGTCTTTAAAGACAATTTCTGTTGATACAAAATTCATGTTGGTCTTTTGTCTTTCTTGCCAACTTCATCTTTCAAGTTTGTCTTTCATGGTCATTGACCATGAGGCACAGTCAGTGGAATATTTCATTTTCTTAAGAAATGTTTTAATGGGGCCAGCAGTTGGTGTGATGGCTGTGTTTCTGGACTCTTATGTAGTCGACTGCAGTTCAAGTCCCGGACCCAGTGGCTTAAACTCATGCTGGGCGTGTGTGCATGCGTGCCCAGGATCCTGAGAGGAGAATGGAGGAGAAGGGATTGCGGTGTGGCCGATCCCCCAGGGAGGTGATTTCTCACTTTCTGTCTCTCTGTCTCTCTCTTTCTTTCTGGCGAGCGCACGCACCCTATAGCAAAAACTTCTCCAAAAAAAAAAAAGGAAAGAAATGTTTTAGATATTACCAAATTCTATTACTTAAGTTTCAAAATTCATAGAGATATTTTAATTGGAAGATTTTTAGCTCAATTTTTAAAAGTTTGTTTGTATATTGTTTTCTAAAATAAATCTTTTTGAAAATACTGATTTCTCATATTTCTCATCCTGAGAACTTGATGCACACATGTTTGGGAGGCCTATTTCATTTTCTCCTATACATGGTAACAACGTTGCTAATTTAACCTGCATGAAATTGTATCTTTGATTTTTTTATCACTAACTTTGGGTAGTCATGCTCCTGGTGTCATATGGAAGATCCTCTTTGCATTGCCTTTTACTCATGTTTTCTATATTTATGTAAATGAAATGTATTTTCTAAGGGAGAAATTTCTTTTAACTTTTTTTTTTTTTTCATGACTAAGAGTCAGAGAGAGGGATAAAAACAAACCCAGAGTCTTCAGGGTGATATCCCCCCTTACTCTCAGCCAGCCCATATCACAGACATGTGTATGCACCTGGCATGTGCAGAGTGGTCCCAGGATGTGAATGTGGACCTTTCAGTGTGGGTCTAGTTGCATTACCACTGTGTCACCATCTGGTCCCTGTAGGGGAGAAATTTTAATGCATTATGACACTTACACATTTTCTAAAGTTATGATGGTAATCTTTAAAATTATCATGGATGTAATGAGCTGTATATATATGTATGTTCAATAAGGAAAACAAGATAACTTTGAAAAATCACACTCAATATTCATAGAATATAATCCTTCACTTTAATTATATATCAAAACAAATGTAGCTGTCACTACTGGTTTTGATCAAAATAACTAATTAGATGACATGATAGCTATTGGAATTATAGTTAGGGATAATAAATAGACAATTTATCAAACACTTGGTTTTGCTTTTCCTTTCAAATCAGTAAATGTTTTCTGATTTTCTCCGAAATAAATTTGATTATAAAACCTGCTTTCATTTAATTCTTAGTATGGAATTAATATCATCATACCTTTAATTGTCATCACATCATGTATTTAAAAGCCACATCGGGTCCATAAAATTTTGGTAAGTCCAGAAGATTTAAGAGGGATGTCTGTTGTTTTTTTTTTTTTTTTTAATGTTTGTGTGTGTGTAGCATAGATAACTATTTAAATGAAATATAAATGGAGACTAAAATCCAAAGCAAGAAACTTAATCAGCAAAATCATTTAATATGTTATGTTTGAGTAAAGAATTTACTTTCAACAATATTCATCATTATCAAAGCAATTAATACAGGAAAACATGCTAAAGGCTTATGTTTACTTGCATATATTGAGGGAGAGGTGTTACAAAAATCAGTGAAAACACATACAATTTAAGCATTTCCTACCTCTGAGAAGATAAGTATAAAATTATATGGCTAATAATTTTGTTTTGTTTACTTCCCTACATCACACACACATTTACCATTACATGTGAATATTACAAATAGAAAAGCAACATTTAAAACGTAACATTCAAAAGTCAGACAGAGTGGTGTGGCAGTAAAACAGATTCCCTGTGAGGCTGACCCACACGGGGATGTTTGTGCCAGGTTTGTGTTGAGAACTCCGTGCATACAGTAGGCATGGATGTACCCATGATCTGTGGCTGGTGAAACTGGAGTGAATCGGAGGAGGACAGCTGCTTCAAGATGAAACTGAATATCTCTGTCCCAGCCACTGGCTGCCAGAAACTCATTGAAGTGGACGATGAATGCAAACTTCACACTTTTTATGGGAAGCGTATGGCCATAGAAGTTGCTGCTGACGCTTTGGGTGAAGAATGGAAGGGTTATGTAGTCCGAATCAGGGGTGGAAACGACAAACAAGGGTTCCCCATAAAGCAGGGCATCTTGACCCACTGCTGTGTCCGCCTGCTACTGAGTAAGGGACATTCCTCTTACAGACCAAGGAGAACTGGAGAAAGAAAGCGCAAATCTGTTCGGGGTTGCATTGTGGATGCCAATCTGAGCGTTCTCAACTTGATTATTGTTAAAAAAGGAGAGAAGGATATTCCAGGTGCCCTGTCACCTGGGGCCTAAGAGAGCTAGCAGAATCCAAAAACTTTTCAATCTCTATAAAGAAGACGATGTTCTCCAATATGTTGTAAGAAAGCCCTTAAATAAAGAAAGTAAGAAACCTAGTACTAAAGCACCCAAGATTCAGCGTCTTGTGACTCCTCGTGTCCTGCAACACAAACGCCGATGTATTGCTCTCAAGAAACAATGTACTAAGAAAAATAAGGAAGAGGCAACAGAGTATGCTAAATTTTGGGGCAAGAGAATGAAGGAGGCTAAAGAAAAACATCAAGAACAGATTGCGAAGAGATGCAGGCTGTCTTCTCTGAGAGCTTCTTCTAAGTCTGAATCCAGTCAAAAATAAGATTTTTATGAGAAAGAAATAAATAAGATCAGATCTAAAAAAAAAAAAAAAAAAACTGGACTGAATTGCAGCATCTCAACTCTGATGAGGGTGCTGTCACTCTCTCTCTGTTTCTCTCTCTCTCATAAATTAATCTGTTAAAAAAAGAAATGATAAAAAATCAGAAACAGACGGGAACCAGCAGTTCGCGTAATGGCTATGTCACTGGATTCCCACGTAGTCAACTGTGGTTTGCGTCCTGGACCCGGTGGCTTAGAACTCACGCTGGGCGCGTGTGCGTGCGTGCCCAAGATCCCGAGAGGAGAATGGAGGAGAAGGGATTGCGTCGTGACCATCCCCCATGGGGGGTGATTTCTCGCTTTCTGTCTCTATGTCTCTCTCTGTCTGGCAAGCGCACGCGTCCTATAGCAAAAACCTCTCAAAAAAAAAAAAATCAGAAGCAGATTTATTTTAAAGTTATTCTTTGTTGAAAATTTTACATTTGTAATGGTATTTGTAACAAATAATGGTATTTATACTGGTAAATACTGTGTATGATGGAGTGAGAGACAGAGTGAATTTATGGTAGTATTTAAGATGTGATCCCTTATATTTTAAAATGTCCCTACCTCTTTGTCAATGATTCGAGCCATCATAATAAAGATTTTCTGTTAACTCCCATAAGTGACTAGAGTCTATTTTGGTTTATACTCCAGGGTCACTTGCTCACATTTAGTTGATATATACATTGTGCCATGTCTATTTATTTCTCATGCTAGTCAGAGGATTTCATTTGGATGACAATCTGAAATCCCAAGGATATTTATTTGCTATAGAAAAAAAAGTGTTTTGTTTTCCAAAAAATATTATTATTTAGACACATTGGTAGTTATATATTTATACAGCAGAGTAGAATTTAAGTCAGTCAAGGTAGGTTTTAAAGTGAGTGAATTCAAAATTGTGGATTGTTGTGCTTGCAAACTCTGCACCGAAGATCCATTGGCATATTCTGATGTAATAGAACGATACATTCACTGAATTATCATCATAGCACTTCAATGATGGGAGGATCTGTTTCTTCCTATGCGTATTCAGAATGAAATGAGTTTACAAAGCACAGCTTCTAGAAAGAATCTTCCTTCTTTGCCATGGGGCACAAGCACATTTTTCACCTTCATGCTTCTGAAGTCAGGGAAATTTCTGTCACTCACGATGTACAGAAGACATATCACCTTTATGTTTTATTATAGAATTGCACAAAATAAATACTGTTCTTTTATAAAATAAATATTGTAAAATAGGAGTATTTTATGTGAGCCTCAAAAATATTACTTTTGAAGTATGTTCTAATATTAAAGATATGAAACCAGCACATTCTTTTTTCAAAGAAAGAGATTTAAGGTCTCAGATAAACTTATTTCTTGACAGTAGGACAAACTAACAACAAAATAAAGTAAACTTAAAATTGACTAACATTATCAGGTTATAGTACTCTAAAGTTTTAATAAACTGGGAGGGAGAAGAGTGATGTTCTGATAGGCCATATGAAAGAAAATTTCTCCTCATCATAAGTGAAACTCCTCGAGAATTTACAGATATCCCCCACATACAAACAATTCACTCTTGGTTATGGCATTCATTCTTCTGCTTTCCAGAGTTATATTCTAACTTGTGTATGTGCTACTATATGAATTAAAAAATGTTAGCAGTTCACCTGCCTTTAATGCATCTTATTTTCTTAAAAGGAAAAAAGGGAAGGTTATCTGTAGGTATAAGAAATCATTTAAATCATGTCAAATGAGAATTATCCAGCTTATGTCTTGTGTATTAACAAAGATGAAGTGCCATTACAGCAATCCTTTTTAATAAACGTATATGCTCCACATAATTTTCTTCATTTTTTTAGAAGTGAAGGTATTAGTTTAATTTTTAATTTACTGAATCATTTTCCTTGTGATAGTTCAAGACTGTGATCATAGCACATTACATGTGAATATTACAAATAGCCAGTATGATTCTCAAAAGGAGGCTAAATCAAAGAGGTTACTGCTCAGAAGATTATCATGACCAGTCAAGGCAGTTGCAGCCTCAAGTACATTTTTGCAGGTCATTGGTTCCTACCTAAAAGCAATCTCTCTGAAGTTCAATTATGGATAGCAAAACTAGAGAGAGGCAAGAGTATCTCTTTTCCATTTATAATCAGACCTTAATTGATCTCAACAGATTTTCTAATTGCAGAGGTTACATAAAGTAGGCCATCTATTTCCTCATCTCTACTGCTGCAATCAGCACTTCCGGTGTGACACTGGGGCTGCAGAAATCCCCTTCTCTGCGTATACTAAAGGGAAGACTTATTATTGCATGTCTTTAAAATAATGTCTGTGACTTTGAATGCAAATTTTACAAACTGAATGCAATGATTCGTCAAGAGAAAAAAAAAACACATATTTCGGTAATTACTACTGTTTACGTTTCCCTATACATTTAAATCTTTTTTTTCTTTTATTTTTATCTCTTTGAATGGAGTGTTTTATGTTATTCAATATAAACGATTTACCATGACCTGTACATGGTTAGGTTATTTAAGCAGGTTGGGAGAAATCTGATGAAATCAATGCCATACAGGCACACGTATGTTGGGAGAAATCTGATGAAATCAATGCCATAATGGCACACATATTATTATAAAAGTGTCTCTCTCTCTTTTTTTATTTTTCTCTGTCAAATAGCCATTTTATGGTAGTTACATTCCATCAAACATTGAGTGGAGTATGACTGACTCATCCTAACAGACTATTATCTAATAATTCTTGATATTGATTTATAGTTTTTTTTAGCAGTTACTAAATACATGGAAAGAACTTCACCCCTTTCACTTTTCTAATGTAGTTACATAACTGATTCTTTCCAAGCTAAATAACTAATATATATTTATGCCTGTTTATTTACAAATTCTATCTATACTCTGCTTTTAGAAGAATGTAACTCCAGTCCAATACAAAATTGAACTTTATTTCTCCGTATTTCATTCCCTTTCAATATTGTTAAATTCAAACACTTAAATTGTTATGACTTCTCCCTACTAAAACTCAAACTGTAATCTGATTCCTAATTTAGTAGTATTGGGAAGCGAGACCTAAATGGGAAGTGCTTGAATTGTGAATTGTGGGAGCAGATCCCTTATAAATAGATTAATGTTGTCTCTCAGGAGGGGTTGAATTCTATCTGTATTAGTTCTGTGGAGAGTGGGTCATTACAAAGCAGGTACAGCCACGTGCATGTCTCTCTCTTTGCACACCACTACCCAACTCTACATTGGGAAACAGCACATGGGCCTTACCAGGAGAATACCCAATCTTCGATTTTCTAGCCACAAAAATCATGAGTCAAATAAATGGCATTAGAAATCATCCACTCTTGGGACCAGCAGATGAGGTAGTGGTTACTTCACTGGATTCCCACATAGTTGACTGCAGTTCAAGTCCTGGACCCAGTGGCTTAAAACTCATACTGGGTGCATGTGTGTACATGCCCAAAATCCCAAGAGGAGAATAGAGGAGAAGGAATTGAGGTATGGCTATCCCCACCCCTCCGGGGGGGTGGTGATTTCTTGCTTTCTCTCTCTCTGGTGAGCATACGTTCCCTATAGCAAAAATCTCTCTCTAAAAAAAAAAAAAAAATTAAATAAATCATCCAGTTTTAGATATTCCACTATACCGCTACTAACTGGGCCAAGACAAAAGCATATTTGAGTTTTAATTCTGCCACTAATAATACACTGAATTATTTTTAAAATAATACTTAATCATAGTGAATAATTAGCTACTACAGTTCTATAATGATTTCTGAATCTTGTAAATATTTTATACCTTATTTTATAATTATGTTCGAGAATAAATTGTCTATAGAATGAAATCAGTTCCCCAATCAGGGTTAGGGCCACTAGGCCCACATTGCTCTATAAAATGTATGCATGGAAGAATTTTTGCTATCTTACCATAGGCACAATTATGCTAGTGTCTGCACACATACATCCATAGTTCTAGAAAAATCCATTTTTAAAAATTGAGATGTTTACTTGGTTGTCAACATGGAAACCTGGTAGTTACATATTTAAAGAATGTTTATGGGACCAGCAGATGGTGTAATGGCTATGTCTCTGGACTTCCATGTAGTTGACCGCAGTTCAATTCCCATACCTGGTGACTTAAACTCACACTGGGCGTGTGTGTGTGTGTGTGTGTGTGTGTGTGTGTGTGTGTCAAAGATCAAGAGAGGAGAAGGGAGAAGAAGGGTTGGCCATCCCCCCTGGGGAGACGATTTCTCACTTTCTGTCTCTCTGTCTCTGTCTTTCTGTCAAGCACACATGCCCTATAGCAAAAACCCCTGCAAAACAAAACAAAACAAAACAAAACAAACAAACAAAAAAAACAACAAAAAGGATGTATTATGGTCAATTGACATACAAATGTGTCAGTCTGTATTATTTTTAATAAAAGAAAGAAACCCCTTCTCATACTAGCTTAAGCACAAAAAGAAGCATATAAAAACAACAAAACCTTGTTATCAGTCATAACAGGTCTAGGAAATTAAGTAATGCCATCCATCTCACCATCATTTGGCTGTGCTTTCCTTTCATAGGCTTGTAGACCACTTTCATTGAGATCTAAATGATGCCCTAGCACCTTGAGGATTGAATCCTGCCACCTTATTAACATATATATTATAAGTTTTCCTTATAAGCTCCAACACTCACTCTTCTTGAGCAAAGAGCTGATTCTTAAACCAATCACTATAGTTCTGGGTTTGGAATAAATAGCCATGGGGTTTATGCTTACACCCTAACTTGTGTGTCATTTTCACACAAATTTCATGAATAAGAAAAGAGAAAGTGTGTTTCCCAAAGCAAAAATTTTAGAGTCATTACAAGAAGACACAACTATAAATGTTGAATAGGCATTATAGTCCAGATGATCAAAGGGTAGGTAGGCAAACAATTTTCATCTTTTATTTCAGTTTTAAAAATAGCAAAGACAAATACTATCTATTGTAGAAACTGAAAGTGATTATGTCTTTCATGCAAAATTTTATTCATTTACTGCATCCAATCAAAGTCTAGAGTCTCTAAAGGAGACTTCTAAATTCCTGTCAGGTTCATAGGAGCTTCACAAGACTCAGAAACACATGCGTAAATAACAGAGTACCCATAACTCAATCACATTCTGATTCAGGATAAATATAATAACAAATTAAATGAGAAAAAAAGGACTAGGTAGAAAAAGCATAGAATGGTCATTTGTCGAAAGTATTATAGTCATCCTTTGAGAAGAAAGAATGATCAAAACAAAAATATTTTCTTGGATTTTCAGTATAGCTTTCTTCAATTCCTTCCTCTTAAAAGACTTTGTCCTCTACTACTTGTCCAAATAAAAAGTATGTATATTCTTCTACTGAAGAGTATACTGCTATGGAAGCTAACTTCATTTTAGTATCCATTTAGAGGCCTGAAGATTACCATTTGCCATTGAGAAAATAAAATGTTCCATTTTCTAGATTTAAGGTTTGTCCAGCAATAAATCTTGCACTAAAACATTTTAGTGTTTCCCCCCCCCTAAGAATTTTACAATTCCATGTGCTACTGACCAATGCTAGAGAGTTTACATGAAGAAATGTGGGTGGAGGAGTTCTGTCATTTAGCAACATATCAGTGACATGATTATTTCTCCAACTCTCAGTACACTGACTTCCATCTTGGAATATGACTCAGGGTCAGTTCAAAGCATTAACTTGAGAAGTGAAAGCAGATGTAATCTGTCATTCATTCTAGGTTGCATGCAAGTGGTGGTTCATTAATAAATGCAGATGAAAGAATACTGTCAGCCTCATCTTGCCCTTCTTTTTTACTACTTCTCTATTCTTTAAAATCTTCAGTATCCTCTTTCAGCATTGGCCTTATGTACGAAGAGCTCCTCTATAACACCTATATATTCTTTTATTCATCTTTAAGACAGGATTGCATTTCAGAACATTTTTTCTATGGGACATTATGGTAGGCTGCAAGAAATAACTACTTGAACATGTTGTGACATGTCTACCATATCTAAACATTAAAATACCTAATCCAATTTCAAGAGAAAATGAATAAAAGTTAAGCTACTATGTAGCCACTGCGTAAGGAGAATTGCAAACTTCCCAGTCAAGGATAGGGAGATTTTCTCTGGCTGTACTCAACCTACTCAATCAATTCCACATTTTAGCTCTTCTCATTTGCCACATGTTAATAATAATATATTAGTTGAAAATTAATGAAACAAATTCAAACAGATTTAAACAAAAGGAGAAAGAACCATTTTATTTAAAATTAAAAGGTCAGGCAGGGCAGGTGTTAAAATAGAACCAAAAGTTCAGCATCATACTATCTCATTTTATCTCACAATTTGGATTGTTTTGGAGTTTGGCTCCATGCCTGAATAGTTTCCCACAAATCCAAAGATAAACTTCCATAGTAATATGCTCATTAGTTTTTTTTTTTAGACAAATAGAATAATTAATTAATTAAGCATACTATACTCATGCACTTAAAGACAGAGGAAAGCAATAAACCTCCTCCAAACTATCATGAACTATGATGAATGAGGAAGATGTGGCAGGCATGGCTGACTGGTGCACAGCATCCATTTCTACTGTCTTCTAAAAAACATTTTCCTTCTATAAGAGCTATAGAGATAAATTCTATATCTTACAAAGTCTCTAAGTTTTTGGAAGCAAATAGTATGTTGCCAATGATAAGCGCTTAAGAGAAGCTTGAAAGGTGATGTTTTTCCTGCTTCTTTCCCCACCCCATCTGAGAAGCAAAAAGAGGAGGCACATAAATGGCAAGAGTGGTTTTGGTGGCTGATTGTGGTGTTTCAATACCTGCCAAAAAGTATTAGAATGCTAGGTGCTGCTGCTCGTCCAAATGTTACCACCTGGCTTCAGTATGTCCAACCTTTCCAACATACTTCTTGTTTTAAGAGTTGTTTATTTTATTTTATTGACTTATTGTTATTCTTCAATTTTAACCAGAGAGAGAAGGAGAGAGAGGGAAAGTGAGAAAGCAAGCCACCAGGTCCGGGCCTCAAAACACAGCCAGCCCTGTGGGAGTCCAGTGCCTTAACCACTATGCCACCTGTTGACACCCAACATGTTTCTATATAAATCATCATTTTTTCACCAATAATTTGAGATTTACAAAAGCACTGCAAAGAGCGTACAGAGAGTCCCATGTACTCTTCTCAAAATATACACCCAGACATCACTATTAAGATAGTAGCAGCTTAAATTAATATGTATGGTATATGTTCTGTAATATATTAATTAATACTGTTACATTATCATTAATTAAAGTCAACACTTTACAATTCTCTTAATTTTAACCTAATTTTTAATATATTTTTCCTGTCCTAGGATTTCTTCCAGCATACCACATTACATTTTGACTTCCTGTCCTAGGATTTCTTCCAGCATACCACATTGCATTTTGACTTCTTAGATATCTCTCTAGGCTAAGAAATCTTCTCAACTGTTTTTTGTTTTTGATGAACTTTGACAGTTTTTAAGAAGTACTGGCCAGATTTTTTTTATGTCATATTGTCTTACTTTTTATGACTAGACTATGGTAATATGTTTTGAGAAGAGCAAAGATGTAAAGTGCCATTTTTATCACATCACATCAAGAAAGCTTATAATCAAAATGACATACTACTGTCAATGTCGATCTTGATTATTGTACTGAGACTGTTAGGTCTTTCCATTGTCTAAATGCTTCCTTATTCCTTCCATATTCTTTGCAAAATTGTCTCTAGGCATATCTCGCACATAAGCAATGTGGAGTTATGTTCTATCTCTCTGAGGACAGTATGTATCTACATAAATTATTTGAAAAACTTCAGTATAAACGTTTCTTCTTCTGTTGGGGCTGGCAGGTGGCCTAGTGGCTAAAGGCACTGGACTCCCACATGGACAACCATAGTTCAAGTACCAGACCTGGCAGCTTGCTTTCTCACTTTCTCTCTCTCTCTCTGTCATTCTCTGGTCAAATTATAATACATACATACATACATACATACATAAATTAAAAATATAAATCATTCTTAAAAATAATTTCTTTTTTTCTTTAATATTTAATCATTTTTAGCAGTGTAGGTGTTACTCACATAATCTGTAGTTTGGCTTTTGGAAGCTCTATCTTTTGGTCCCTATGCCCTTTAACAGGTCTCATTGTTTCTTTGTTTTGTTTTTGTTTTCTAATTTGCTAGTGGCCACATGTACTCATGAGAGAGAAAGAGCAAAGAAAATGAGAAAGCATCCACCATGAAGGATAGTCATGCTGTAATCACTTCTCCATTTCTCTTTTTGGGATTTGAGGCATGCAAGCACATGTACCCAGTGTGCTTTTCAAGCCACTGGGTCCAGAACTTGAACTGTATGGTTGGCCAGGAGGGATCCAGCCACCGTATTGACCACAATGCTCTGACTGGCTCAATTTTTGTTTTTATTCTTGAGGACTTCTTTAGGTTTTGACATTATAGACAGATAGATATAGATAGATTCTCTAGATTCATTTGTACATTTCTCTAAATCAGTCATTTCTCTAAGGACATCTAGTGTCTTTTAAAGTTATAAGGTTTAAAAACATATCTGAGAATATCAGAGAACAAAAATGTGCTTACTGCTATGAAGATGTTGATGCTTCCAAGTCATCTCAGCTACGAGATAATATATGTGTGTGTGTGTGTGTGTGTATCCATGTGTATGCATATATATATTATATATACATACGTACATATATGTATACATATACATTAGTATACATATATGTATACTAATTCTTGCATATATCCATACCTACCGATATTTTCATAATATATGTGACTATCTATGGCTATTTTAAGTTAAAAATGAGTTCAAACTGATACCTTTAACTCTAATCCATTACTACATGGCCCATTCTAGTCTATTCTTAAGTGGTAAAAGTCCAAGAATGCTAGATGCTGCTGATTATCCAAATGGTGTTTAATTATGTGAGACAATTTGGGCTTTGATCCATGGAGGCTTTGGACAATAATTATGTAACAGGCATTCTTAAAAGCTATAATAGTTGTAAAATGGGGAATTTAAAAAAAATCTAGATTTGTAAAAAAGAAACATAACTTCAGTGACTCTTATGGAGAGATGGAGAGTCACTTCTGTCCCCAGTTCTCAATCTTGCAAATTTACAACCTAAGGATACTTCAATAATGAAAAGTCTGCAATTAAATAAGATGCTGCCATAAGCAAAAATATTACTCCTGTATTTCAAAAGATAGATTTTCAGCAACATATCTGGGTAACTGCATGGTGGGAATAAATAAGCAGGAATTTCAGAGATTGCATAGTATCATCTCTCAGCTAACATTAAGGGGACCCCAAATATGATCATTGTTCAATAGCGAAACTGTGAAACTATGGGAGTTGGGCCAGCCCATGGCTTGGTGATTAAGTTACCTGGATCCAACATGGCTAACTCCTTGGTTCAAGTCCTGGATCTAGTGGCTTTGAAAACCTGCTGAGTGTATATGTGACCATGCCCAAAATTTAAAAAGAATACATGGAGGAGAAGGGATAATTGTGTTACTGTCACCATTGGGGGGAGTGCTTTTTCACTTTGCTTATCTCTCCATCTCTCTCCATTGAGCACATCCACCCTACAGCAAATTTGAAAAATAAATTATGGGAGCTAAGTGGTAAGTGAGCTCTGAACTTATTCTGTATGCCAGAGGTGTAATAAGAATTTGCCTCGTGTACATTTTCCTAATTCTGGAATACATGCTTACATTAGATATATTTGGCAACCAGAAGAATCCCATGTTTTCTACCTTGATATTAGAGGGAAGTCTATTATTATGTCAAGATCCAAGTATAAACCTCTATAAACAAAAGTCTTACCAAACTAAAAAACTAAAATTAGCTCTGAACTCCTTGAAGAACTGTTAAGAGAAAACTACAAAATGACTGAGAGACTTAGAGGTAACCATTTCTGTCTCATTCCCTCTCATTTATACAACAGATTGGTCTGTGGAAAAATCATTTAGGGCTTAGCAGATGATAGAGTGTCATGGCAACCTTAATTAAAGAGTTTAAAAATTATGAATCCAAATGCAATTGGATTTCTAGATGCTAGAGCAAATTAACATAGATTCTGGCACTTGATGTGCAATTACTTTGAAGGTGGAAGAAGGAGAGGGAGAGGAAAATAAGAGCTTTCACCTAGTGGGGAGAACACGACAGTTTGGACATCTCATTTCTCAGTTATGTCAACTCTCTGGCTCTTAATATATTTTCATCTTCTAGAGTCATGACCTTGAATTGGACTAGTTTATAGATTTCAGCATGTTGATGAATTTTTGCAACCAACAATAGGATGTTCCAAGATCTTAGATGCTTATTTAGACAAGTGTTTTCTATAGAGTAGGGAATATATCTTTAAAAATTTCAGGATCATGTAACATTTGTGAAATTGGGAGGGCATGAAGTGGTCTGTGTGATTTCTCCTCCAAACTGAAAATCAAAACAATGTGACTTTCCTGTCCTACCACTAATGAAGGAATTGAGGAATTAAGATCCCATCCTACCACTAAGGAAGAATTAAGATCCCAACACATGTACAGTCTGACATGTACAAGGCTTACCTCCAACAATAAAACCCTGTGGGATTTAGAGCCAACACATTCTGCATATGATTCTCCCCTTCAAACCCACTATCACGTGTAACAAATGTCTGCCAGCATTTCCTAATTGCACGGCTCGCATATCCAACGTACTTCCTCCAAAGCACTCAGTTTTTTCTTTGAACTCCCTGACTCTCACCAGAAACTTCATAGGGAGTTCCCCATGATGAGTAGAATAAAGAAGATGCTGTGTGACCCGATTTCAAGTGGTTCCAAGTAGCCCTCAGGTGCCAGAGGAAATCTAATGATTAACAATACAACCGCACATAGCAGGGCTACTGTCTAGAGGAAAAATCTTCCCAAACGTAAGATTTTGTTGCACATATTACCTGGGAATAAAATCTTCAGAGATATAGATGCACATTGATTCATCAACAGTAACTAACAGACTAAATGGTCCAAAATTTGTAAGGGTAAGATAAGAAGTATTGTAATGGGAGGCGTTAAGTATGCTATATGTGGATTGACTTTTCAAGACAAATCAGACTGAGAATACGATGTTACATGTGAAATCTAATCAAAGAACACCCATTATAGAGGTAACTCAGTAATCAAATGAATAAAAGTGACCCATTCTTGAGGACCAACAGTTGACATAATGGCTATGTCGTTGGACTCCCATGTAGTTGACTGCAGTTCGAGTCCCGGACCTGGTGGCTTAAACTCACACCAGGCATGCATGTGTGCGTACCCAAGATACCGAGAGGAGAATGGAGGAGAAGGGATTGTCGTGTGGCCCTCCCCCATGGGGGGCGATTTCTCCTTTTTGGTCTCTCTGTTTTTCTGGCGAGCAAACACGCCCTATAGCAAAATCCTCTCTCCCTCTCCAAAAACTGACACATTCCGTAGATATCATTCATCTCCCTCATTTTCCCACTGCTTCTTAATGAAGTAAGTAGTTTCTGTGACACAGATGAAAGTCTTCCTCAATGCTAAATCCAGTTTTCCAAAAACAAAACGGAAGCTGATCCCCAACATAACACCACTGTTTTAGATATTGGTAAATGATCTAATGCCAGCTTGATTACATTGAATCACTTTCATTACATATAATGAGCAGTTTATCCTCAGTAAAATCACTTATTCTGGATGTATGCTTGCCTTTTGTACCTACATACTTTTTTAAAGTTTATTTATTTCTTACATTAACAAGAGAGACTGAGACAGACACAGTGATAGAGAAACAAACACCACCAACAGGTGGTGATTTACTTCCAGTTTCAGCCAGTCCAGATCACACACACATGCAAATGCCCTCAGCACAGAGAGGGTGACCCTGAGATGCAGTTCCAGGACCTTCCAATGGGAGTCCAGTTCTGTTAGTTCCTTGCTACTGTCTGATGCCTGTGCCTACTTGTGTTTGCAAGAAACACAATCTGTGGACTAATAAAATTCCATTTGCTCTCCTCCAATATTCTATGCAATATCATTTCTGAGCATCGGTGTCAAGGTACAGTAAAAGAATTGAAGCAGTGGCAAACTGTGATAGTGCTTCACTATAACCCACCACACTAAAATAATTAGACTTACAGAATAATGGGATAGACAATTGAAGACACACTTATGGAAAACACCACCTTGCAGTTTTGGGGCCCTGTTTCACAAGATGCAGAATATACTCAGATCTATACATACCTGTGTGTTTCTCACAGCTTCATTTGATCTAACAGGTTTGTAAGTGTGAAGGCCACATCTGTCTATTATAGCTACTTACACTCTCACAAATTATTGTCTAACATTCTCAGTGATTTTGGCTTTTGCTGGTCTGGAATTCTTAATATCAAAAAATAAATGCTTCTGTCAGGAGATTAATTACTATTCAACTGAACTAGAAGTTAAATATCACTTTGGTTTTTTCTACTCCCTATGTCACTGAAGTAATGCTTCCAACTATAGTTCCTGTATAGTCACTGACCTTTATAATCAAGGAAAATGCAGTTACTGATACAAAACTAAAACAAGAAAGAGTAAAATAGACAGATATATTATCCTATTGTTAGACTTAAATTTATATATTGAAGTCTTAACCCCCCCAGATGATCATATTCAGAGATAGGGTGTGTGATAAGGTGATTAAAGTTAAATGATGTCATAAGGAGGACTAATCTGACTGAACTAGTATCCTTATAAGAAGAAGAAGGAGAGACATTAAAAATATCCCTCTGTGGAACTGGCAGTTGGTGTGGTGGTTAAGGCACTGGATTCCTACATGGTCGACCACAGTTCACATCCCAGACCTGATGACTTGCTTTTTTACATTCCCTCTACTTCTCTCTTTGTCTCTCTGTCTCTTTCTGGTCAAATTTTAAAATAATAATAAATAAAATTAAATAAATAAGTCTTTTAAATAAAGAAATATCTCCATATTTGCAGAGGGGAAAGGTCATGTTAGGACTTGATGAGAAAGTAACTAACCCAGGAAGAGGATCCTCACTGGAAACCAACTCTGATAGCACCTTGATAATGGATAGCACTCTACTGATATGAAAAGACCAATTTAAAGATATTTGCTTAAGGAAGTTCTAGTGTAGTAAAACACCTATATTAAAAAGTTTATGAATGATTTCGACTTAGCAATGTTTGTAGTTTGGGTAACCCCTGGTAGATGTAGATTCCCAATCAATTCAGGTAATTAGTAAGAGCCAAAGAAAACTGTAATAGATGTTAGAGGAAGAAATACATCACTGTTAACTACAATCTAGTGTCTGGTTAAAACAAAAGCAGCTACTCATATTTTCATTTAGCTCTGTGATGCATGTATTTTATTTTTCTTTCCTTTATCCGTACATTGCATAGATGATATGTTGGTGATGACTATTTTTATCATTGATTCTTTGGAATATAGCACATTGAGAGGAAATTGTGACCTAACGGGGAGACTTATTGTTACCCAATGATAAATAGAATGATAAGTGTTATTAGGCTTTTCTTTTGGGAACAGGTTATATAAGGTTCTAATTTTATGTTTTTTTTTTTTAAGTATAAGTAAAAGAATCTATGTGTATATATTGAACTAAAAGGAGAGTTCTCTAAAGATAAGATAGATAAATATTATGGAAAGTTAGCATTAACTTCATATCCCAAATTGAACTTTTGGGTTGAAAAGAGATAAAAATGCTAAAAAGTAATTCTCAAACTCCTTTACAGCTAGCTTTCCAAACACAATTTAGTTTTTATCATTTACATGTGCCAGGATGAGATTTATAGGAGGAAATGCAGTGGATGTTATCTTTCTGCCTTTTATAATTATTTTTCCTGAGAGAATCTAAGATCTGAGATTGCATATGGCAACTAAGATGGTGATTTTATTTATTTTATTTTATATTTATATTAATTTATTTTATTCAATCATTATACATAACTTAGCTTGCAAAGTGAATTTACCCAACATGAAAATATATTTCACTCCAATCTAGTTGCGGATGCTGTACATGTTATCATCAACAGGTAATGAACCATTTCTGTGTCCCACAAATGTCTTGCCTTTCTCTTTTTTTCCCTAATTTCCCTCACCACACTCCTCACATTTCCTACCCTCCGCCCACACTGTATCCAGTGTCCATAGCTATTTTCAATGCTTTTATGTCCTCCAATCTTTCAGTCTCTATCATAGAGTGTGGATAATCAGTATATGTTAAGTGGAGACATACAATGTTTCTCTTTCATAGGTTGGTTTAATCCCTCAACGTATATGTTATAATCATCCATTTTCTATCAAATGCCAGGGTCTTGTTTTTTGTTTGTTTGTTTGTTTGTTTTGTTTTGTTTTGTTTTGTTTTAATGGCTGAATAGTATTGCATGGAGAATATGAGCCACATTGTTCAATTCACTCCTCTGTTTGTGGATATTTGGGTTGGTTCCATGTTTTAGCAATTGTGAATAATGGATATAGAGGTGCAAGCACTTTCCCAGCTGAGCATTCTCCTGTCCTTTGGGTAGGTACCCAGGAGTGGAATTGCTGGATCATATAGTAGTTCTATTTGTAGGTCTTTGAAGAGCCCCCATATTGTTTTCCACAATGGCTGGACCAATTTACATTCCCACCAACAGTGTAGGAGAGTTCCCCTTTTACCACATTCCTGCCAACACTTATCATTTTGTGTACTTTTAATCTTTGCCATTCTGATTGGGGTTAGGTGGTATCTCATTGTGGTTTTGATCTGCATCTCTCTTATAATGAGGTGTGTGCTGAACATTTTTTCATATGCTTTTTGGCTGTTTGAATGTCTTCCTTAAAGTGTTGTTTGTTCAGCCATTTTCCTATCTTTAATTGGATTAATTTTTTTAGGGGGCTAAGATGCTTGAGTTCCCAGTGTATACTGTTATCAGTCCCTTGTTGCTGGTTTTATTAACTCATTGTTTAGCCATCAGCTTTGAACTGAGAGACTTTGTGGTTGATATTACATTCTGATGTCTGGATCACACTGATAGTGAGTATGCTTGGACTTAGTTGTATTAATAGGATCTTCCTTACTCCAATTCCTCTAGCATGTCCAGTGATTTTTGTATGAACCTATTTCCCAATATAAAATATACTTCTGCTAAAAAATATTCCTAGAGTAACCAGCAGGTGGCATGGTGGTTAAAGTGCTGCACACTCCCACATGGAACTCATGTAGGGCACATGTACATGCTTGCCCCAAATGCTGAGAGGAGAATGGGGGAGAATGGATTGCATCATGGTCATCCCCCCAGGGAGTGAGAAATTGTATATATCTATGTGTGTGTGTGTGTGTGTGTGTGTGTGTGTGTGTATGTAGTAAATATATTTATAGTGTGTATATATATATATATATGTATACTATCTATATATGTATTTATATGTAGTGGTTTATTTGACTCATTAATCTGGTGACTAGAAAATCCAAGAGCATGGGTATGGCATCTGGCTGACTTCTGCTCTAAGTCACAACATGGCTGAGAAAGTAGGCAAGCCATTAGCCATGTACAGAAACAGAGAGAGGAGGAGGAAACAGACTGTCCCACTTCCTTTGTGTGTCCCTCCTACATTCCCAGATGATTGATTGATACCTGCCAACTTTAATGTAGGTTTTCCTCTCTCAGTCCAATGACTTATGTTGAAGGTGGGATTTCTTCTTAAAGTTCTCACCACTTTCTAATGTCATTACATTAGGGACCAAATTATAACACATAAACTCTTGGGAGACAAACCATTATCCAATCCATAGCAAATTCCAAGGCTGGAACATAGGTCAATATGTTAAAGTAAACATTCCTATTATTCTTATCCAAGACCATAGTGAGTTCCTAATCACATTTATGATATGATGTTGACATCAGAAATGCTCTGTATACATTCTTCAAATGCTTCCCTGCACTCCTTTTCACAGTCCACTTTCATACACACTACATAAGCACATAGTTTAGGAGTTAAGCATACGGTGATCTAATTCACTGTGTAGCCACCCAAAACTTCACTTCTGTGCTTAAGCCCCCTTACTAAAGTCTTAACTAACAAGATGGTTGCCTCACCCTTTGGTTTCTAGGCTCCTCTGAGCTTTAGAAGTCATTTTGCTCACACACAGCTACATTTCTAAACGACTTGTTACCCAGACTCGGATCCTGTACCCCAGTGGTCAATAACAGAGGTAGAAGCAGGGCTGTTTCTGGCTAGAGAGGAATTCCAGGTATTCTGTAAATAAGAAAGTTGATCTTTGACCCACTTTAAATTTAAGTCTGAGAAAAATGCATCTCTACTCATTCTCCAGGTAGAATTAGGCAGGTCTTGTGCATATGTATTTCCTTCATGGTACTTACAATCCCAGTTATCTATGATTGGGATTAATTTTGGAATTGAGACTAAAATTAATAGCCATGATTTCACTTTGTATAATACTTGTAGCCTTAATATGTTTTGTGACTCTTGCGTCTCACTCAATCCTGAGCGGAATATAGGATAGTCCTATTTAACTCCAAGAGAGAGATGAAGAAATGGAGACAAGAGGTAATGACTAACTTGCCCAAGGACAAAAATTCTTAGTGAGAGAATTAGACAGAGCAACCAGGTTTCCTGATTACCATCTCTGTGATGTCACTACCAACTCATTTAGTTAAGAACTCTGAATCTTCTGTCTGACAGCTCTGACAGTCCTTATGTTGTCACTTCTTCATTGTATGACCTTGGGCAAAATGTTCTATTTTCTTAAGCATCAGAGTCTTTCAAGGTTAAGTGAATAAATGAAGTTAATTGCCCATTTTCCTTTTAATAGAACATAAGAGTTTCTTGCCAAGATAATCTCTTTAAAATATGAATACATACCCTAAGCATCCTACTTCCAAGCAAACGTTTCTGCTGCCAATCTTGCCAAGAATGCCCTTCTCTCTCATTACCCAGAGATGTCACTTTCTGTCCGTTGATCATTTCTCATTGAAGAACTATTTATTGGGTACCTACTGTGTGTCAACTAGGCTAGCAGACATGGGAGATGCATTAGAAAGAAAAATCATACATTCATCATGCCTTCACAGAATTTAAAATCTAGTCAGGGAAAGAAGCTTAAGTATATGGCAGTATTATACAAAGCACCTGTACTAGCATTCAGAAGACAGTTCAGTGATTTCAGAGTATTGCCCTTGTTTCCTTTATTCGACAGTATAATTGATATTGTTTAAAATAAAGCTATTGAGTCATCAGAAAAATCATTGTATATTTTTCTATGCAAAAAAATGCATCATGATTTTCCCAACTACCCAATATTTTCTCCTCAGAATGTAAAGCACTTGATTAATCCAAATAGGTAACTGACACTACGTAATTTCCAACCAGGTAATAACAACATGGAAAAATAAAGGACTTTGCATTGTAGCATTTTTAGTTGATGACTGATATATTTTTTCTATTAGAGGCAATAGAACTTACAATAAAAGTCACTGAACAGATCTTTAAATTTTTAAGAAGTAAACAATAAAAACAAGCAAACAAAAGAATTGTAAACCAAAACCTAAAAATGAATTGACTCTACTTTTATATGTATTTAAAATATTTGTAATAATTTGTCATTTCTAATAAATACATGCTTCCTCATGTTTTTTTGAAAACTGTTGCCTGAGCACACCAACAGATTGATGTTATGTCTCACAGCTTGCTTCATTTCACATTTAATTTTTATTGCACAGAATTGTTTGAAATTAAGGAAAATAATTACTTTTTTCATTTAAGTTCAGTTATACATTTATAAGATAATATCTTTTTTTTTTTATTTTGGAGAAGTTTTTGCTATAGGGCACGCCAGAAAGACAGAAAGAGAGACAGGAAGCGAGAAATCATCCCCCAGTGGGGATGGCCATGCCACAAACCTTTCTCCTCTATTCTCCTCTCAGGATCTTGGGCACACACGCACATGTGTCCCCCTTGAGTTTAAGCCACTGGGCTCAGGACTCAAACCACGGTGGACTACGACATAGCCATTACACCAACTGCTGATAATATCTTATATTTTAAGATAGTATCTTATATTTCAAACTTGTTTCTAGTTATTACAATTTATAAATGTGAAATAGGCAACAGATTTACCTATACTTGTTCATTGTTAGAAACTGCAACTGTAACTTATTGCCTGTACTTTTTCTTTTCTTTCTTTTTTTTTAAAGGGAGACTTTTGCTATAGTATATATGTGCTTGCTGGAGACACAGAGAAAGAGACAAAGAGAAAAAAACAAGAAACCACCCCCCATGGGGGATGGCCATACTGCAGTCCCTTCTCCTCCATTCTCCCCTTGGGATTTTGGGCATGCAACATGAGCCTGCCGTGAGTTTTATGCTGCTTGGTTCCAGACTCAAACTGTGGCCTACTACGTGGGAGTCCATCAACATATCCATTACGCCATCTGCTGGTCCCACTGTCTTTAATTTTTCAATATAAATTTTATTTCATGTCCACTTATGCAACAATCTATCCTAAACGTGCCTCTCTTGCCAACACAGTGTTATCCAAGAGGAAAAGAAAACTTGCTTTGAAGAAGCAGGTGTTTTTAGTTTTAGAAAATAATCAGGAGTTGTTTGAATTGACCATTTCATCTATATCAAAATTTCAAAGTAGGCAAAAGAAAACTAAGTATGTACAGATACATATATATTATATATAGATAGGTATACATTTACGTATATGCATACATACACACACACGTAAACACCTCTGTATATACCTACCTAGACTGTATGATGAATAAAGCAATTATTAATTTATCCATTAGCCTCACCCTAATGCAGTATTGACAGTCATTTTCCAGCACAAGCATCGGCACCGCAGCTCCACCTCAGATCATCAGGCAATAGTCTCATAAGGTATGTGCAACCTAGATCCCTCATATGCATAGTTCACAATAAGGTTCACACTCCTAACGGAATCTAATGCTACCACTGATCTGGCAAGTGACAGAGCTCACGTGGTAATGTGATTGATGAGGAGGGGCTGTAAATACAGTTGAAGCTTCCCTCGCCCACTGCTCACCTTCTGCGGTGCAACGCAGTTCCTAATGGGAAATGGAGTGGTACCAACTTGGGGACCCCTGCAATAATCAGTAGATTACTGTGTCATCATAAACATAAAAGATGAACTAGGTATTTAACTCTTGATCAATACCTAATATGAATAAAATGTAATATATAGTCCACATATTGAGAACACTCAATACATGCTTATTGATTCTTCTTTTACTATTCAAATATTTCCATACAGGAACTAATAACAATCAGGTTATTGGCAGGATATGTGCATAAAACAGGAGATCAGCCTCAATCTATTACTAACACTATATCTGCTTTGCATTGCACGACATAAATCAGAATTGGTTCTAGACTAAAGAAGATGTTGAACTAGGTATTTAACTCTTGATCAATACCTAATATGAATAAAATGTAATATATAGTCCACATATTGAGAACACTCAATACATGCTTATTGATTCTTCTTTTACTATTCAAATATTTCCATACAGGAACTAATAACAATCAGGTTATTGGCAGGATATGTGCATAAAACAGGAGATCAGCCTCAATCTATTACTAACACTATATCTGCTTTGCATTGCACGACATAAATCAGAATTGGTTCTAGACTAAGGAAGATGTTCATACTGTTAATGAAAAAACTTTAGACAGTTAATTTAGTGTGGTTTAATTGAAGAAAAGAAAACATCATTTGAATCAGGGGCCCATGAATGACTTCCAAGCTACTCCAAATACCGTCATGGTCATGCAATATTTAAGGTCCAGAAAGGGAAAGTGACGTACAAAAATGGAAATGGGAAAATGAGGTGGAGAAATAATTGGATTGCCGACATCTTTTTGTTTGTATTAATACAGTTTAAAAGATAGGATGTCTGTGGCTTACTGAAGTGTAACTGCTGTGATTGATTGTAATTTAGCAACTTCACTAAGAAAGCAGCTTTCCAAGTGAGTTTGCAGTTTGCTACAGAGGCTAAAGAAGGAGTATGGAGGCTTTCTCAGGCCAATACACTTGAATAATACCTCACGTGGGGTCCAGCAGATCGTGTAATGGTTATGTTGCTGGACTTCCACATGGGTGACCATGGTTTGAGACTCAGACCCGGAGGCTTGAAACTCATGCCAGGTACACATGCGTCCATACCCAAAATCCCAAGAAGAGAATGGAGGAGAAGGGACTGTGGAGTAGTCATAATCCCGGGAGGTCATTTCTTGCTTCCTGTCTCCCTGTCTCTTTGGCGAATGCACATGCCCTATAGCAAAAATCTCTCTTAAAAAACACCTCAGATGATATAAAACTTTGTTAAAAACCGGCATAGCAGGGCCAGCAAATGACATGAAGGTTAAGACAGCTGGATCCCACATGGCCAACAGTTTGTGTTTTGGGTACACGCGAGGAGTATGTGTGTGTGTGTGTGTGCCCAAAATACCAAAACAAGAATGGAGAAGTAATTGCAGTGTGTTCATCCCCTCTTAGGGGGTGAGTTCTCATTAGCCCTCCTCTCTGTCTCTCTGTTCTCTCTCTCTCTCTCCAAAAAGCACACACACACTATAGCACAACTTTTAAAAAAGCAGAACTAATCATTTTAAATTCCAATCATTTGAATAGCTATTATTTATACCTATTTGCTGTTAAGTACATTAATTCTCCCTAAGTAATATCCTCTTCCTTATTTGAATGTGCTCTCAATCTCATCAAAATTCTCCATCTTTATCCCCAGATGCGAGCACTGTAGGAAATAATCCAGAGTCAGGAATTGGCACTGCTGTGAATTTATGTTTGCTAGCCTCAAGGGAGTCCCTGCTGTTGTTTCTGCTTATTCTATTTTCCTAGTCTCCACATGGTCTGTTCGAAAACACCCCCTACTTTCTTCACTATTATAAATTCTCTCTTTTGGTGACAATCCAGTCTCTTTTTTATAAGAAATGAGTCATCAGTTGAGAGCTCCCTAGATTTATCAAAGTATTATTGCCAAACAGAAGATAGGGATCTCCTGTTACAAAGGAAATACCACCTCTCATACTATCTTCTCCGTCTCTAAATAGTCTCCTTTTCCTCCCTTTCAAGGATCTACTTTTTCTGAACTATCTCCATTCTTTAGATTCTGTAGCCCTTCCCTCTCTACCATCTATATTAGCTTCTAAAGGTGTCCAGGTGTCTTCCACATTAAATAGAAAAAAAAAAAAAGAATATTATTTTCTTGAGATCCTTTTATCTATGTTAAGCCTCTGCCCTCTTAGATGTTCCCTGCAGTTGATGTGATAATGCATTACCCTCCCTCCCCTTCAAGGAAGGATTTGTTTTCTCTACTTCTGGGATTGCTGTCAGCAGATAGCCTTCAGTTATAGACTCATAGGAACTGCCCGAGCTGCAAGAAAGTCACATTAAGGTTTCCACCTTCCTGGGGTGTTCCACATTGATAAAGACCTTGCCCAAAGCAGAACAACCCTGAAGGGTTAATCGAGCTGCAGAGTTTCCTGTAAAGTTGGCACGGCATGGATAGATCTTGTATCACAGCACTACTTCTTTTTTTCTCCATTCTGATCCCTAATAAATGTCCTGCGTGCTAAGTTTTGTCTTAGGGTTTTTTTTGTCCCGCCCCCGCCCCCCTGAGACTCCAAACTACTAATAGTTCGTGGAAAGTGTACCTGAAAGTAAAATACGTTTTGAGCTGCATCTCTAGTCACATAACTGTCAGGGGACAAAAATATAGACATCCCCTCCCCCAGATAACTTTTTTTCTTTTTTAGATTTTCTTTTTTTGCCATAGGGTGCATGTGCTCACTAAGGAGTGATAGAGAGAGACAGAGACAAAGAGAGGGAAGGTAAAAAGTCATTCCCTCCCAGGGTGGCCATGCCACAACCCCTTGTCCATTCTTTCATGGGATTTTGGGCATGTGTGCACATGAACCCAGCATATTTTTCAAGCCGCCAGGTCCGGAACAAGAACCATGCAGTTGGCCATGTGGAATGCAGCACTTTAGCCACTTGATGGTTCCCCCCGCCCCAGGTAACTGTTTAATTGTAAAATCTCACTGGTGGTAAACTGGGATGTTATGCAAAAGAGAATTAACTATCAGTGTTTGGAGGGCTATTGAAAATCCTTCAGGGATTGCCTTAAATGGCAAGAGGAAATTATCTTCCCAAAGTCGGCTTCCTGGAAAACTCTACATATAACACACACCTCCCAGCCAAACTCTTTAAGTTACTCATGTTTATCATCTGTCCTTGTCTAGCTTAAATTTACTCTGTAACTTTCTGCAATGTGACTTTGACATTTACCACACTATTAAAAACTCCTTGTAGGGATGACTCTATGACTTCCTTGCTAAGGCAGCCAGCTCTCGCATGGCTGACACTGCAGTTTGTGTCCTGGACCAAGTGGCTTGAGAACCATACCAGGTACATGTGTGCTCATGCTCAGAATCTCAAAAGGTGGAATTATGGAGAAAGATTGGGAAATGACATGGACCATAGGGTTGCTTTCTCTTCTCGCTCTCTCTGGTGGGCACACATACCCTCTGGTATTGGAGTAATAGTGATAATGATGATGATGATAATAATAATAATAATAATTGGGCTAGCCAGCCCATGGCCTGGTAATGAAGGTGGCTAGATCCCCCATGATAGACTGCATAGTACAAGTCCCAGACCCAGTAGCTTGAAAAACCACTGGTAGTATGTGTATACATGCCTAAAATCCCAAAAGAAGGGTGAAATGGAGGAGCAGGAATTGCAGCATTACCATGCTCCATGGAAGATGCGTTCTCGATTTCTCTCTCTCTCTCACTGTCTGTCTCTTCCAGGCAAGAGCATGTGCCCTCTGGCCATTTTTTTTTTTAATAAAATGTTTAAAAATAATAATAATAATAAATCATTTCAGAAAATGTGTCTATGACTCTTTTATTAGAAATATCCAGGGCATTTCAAACCTTATCTAGACCTAAAAGTACCCAGAAGAATAAACTCTTCTTCATATTTAAAATTCACTAATTGCTGACAAGACTGATTCCTGACCTGGTTTTGCTTCTACTGTTGATTGGGTCCTTCTCAGTCTTCATTTTTACTGTGATTTCTTCCATTCTTCCTATCTTCTAACCTTTAGTTTACATTAATGTTACTTCCAGACACTATTCTCAGTTATATATTCGCTCTGAAGGATCATATTCATGCCCATGTATTCAAGTAGCACTTATATGCTGACGACTTTCAGTTCTATAGCTTCACCCTTAAATAACTAACTAGCCATGTCTGCACTTGGGTATATCACAAGGAGTTCAGCTTATCATAACCACAACTGAACTCAACTTTCCCTCACACTAGCTGCTTTTCCTTTCTTATTTATTTTTCTTTGCCAGTTATAGAGAAGCCATTTTCTTACCCCCAGGATTTTTGTTTTGTTTTGTTTTGTTTTTGTGTGTGTGTGTGTTTGTTTGTTTGTTCTGGGAGAGGTTTTCGCTATAGGGCGCGTGAGCTCACCAGAATGATGGAGAGAGATAGACAGAAAGCAAGAAATCATCCCCCAGCAGGGATGGCCAAGCCACAATCCCTTCTCCTCCATTCTCCTCTTGGGATCTTGGGTACACACGCACATGCACCCGGTGTCAGTTGAAGTCAGTGGGTCCAGGACTAGAACTGTGGTTGACTACTTGGGAGTCCAGCGACATAGCCATTACACCACCTGCCGGTCCCACCCCTAGGTTTTCAAGTCAGAAAAATGGGATCAGCATTGACTCTCCCTCTCCACTACTGCACCATCTTCATTTAATCATCAGTGCTGTCATTTCCATCTCTTAAATAATTACTTATTGAAACTGAAAATGCTCTCCTTTCCAATTTCTTTATTCTAACCTAGTAAGCAATCATCCCTCATTGACTGGTCTCTTAGCTAATGTAATTTGGCTTCTTCATTACAAACTGACACAAAGCTGATTATTTTAGAACACAAATGAGGCCATGCCATGCCCATCCTTAAAACTGGACAGACTCCTACTGTTGACATTGCATAGATTTTCGTGAATGACACATGGGGTCCTTCTGGATCTAACCCCTACCTTCCTGTCTATCTTCCTTTACGACTCACCATTTACCTGCTCTGCCTCAGCTATGAGAAAAGACATCTGAGTTTCTTTGACTATTACATTTTTTTAAGAGAGATTTTTGCTACAGGGTGCATCCACTCTCCAGAGAGACAAGAGAAATGCAGAGACAGAATGTGAGAAATCACACACACACACACCAAGAGGGGAGGATGTCCACGCCACAATCCCTTCTCCTCTGTTCTCCTTTCATGATTTGGGCATGCACACACATGCACCTGGCATGAATTTCAAACCTCTGGGTCTGGAACTTGAACAGTGGTCAACCATGTTGGAGTCCAGTGATGTAACCATTACACCACCTGCTGGTCCCTGAATATTACATTTTATCTCACCACTAGGCCTTTCCTAATGTGGCTTGCTCTTGCCTGGAAACCTACCCTAAATCCCAACCTGTCCTATATGACTCAAATATATTCATTTATTTAGTCTTAATCTGGTTATTGCTGGTTCTAAGAAGCTTTTCCTCACCAAATGCAGATTTTCTTGGTAAGTACTCCCATGATAATTTCTTATCATAACATCATAGCATTCTTCATACTTTTTAGAGGTTTCTTGTCTTTTTCCATATTATATGAAGAAGAGCACATCTAACTTTATATTCACAGCATACTCTCTGTCTAACAAACTGCTTTTGTTGAGTTTAATGAATTAATTATGCATGTGTTATTTTATTTCCCATTTTAGCACTTCCACTTTGTTATCACGGATCTCCTAACTTCTCTATATCAGATTGTTTTCCTACAAACTAGAAGTTTAAAGAATATAAAATAGTTAAATGGTGTCTATTAAGACTTATGGCACTCTTCCTCCAATAGTATTTCAAAATGTTTAAAGTAACTGCAAAAATTTCAAAAAACTGACATTTTAAGGTGATGATTTCTAATACTGGGACAAGAAGTGTAGAACGAGATAAATCAGATGTATGTTAATTAAAGTTGGGAGCCTAAGAAGCATTTTATAATAAACATATTGATTTCTTCTCCATAAACTTTTATTTTTTTATTTTTTATTTTTTTAAGAATTATTTTAACTCTATTTATTTTATTTTTATTATTTATTTATTTTAATTTGACCAGAGAGAGAGAGAAAGCAAGTTGCCGGGTCCAGGACTCGAGTCATAGTCAGCCATGTGGGAGTCTAGCACCTTAACCACCACGCCACCTGCCAGCCCCAGCCATAAACTTTTATTTTTAGTAGATTCTAACCAAGTTTATTATTCTGTCTTCACAGACTTTTTTTGTCAATTCTTTCTGGGCAAATATGAATGCCTTAAACTTTAGATGTAATCTAAACATTACAGACTTTGTTCTTATAAAAATAAGCCATGGCCCTACATTTATGACTTCTTATTTTACTCTTTTGTAAAAACAAAAACAAAAACAAAAAACACTGCCTTTTTAGAGAACCACAGGTTCCACTGCTTGACAGCAAATATACCTCCATGGTGGCCACTAGTGTCTCTGTAACTCACCCCTCCCAACTGACCTAGTTTATCACACCTTCTGAGAAGAAAAGCTATTCTTAGGGCACTCAGGTGCACTGATTGAGCAGGTTTTGCGGAGGCTTTTCTGTCACAGGTTAACTTGTGATTAATATGAAATATTGAGTCATTTCATCAAATTTGCTTCATAGAGATTTCATAAAAAGGTCTGTTGGGAGTTCTTTTTTTATCCACTCATATTTAGGCCATGTTTCCTTCTGAATACATAATTTTGTAAAGTAAATTAAAGTGTGTTATTTACTATTCTATATTAAGAAATGTTAACATGCTGATTGACAAGAAGAGATTTCATGTCTTGACTAGGGTAGTTAGAAGTAGACTGGGCCCCCACCAGATGATGGTGCATTGGTAATGCAATGTTCTGCAATCCTGAACCATGGGCAAAGGTCCTGAGTTCCTGCCTAAGGCCCCCCCAGTATATGCTGGGCATGTGTGCCTGTGATCACTGGTGGAGGTGGGTCTTGCAGCAGCAAGATCTTGCTGAAGTGCCTATCTCTCTTTCTCTTTCTCTCTCTCACATGGAAAAAAAAAAAGCTTTAAAAAATGTAGGCCAAGATTAACTGTACTCATGATATTAAAATAAAATGAATTTCATACACATCTCATTAACAAGGTTCAAGAGACTCTTAAGCTAGTCAGAGAGAATTTAGCAAAGTTATTTAGAAGATATGCTATTACAATGAATTATTACAAAGTCTCTGTTTAAGGGTTTGAACAACATACTCTGTGTGTGTGTGTGTGTGTGCATTTGGCTTCTGTCTGACATTGAATGTGTTCTCTGTTGGGCAGTACATTCGTCCATTGGCAATTATGCACGTGAACAACTCACAATTCAATGAATTAAACTACCTAAACCTGCTTTTTTTCTTTGAGAGATTTTTGCTATAGAGCATATGTGCTTGCCAGAAAGACTGAATGTGACAAATCCCCCTCATCCCCCACCCCCATGGGAGATGGGCACGCCACAATCCCTTCTCCTCCATTCTTCTATCGGGATCTTGGACACCGGCATACACATGCTAGGCATAAATTTCAAGTCACCGGGTCTGGAACTAGAAATGTGATCAACTACGTAGGAATCCAGCAATGTAACCATTATAGCATCTGCTGGTCCCTAAACCTGCTTTAATAAACAACACAGCCTCCTTTTTATCCTTTGTATTTCATATTAGAAAAAACTTCTTGAATAAAACAAAAGGAGAACAGAATCATTCCTGTTACCACCCCATTCTCTGACGTTTTTTTTTTCAGAGAGTTTTACTGTAGGATGTGTGTACTCACTGGAGAGACACAGAGAGAGAAAGAGAAAGTGAAAAGTCACCTACCCCTCAAGGAAAATGGTCATGTTACATTTCCTTCTCTTCCATTCTCCTCCTGATATTTGGGCATGCACGCACATGCTCCTGACATGAGTTTCCAGTCACTGGATCTGGGACTTGGACTGCAGTTGCTCTGTGGGAGTCCAGCACCTTAACTACTATGCCACCTGCTGACATCATCCTGACTTTAAGTTCTCAGATTAAAATACTCAATTCTCATAGCTGTATTTATGGTCATCTCTCTCTTTTGATAGAAGAAACCAAGGATTAAAAAAGAGGAAGAATTTTCAAAAGAATCATTAGTGGGAAAACATTCATTGGTTTTGCCCTGCCTCTCCTTCACCTTGTCTTTCATATTAACTTTTTTTTTTTTTAAGAGAGATTTTTACAATAAGGCAAAAATTTGCTTGCCAGGGAGACAGAGAGACATGAAGCAAGAAATCACCCCCCCAGAGGGGATGGCCATGCTGTAGTTCCTTCTCCATTCTCCTCTCTGTGTGGACACTCCCACACACGTGCCTGGCATGAGTTTTAAGCCACCGGGTCTGGGACTTGACCTGTGGTCGACTACGTGGGAGTCTAGTGACATAACCATTATGCCATCTGCTGGTCTCTGTATTAATTGATTAATTAATTACTTTATTTTGTAGTTTTTTTGCTGTAGGGCATATGCACCCTAGGAAACAGAAAGAGACAGAGAGAGTGAAAGTGAGAAAACATCGCCCTAGGGGACGGCCATACTGAAATCTCTTCTCAGGACTTTAGGCACACAAGCATAGACTCTGATGTCCGGGACTCAAACCATGGTCGACCTTAACCAGCATGCCATTTGCTGGCTCCCCATAGTAGTTTTAAATTTAAGTTTGAATTTTGGTAATTAAGACTGTTAATAAATAGTAAAGAGAACACATTACTTTCATACATTTAAAATAGGGTCTGAAAATCAAGATTTATGAGATGCTTACCTTATATATAAGCATTATATTTCCTATCCATGTAAAAATATTTTATTAACTTCTCACAAAACCATTATGAAGCAGATAGGATTATACTAATCTTAGACATGAGATAAATAAGATTCTAAAAACCGAAAAAACTTTTCCATAGTCTCTCATCTAATGAGTGACAAATCACAGGTTAACATCAGGACTGTCTGATTGCATTGAATATTTTAAAAAATTTCATGCATGCAATGTTTCCTTTCTTCCCCTTTGAGCATTTTGGGTCAGACAAGTGGCTTGATGATTAAGGTGCCTGGCTTTCACAAGACTGACTGCACAGTGTGAGTCCCAGAACTGATAATTTAAAAAACACGATGGAGGGAGGGACAACATATTCCTTACCCTTGCAGTAATGCAATGCTCTGTTTTGATGTCTTGGACAGGCCTATAACCTGCTACAACTCTGTTGTCATCATTTCTGTTGAGCTAAGAGAAAATGTATGAGTCAAGGCTAGGGAGGTGCTCCCAGGTGTCTTCAGGGGAGTGCTGCAGGGGTTAGCTTTAAGACTGGAATGTGACAACAGATGGGGAGAAAGTCAGAGGAGGGCCTTGTGTGTGGTTAAGGGGCAGAAGGACTGGCCTGGGAGGAGATGTGGAAATGGTGACATTAGCTTGCTCTGTGCCACCAACGCCCAGAACCTGATAAAAAGGTGCCAGCCTGTACTAGGGTTTGGCCTCTGGGGGAGGGAATATATTATTGTTGTAGCCCAGAGAGGCTGAATCAGAGTGGAAAGAGGAAAACATAAGCAGAGGGAACACTATCTAATGGATAAACCAGTTAGAAGACAGGATTGCCCACTAAAGGCAGAAGCAGAAAGGTACTAGAATTAGACAGAGATGAACTCTCAGCTCTAAACAGCATCCCGCATAAGAGAAAGAACAGAGGTGAGCACCAGTGACTTGGGAAGGCATTTCCACCCCATCCCCTAACCTGAAGGGTGTGCCAAACTCATCCTGCTACTTACAAGGTTTCCGGTGGTAAAGGTGTTATCAAAACCAAACAGATACATTTATCCAGAGATGTGGATAAGTATGATACTGTGCTTCCCATGACTGTATTTGCGAAGAAAATACCTTATTCAAACCAGACTACTCTCCTTGCTTGCATTTCTTTGCCAAAAAGCAGTTTCAAGGCCTAGTACCTGTCACCTTGGCCCTGGGAACTTTCTTTATCACTTTGGGTCAATAACCTCTCTCCTCACTTGATTCTTCTTTTTTGATTCTCCTTTTACTCAATCTCAACCTAAAATTTATCTGTGTGCTTGTTTTAATACCCGTTGCTTAGTAAATGTTCTGAGCATATGTAAATAAATTTGAATAAATCTCTCCTATTCCATGGGCCTGGTACAGTGTTTAGCTGCTATTCTTGCGATAATTCTGATTAGGATTTATTAAGAGCTTACTACAGGTTCAATGCCATTGTTCCATTTGTTATTCACAAAATATTAAAATTTATTTTATTTTATTTATGTATGTATTTATTTATTTTTAAATTATTTATTTGTTTTATTTTTAATTTGACCAGAGAGGGAGAAAGAGAGAGAGAGAGTGAGAAAGCAAGCCACCAGGTCCAGGACTCAAACTACAATTGGCCATGTGGGGTCCAGCGCCCTTAATTACCCCACCACCTGCTGGCTCTATTTTCTTTTATTTAAAAAAAAACTGCTTACATACGCCAATTCCAGAGAGGAGAATGAAGGAGAAGGGAATGAGGTGCAAGCATTCCCACTGGGGAGTGATTATTCACTTTCTCTCTCTCTTACCAGTAAGTGCATGTTTCTTATGTGGGGTGGGGGAGGGAGGGAATCACAAATAATATGGTTTCACTTTTTTCAATAACAATATTAAAAAAATGCTTTCATGGGACCAGCAGTTAGCATAATGGCTATGTTGCTGAACTCCTATGTAGACAACAACGGTTCGAGTCCCGGGCTCAGTGGCTTAAATTCATGCTGGGCGCATGTGCGTGCGTGCCTAAGATCCCGAGAGGAGAATGGAGAAGAAGGGATTGCGGTGTGGCCATCACCCCCTGGGGAGTGATTTCTCACTTTCTTCTCTCTTTCTGTCTGTCTTTCTGGTGAGCGCATGCACCCTATAGGAAAAACCCCTCAAAAAAAAAAAAAAAAAAAAAAAGCTTTCACAAAAGTAGATAACAGAAATAATAGGTGTCAGTTTTGTCAATTGTGCTGAAAAGAATTTTGAGATAAACAGACTACCTTTTTCCAGGTCTCAGAAGTTAAAAGTATGCAATAATTGCCCTTCCTTGCTTTCTATTCCAAGTCCGATCATTTCCTTACCATGATGCTTAAAGCGAGTATTTAAATCTTTTTCATTATAAAACATTCAGCCTTTCTTTGGCATCAAATAACATCTTATATGTGTTAAACATTTTCCAGATTGGAATACTAACATTTTGGATAGGAGAGAATTGCAAAAAAGGGCATATTTATTTATACATAAACACATTTCAAAATGTGTAGTCATTTATAGACACTGAATATTTTAGTTGCATTTGGAATGTAATCTTGTTTTACTCACATTTTTAACTTGTCTGAAACATGCCTTGTCCACCGTTAGATGTTGTCAGACAATTCAAATTAGTTATGGGGGCAATAACTTTTAAAATAAAATTATAGTTTAAATTATGTACTTTAAAAAATAGACCTTTTAAAAATCATTAAGTTTTATGGACTATTTTAATTATTTTAATCCTGCATTTCACCATGAAAATCTTTTCTACTGCCAAGTTAAATCTTCAGAAGAAAATGAAATATAATTATCTTTTTATATTACATGAAAATTAATGATATCATCAACACATTATGTAAGTTCTTTCAAGAAGTTAACCCATTGCATATCTTAATTTGAAGTTAAAGGCTATTTTAAACATTTGTCTGCAAGTATGTAATTAGAATTAAAATGAGGGTTTTCCCTTATGCTATATGCTTATATATGGCATTTTAAATAAAATAATGTGAATGTAAAAGATTCATGAACTAGAAAGGATTTTATTATACATATATCTTGATTCAAGTTTCCCACTTAAAATAAAATAAATTAAATTTAAATATTTAGGTGAATCAGCAATAAATAAACATATTATGAACATATTTCCTCAAGCAAAGATTAAGGCTAGTTTGAAGTCTACGATGGAGATTCTGGAAGTCTAATCTATCCTTTGCTGTTGCTGCTGCAACAGACACTGTAATGATTTTAATTTTCTCTAATTTCTTAACACTATTTTAAAATGGTATTATTAAGTGTTCTGCGACTAAGTGGTTAAGGGAGTTAGATCCCACATGGCCAACCACAGGGTTCAAATCCTAGTATTTTTTTTTTTTTTGGAGAGATTTTTCACTGTAGGGCGCGTGCACTCGCCAGACAGACAGAGAGAGACATAGAGACAGAAAGCGAGAAAGCGAGAAATCACCCCCCAAGGGGGATGGTCATGCCGCAATCCCTTCTCCTCCATTCTACTCTCGGGATCTTGGGCACACATGCACATGCGCCCGGCGTGAGTTTTAAGTCACCGGGTCCGGAACACGAACCGCGGTCGACTACGTGGGAGTCCAGCGACATAGCCATTACGCTAACTGCTGGTTCCCTCTAGTATTGATGGCTTTAGAAAATGTGCTGGCCATGTATGTGTATGAAAGGATAGAGAAACAGAGGAGAAAGGATTATCATGTGAGCATGCCCAATTCGGGTTTCTTGCTCCCTCTCTCTCTCTCTCTCTGATAAGCTCATGTGCTCTTAGCAAACAAAAAAATGGTGCTATTATATCCATTTATATATGAGCAATTGAGACTAAAATGTATTAACTAACTTGGCCTAGATGAAACAACAAAATATTATATAATTAATTATTCATTTCTGGGTTTATTTGGCTCCAAGTTTGATTTTTTTTTCTCTGAAAAAATTCATAATTCAAAATAGTTCATAATCCCAGGACAAATCATGAACTTGTCCAAATTGAACCTCATTATTTCCAATATTGTGATATTTTTCTATTTTTTTTTTAGTGTGTATTTAGTGGTCTTTAAAGGCAGAATTGGAATAAAGAAAAAAATATGTCTAACCATTAAGCTTAATGAATTAATGTGATTCTTCTCCCAGGAAAACCTACAGAAACAAAGAAACAAGAATGAAAACAAAAAATACAATGACAGAAAAACAGAAACAGAGAACAATAATAAATAGTTAGCATATTATACAGGTTTCAAAGCATGGAGGATTGATTTCCCAGCACTTAACTCTAAGTATCATGTTCATTCTTGAAAGTACTTATTGTCTTTCCATTAAACTCCACCCACGCATATTTTGTTCAGTATTGGGGTTTGCTTCATGAGCTACTTGTTGGTGTTTGAGAACTCCAGTCCTCTGGAAATGCTATTCCATTTCATTCAAGAAGGCTGGACCTTTTCCCTCAGCCAGAATTCTGCTATACTACTGCAGCTAGGCTGAGGTTTTTACACATACTTAACAGCAGGGTGGCAGTAGCTGGTTGGATTCTCTAACTTAGAGAAAATATGTTACTTAATTTTTTTTTTAAACTTCACTTTTAATACTATTTTTGTTTTGTTTTGCTTTCCCTATTCTGCTTGGATCTGGTTTGTAAACTTCTCTTTTAGCATCTTGGCAGACTCTTGTTTTTGAAGAATTGTCTTCTAGTGTCTCTCTCTTCCCTGTGCTCGTGATGCCTGGTTTCACTCACACCCTACGCTCAACTAAATCTCTATGTTTGAAAGAAATGATGAATGGATAACTATGTCATCTCTAAAAGATGGAAAAATGCAACTGACTCCTTAGGCAGTGGTTAAGTGCTCTGTGGAGCAAGCCAGATTCCACATGGCCAGCCACAGTTTGAATTTCAGTGGCTTGGAAAACACAAGGGGTGGATGTGCGTGTGTACCAGAATCCTGATTGGAAGAAGTGGGGAAAAGGAGATTACAGAATGGCCAGGATCCATTGTGTGTGTTTAGGGGAGGGGACGTCCTCTCGCTATGTCTCTCTCATGCATATGAACCTCTGGCATTAAAAAAAGGAGGAAGAACAACGAAACTATTTCAATATTGAACTTCTCTGCAACATTTGATACTATTTCCTATGATATCACCCTCTTTTAAACTTACACTTTTTTTATACTTCTGTAAAAGAATAATGGCTTCCCAAAGATATCCATTGCCTGTAAAAATGCTAACTTCCATTTGCACTCTTGATTTAATTATGGATCACGGGATGAGGGATTATCTTGGGTTTTCCCCATGTTAGACTCAATCTAATTACATGAGCCCTCAAAAGTGGAGACTCTTTACCTTTTATGGGCAAAGGGTGATGAGACTGCAGGATAATAGCTGGAGAGATGCAAGATTGCTGGCTTTGAGGATGGGGAAAGTGGCCATAAGTCAGTGAATCCAGATGGTTCTATAAACTGGAAAAGAAAGAAAATGGATTTTCCTCCAGATCTCTCTGAAAGAAGCACAACTTTGTCAATACTTTGACTTTAGCCAAGTGTGATCCATTTTAGATTTTTAACCTATGGAACTGTCAAACTATGAATTTGTGTTGCTTTAAGCCACCAATATTATAGTAATTTGTTATAGCAGCAATAGAAAAAAACTTACTCATTCTTCCTTTTTTATAAAAAAAAATCAAGATAATATATTTTTCTCTGTTCTTTTCTTTCTTTATAACCTTTTCTTTTATGTCCTGGGCTCTTTTGTGTCCCCTGAATTTACTGAGTCTCTGTGAAGATTTCTGTAATTTTGGGGGCCAGCAGTTAGTGTAATGGCTATGTTGCCGGACTCCCATGTAGTCGACCGTGGTTCGAGTCCCGGACTGAGTGGCTTAAACTCACGCGGGGCGCATGTGCATGCATGCCCAAGTTCCTGAGAGGAGAATGGAGGAGAAGGGATTGCAGTGTGGCCATCTCCCCTGGGCGGTGATTTCTCACTTTCTGTCTCTCTGTCTCTGTCTTTCTGGTGGGTGCACGCGCCCTATAGCAAAAACCTCTCCAAAAAAACACAAATAAAAACAAAAAACAGAAAAAAGAGTTCTGTAATAATCCATTTTATATATAGGCTATTCTATACAGTGTCATACCAGCTATTAGCTAAAAATATTAGTTGTCCATGTGATAGCATGGGCAGCCTACCAGGGGCCCACATTGTTATGAAGGTCCCACAGATACCTTGAACGTAGTGTATCCAAAATCAAATTCCCTATCTCTTAGTAGGACCAAATTTCTACTTACAAATTACTAAATTCTTGAACTCCCAAGTCATTCAGTTGTATTATAATCTACCTTATTCAATAAGACAGAGGTTCTGCTGATTCTTAATATGCCTTTCTCCGAGAAAATCAGCTGATCAATCTTATAGCACCCAACTACAACTCCTCATAACCATTTTTACTGACATCATAGTTTTGTATTGTATCTCTTATTTTTGAAAATAGTACACAGTGATGCTCTAACATGAATAAAATCATTTATATTTTAAATGAATGCCCACTATATGCTAAATTCAAGGATATGTGTGTGTGTGTGTGTGTGTGTGTGTGTGTGTGTCTGTGTGTGTGTGTGAGATGGTATGTGGGATAATACTTGTTGCAGACTCCGTATTCTCCAGGGGATAAAATTGGACTCGTAGTAGAGAAACTCACAGTGATTAAGTTTAGATCTCAAGCTATGAGGTTGATTGACTTATTGATATATGATTGACAAGTTTGACTAATCAGACACTTGTTAACACTTGCAGAATCATCAATAATTTTTCCTATTAGCCTTTTTTTTTAGTTTTACAATATTATTTATAGACTTGTAACCACTCATCCAAATTTAACAATGCTAAAGTATGGAACTATAGCTCTAATTGCTGTATTCCATGCTATATTTAAGCAAAGCTATGCAAAATGTCACATTGAGCTCTGAAAAATTAAAATGTTAATATTTTTATGAATAATTGCCTAATTTGCACATTCTGAGGTTTAATTTGAATGCTGTACTGATTATACAAGCCTTTGAATAATTCATGTATAGACCTTCTCCATTACCCTGACAATCAGAGTTGTACGCTGGTTCCAAAAAGCTGCCTTGTGACAATATTACCTACTATGATTGGGAATGTAATCCTCTATTAACTTTTCTTCAGAAAGAAAAAGAAATGAAGAAGAGTGTCTGCAGAAAATTAATTGACAAATTTCTGTTTCAGGTGACCTTTGTAAAAACATACATAAAGATACCATTGTCATTTCCTTTTCTACTAAACTTCTTTTGTCTAGTGATCTAGTGAACACTATGAATGTACATGGACATTCTTTTACTCAATGAAGAATCAAGATAACTTACCTGACAGTACAGTTGACTACATAAAATATTATCATCATTTTCATTTTCAAATAGAAGTCTCTAAGTTCTACTTGAGTTCCCACAAAAAGTTGGACAGACTGGAAAGCTTTGTTTGGAAATATTCTCAGATTAAGGCCAATCAATACATATATAACTTCAGAAGCACCCAGATGCCTGCCCCCAAGAAACAATACCCTCAAATTTACCTTTAGAGTTTTTTCAGTAATCTTTCTGTAACCTAGACACAATCCTCTTAGCATAGCAGGGACTCTCTTGCTCCAGTAGAGATCTGCTTTCTAAAGAATCAAGACCCACCACAAAAATTTAATCCACTTCCACAGCATTCTAAAATCTCTTACTGATAGGACCAGCCAGCTCAGTAGTTAAGAAGAGGCTCTAGAGTCAGATTATCTGGGGTTAAAGCACATTCTGCCCCTACTTGTTCTGAGATCTTGGACAAGTCATTTGTCTCTAAACTTCAGTTTTCTGATATGTAAGGTTGAGGGAAAAGGGCAATATAAGTATTTGCTGTATGTGCTTTGTTTAATTAAGAAGTTAATTACGCAACATATGTTAAGAATAAGAATACTATGTAGCATGTGGAAAGAGGTAAATAAAAGCGATGTACTGTTTTCTTTATTAAAAAGTTTCTCATGTGTTATCTTTGGTCTTCTAGATTTTATCTTTAGCAGAAGCCAAACTGATTTTGTTTTTAGAGAATGGTCTGAAGAATGGCAGCACTTTTTTATTGACTAGGCTCTGACTATGAAATTCACTTGCATACTTTCTAAAAACAGAAACATCCAAGCTTCCCTTTCTATCTCTTCCCTTACCCCCGTTTTGATTTAATAGTAGTATGTCTTTAATGGTGGATGAGAAACCTTATTTTTAAAAAGTGATCTCAGTTGATTTTCATATTTAAATATATCAAAATATATCAGAATCACCTTGATTTTTTTTTAGAGTTTTTGCTATAGAGTGTGTGCGCTCGCCAGAAAGAGGGACAGACAGAAAGTGAGAAATCACCCCCTGGGGGGATGGGCATGCTGCAATCCCTTCTCCTCCATTCTCCTCTCGGGATCTTGGGCAAGCACGCACACTCCTGGCATGAGTTTAAGCCGCCAGGTCCAGGACTCCTCAAACTGCGGTCAACTACGTGGGAGTCCAGTGGCATAGCTATTACGCCAACTGCTGGTCCCAAGACACCTTCGTTTTAATCATGAATGTTGGACCTGGCCCTGAGTAGAATTGTAATATCCTGAAACATGTTTGTAAAGGGACCCGAGGGTGGAACAGCAGCAATGCAACTGAACCCGCAAGAGAAGGTCCCCGGTAAACATTCCAGAGCCTTCTTGTGCACTCGTGCATGCTGTAATTCAGGCTGGCTGAGGCTGAATGTGGATTATGGCACAAAGACCCTGTTGGGAGTATCTCTTTTTGTCTCATCAAAAAAATAAATTTAGGACAAATCTTGTATGTTTGGCTTTTGATCATTTTCCTGTGAAAAAGAAAGTTTATTGTTTTAATTCTCAACATATAAATACAGTATTCTAAATTCACTTTCTATGCTTGGATAGTCAAGTAGAGACATTCTATAAAAATTGTGTCTACTAAATGGATTCGGAGACTGGGTTATATCAAGGAGTAGTATAATACACAGCATCATGATCTTCATCTCCTTGAGTTAAGGGTTTGGTTTTTTGTTGTTTTTGTTGTTGTTGTTTGTTTGTTTGTTTATAAACACCTCACTGAAATGGTTTTTGAGATTAGAACAAATAGATTATTTTCTTCTAAGTGTTATACTTGTTTCCCATTATGGGCATTATGAAACTATTTTCTTTTTCTTTACCAAAATAACTAGCAAATACATGTGTTGGAAGTAGTTTACCTGGTCCTGCACACATTTCTGTTTCTTCTTGACTTCATCACCTATTCGTTGTCCATTTTATCTCAATATAATATGCCTTAAGCCTTTTCTAAAATAAATGTGTTAAATATTAATAATTATAGCTTTTTAAAAATGTTAAACATTTGTTGAGTATGAGCATCCCTAAAGAACTAATTATTCTAAATGAGTTGCTTAATGTGTGACTGTAGTTATCAATGGCAAATGAAGTTTATAAATAATGAAAAGTAATTGATTTTAATTTTTTAATATAGAAACATCATTTTAGCTTCTAGTAGGACTCACTTTTTTTTTTAATGTCCCCCCCACCCCCAGGGCACATGTGCTTGCCAGAGAGAGACAGTGAGGAGAGTGAGAGATCACCCCTGCCCCTGAGGGGGATGGCCATGCCATAGTCCCTTCTCCACATATGTTCAGTGTGATTTTCAAGCCACCAGGTTGGTGACTCAAACCACAGTCAGCCATGTGAGCCTTAACGACAATGCCAACTCCTAGCTCCAGTAGCACTCACTTTAAAGGTTGAATGAAGCTTGTTTTTATTTTACTATATTAGATACTTAAAAATGTATCATTTATTAGATACATTAAAAATGTACCATTAAAGAGAAAGGGACTCCCAAAAGGTGAGGAAAAATACAATTAAATAATGAGTTTATTTTGGTGTAAAAATAATTTTGTAACTCTTGCATGTTTTTTTCATAAATCCCATTTTCTGTGAAAGTTTTTTTTTCTTTTTTTCTCTTTTTTCTTTTTTTTTTCTTTTTTGAGAGGTTTTCATTATAGGGCACGTATGCTCACCAGACAGACAGAGAGAGACATAGAGACAGAAAGCGACAAATCACCCCCCAGGGGGGATGGTCATGCCACAATCCCTTTTCCTCCATTCTCCTCTCGGGATCTTGGGCACGCACGCACACGCACCGGGCGTGAGTTCTAAGCCACCGGGTCCGGGACGCGAACTGCAGTCGACTACGTGGGAATCCAGCGACATAGCCATTACGCTAACTGCTGGTTCCCATTCTGTGAAAGTTTTGAAGACCCCTCATATGTGTGTTCTTGAAATAGTGTATAAACTAATTAAAATGGGACTATTGTATGTCTATAGATTATTTAATGTACATTGCTTAGACAATTGATAGCACTAAGTTTTCTATATTTGCTTTTACCAGTTGGGAGTTTTTCTGATAAATTCCTAAGGCAAGGCACAAATAATTCTAGCGAGGTTTGAACTCGAAGTATAAAGAGAAGTATGGATTAATACATGTAGAGTGTCTGTCATTTCTTTGGTAACTTAGAATTAATGTGTTTAGACTACCTGAAAAGTTTACGTTTTGTTTCTGTATATGTTTATTACAAAGTGGTAGGGAATATTTCACAAATAGAGAAACTGGGATGTTTTCTAATTGGTCATGGTCATAGCATGTTTATTTGGGAAGGAATACACAAAAGCAGAGAATGGTGGATTAATGAATAAATGAAGATTTAGAGACAGGTTAGGTTATAAACTTCGGTGACATTGACCATAATTCGTTTACCTAGGATCAAAATTATGTTGCCCTTTATGGTGGTTAATTTTGTCTTTCACCTTGAGTGAGCTAAAGGATGGCCAAATAGCTGGTAAAATCTTATTTCTGGGTGTTAGGGTATTTATATGAAAGACTTGTATTTGAATCAATAAACTAAGTGATAAAGATCTGTATACCCCTGTGTGGATTGGCATCATTCAATCTTCTGGGGCTGTAGTAAAAAATATATACATATATATATCTTTTTTTGCTATTGGACATCTCTTAGCCCCTAGATATTTGGCCTTTGAGCTCCAGGACACAGTTCTCCAACCTTTATACTCAAATGAAATTATACCACTGGTTCTTTTCTGAGATTCCCAGAGAAGAAATGTGTGATTTTTTGTTCTTTGTAACCACAAGAGCACATTCATATAATAAATCTCTTCTTACACATATCTACACAGGTTGGGTATTCCCAATCTGAAAAATCTTAAAACCAAAATACTCTAAAATCTGAAGCTTTTTGATTGCTGACATGTTACCACAAGTGGAAAATTCCACACCACACCTCATGTGACAAATCCAGTCAAATGCTGCAATACGAAATTATTGCATGAGGAAATTACTTTAGGATATGTGTATAAGGTGTGTATGAAACATAAATGAATTTTGTGTTTAAGCTTATATGCATTCTAAAACCTGAAAAACCCCCAATTCAAAACACTTCTGGTCTCAAGCATTTCAGATAAGAGATACTCATCCTGTGTATATCCTATTCACATTTATCTGGAAAACCTTGCCTATTACAATCTTGAAATACTGTTAGTGAAAGCTCTCACTATGTCTCGTCCTTCTTGCCTTGGTCTCATAAATTGCAGTTCAACTAAATCATACCTTTCTGGAGCTATATTCTATATGGACAGTGACTCAACAAACACATCCTGAATATGCTGAATATGTTCTATTTAAAAGATGACATGTTGGGACCAGCAGTTAGTGTAATGGCTATGCCGCTGGACTCCCATGTAGTCGACCACGGTTCGTGTCCCAGATCCAGTGGCTTAAAACTCATGCCGGGTGTGTGTGCATGTGTGCCCAAGATCCCGAGAGAAGAATGGAGGAGAAGGGATTGCGGCATGGCCATCCCCCCGGAGGGGTGATTTCTCCTTTCTGTCTCTCTGTCTCTGTCTTTCTGGAGAGCAAACGCTCCCTATAGCAAAAACCTCTCAAAAAAAAAAAAAGATGACATGTTAGTATCTCTATCCTTTGGCATAATAGTCCAATGTAAATGCACAAAACACAACAGATGCAAAGAGAATGATACAGAAACAGAAAATGAAGAGGTCACAAAGACATAGGTGAGAGAGAAAGTGACAAAAAAAGAGTGAGGTCAGTGAATAATAAAGATGCAGAAAAGAAGGTCGAAAAGAAAGAACATGAGGACATTAAAAGAGAGAAAGAAATGAATACAATATCTGCTTCTGAAATGAGCTCCCCACAACAGGAAAGAATAGACTTTAACTGATAGTCTAGCCCTGATTATGAAAATATTTTGGAAAAAAAAAGTTAGCATAAAGGTGTCATGCTTATAATCATAGAAATGCCATTATTTCATATGCATCTATTGCTGGGAGCAAGTCTCTTCTTCATTTTATTTGAAAATTTGGCTTATAATATGCAGTGATCCATCATCTGTAAGAGAAATGTGCAGGAAGATAAATTGTACAGTAGTCTGACAAATCTTATTAGAGCAACATATAGAAGAGGAAAAATTAACAGCTAATCCATTATAAATGTCAAATCCACAGTGCCACTTTCTTCATAACTATTGTATTTCCATTTCTTTCTCATTAATTCTTAGTCCTTATGAAATAGTTTTCATTGGTTGATTAGTCATGTATATCCATGAACTTCAAATCAAATATGTCACTACTGCCTTTAATTTTAAAACATTATTTGAAAACGCCAGGGAAATTTTTGTTCTTTTTACAAAAAAATAAAATGGACAAATGTAAACCTAAAATTAATCATATTGTTCTTAGAAGTAAGAATACCAGGAAATCTTCTTTTTTACTTTTTCTTTCTTTTTCAATTTTAGACCACACATTTAAATGGATTGTCAGAAATAGGAATTAAAGAGAAGTCACTATGTTGATGTTTTCAGAAAGTTTGTAGACAATATATATTACCAAATTCTTTAGGGAGAAGTTTCATATTTAGATAATGATCTGAGGCAATCTACCTATGGATGTATAAGTTACTGTTTTTCCTACATATAACTTTAAAAATATATATCCTTTCCTTTTGGACCTGTTGGTGAATAACCTCTTTACCATAAATGTGAGGATATGACAGAGAGAAAAATAGTCAATTGGGATTTGTTTTCTAAGTGCAGTAGTTTGAAGGGAGTCATAAATGCTTTGCTACTTCCTTTACTGGGAAATGGGATTTATTTCCATTCTCTCAGTTCATGTATGGTCTTAGTGACTTGTTTAACCAGTAAAATATGACAGAGGTTATTCTAAGCCAATTTCAGACTATTTAAAGGGCCTGAAAAAAATTTCATCATGAGATACTTGCCTTCATCACCTAATCACCTTCCAAAGATCTCATCGTCTAATTCCAACACCTTGGTGATTAGGTTTGGGCTTATGTATGGGGGGCATTCATACCCTACTATAGTGTTACTTGTATGGTAAATATGAACCTTTAATTTCTTACAATCTTAAATGAATACTATTCAGAATCTTAGTGTAAATGGTGGCTTATGTATACAAAATCACCACCAACATCATCAAATCACCACTTACCCCAAACCAAGCATTTAAGACATATTAAGAGCTACTATTGTTATAATAATACAAAGTTGAATTTAACACAGTTTATATGAAAAAGTACACTGCTATGAATGTAGACTAATTAACAAACAAGTACAAAAAAGTTGATCATCGCAATAATACATTTGTGAAAAATGGCATCAAACCAAGACTTGGATGGGTAAGGGGAGGAGGTAGCTCAAGGAGCTTCTTGAGATGACCATTGTGAGAAATAACTCTTAGAAGACAGAAAAGAGTCAGG
>NW_006206449.1:415891-420254 GCF_000334495.1 Tupaia belangeri chinensis | reverse complement strand
AGCGGTTTTCAGGGATAAGAGTGAGGCTGGAGGAAGTCAAGGAGGTGCTTCCCAAGTGAAAAGAACATTGTGTCCCTATGACATTTAGCTTTGGATGTCAACTTGACTGAGCAAAAGGATACCTAGAAACTTTATAAAGCATTACTCTGGCTATACTCACAGGAGTGTTTCCAGAAGGCATGTATACATAAATTGGTGTAGGCTATATGTAGAAGGACTGCTCTTATTGTGGGTGGGCACCATTCAATTCACAAAAAGCTCAGAGAAAATACCTACAGAAGATGAATTAGTCTCTTCTGAGAGAGAGGAAATAGACTTCTGTTGCCTCATAAATCAGGCTCAAGGCTCACTTGCCTTAGGTCTCCAGGATTTAAACCAGAGGCCCTCCAGGTTCTCAGCCTTTTACCCTCAGACTGTGAGTTACATTATTGGCTTTGAGGCCTTCAACATGGACAGATCCATGCTACCAGAATCCTAGGATCTCTGTCTTAAAGTTGTTCTTTTGTTGGAACTCTCAGTGGCTATAACTATGGGAGCTGATTCCCTTGATAAGTCCCTTCTTATGTATCTATACAAATCCTGCTGGTTCTGTCTTCCCAGAGAACCCCAACTAATACAGTCCCTAAAGAGGCAGAAATGCCAGAGAGCATTTTGACATTGGGAAACTACATTTAATTATTCTGAAATACAGAAATAGTAAGAGATAATGTAGAAGTGATAAGCCATGTTAAATTTTAAAAAGGCTTTTATGTCATGCTAATAGTTTAGATTTTAAAATGAAAGGGAAAGCTTTGATGATTTTTAACTTGATAATCGATACTATCTCTGTAAAAATTACTTTGGTGACAAAGGAACAATTCAAAGCAAGATTTGCAAAATTAGGTGTTTGGAGACTAAATATATTACAGTTCACATTAACAACAACATCAAAAAATGAGATTCTAAATTTGATCAGAAGTCAAGATGGTAAGGGGGATTTCAAAGATATTAGAAGTTGAGAATTAACAGACTTGAGTGGCCTAATGAAAGGGGTATTGGTAGCTCAGAAATCAAAATGACATCAAGGGGGACTCTTCCTTCTATCCTAGGTTGTATTATGTTCCAAATGTGGAAATATTAGGCAGGAGAGGGAAAACATAGATAGTTCTACAGTGTTTCATATATGCTGAAACATTATTTTCCTACCTGTAATTTTACTCATAAGTAAACTGAAACTTAAAAGGAATACATGATTTATTCTACATCACAGAAATCAAAGGTGAGAAAATTAAGCATCAAACCCAGTTCATTCTGGTAACTGAACATTTTTCTTTCAATCATATTTGGATGTAGAAATTGAAGTATAGGGGACCAGCAGTTAGCATAATGGCTATGTCGCTGGACTCCCATGTAGTTGACCACAGTTTGAGTTCTGGACCTGGTGGCTTAAACTCACGCCGGGCATGTGTGCATGCGTGCCCAAGATCCTGAAAGGAGAATGGAAGAGAAGGGATTGCGGTGTGGCCATCCCCTCTGGGGGGTGATTTCTCACTTTCTATCTCTCTGTCTCTCTCTGTCTGTCTGATGAGCGCACACGCCCTATAGCAACAACCTCTCCAAAAAAAGAAAAATAAATAAGAAATTAAAGTATAAATAGACTGTCATGATCTACAAATCTGAAATCTAAGGTATTATTTATCCATTCAGAAGGAATCGTGGTGTAAAATCATGCCAAAGTCTTTCAGGGATCCTTAATCATGTCACTCACACTAATTTTCTATTCTCAGTTTCTTTAAATTATTTTATAAATACAATTATTTAAGTAAGTTTTTTCAGAGCAAAAATAGGATCTGTGGTTACATACACTTCACTTTAAAAAATGCTGTATCTTACAGTAAAAATGTCTATACTTGTAAATCAAAACGATTAGGAAAAAATTAAAGATGCTTACATTTTCATGTGAGGATTTACACATCAAACCTCAGAAAACTCATCTAAAATTATTCATTTTTACCTAGGTATTTTATTTACATGATAGCTAAAATAACATTTGGGTCCCAAAATGTTTTATATCTGACAATGCATGTTAAACTAGAAAGGTGAATTCCATAATTTAAAAAAAGCAAAGCAGACATACTCTATGTTTCATTTGATCAAATCCAAATGAATTTAGATTAGCTAAGCTCTCGTCGTGAATCGTTTTAAGAGGTTTTATATTGTACTACTAAGAAAGAATTGTTCATTTCTCTTTTTTTGGCTTAAATATAATGCAGGAGGATAAACATTAAATTATAACTGGAGATTTCTGTTTCAAAGAAGTTTTGTTTTTGTTTCAATTTATATGTAAATTTATACTTAAAGTAACATACATTTATAAATAACAATAGGAAAGGTTTAATATGAACTTCAATACAAGTTTATGCAGAATGTTATTCATAGCCTAAATAAAAACAAAAAATTTAACAGGACTTTAGATTCTTGTAACAATCTATTATAGAGAAGAGTGAACGACATGGAAATGGCTAAGCATAAAATCTTTGTAACCTCCTTTTACAAAATTTATTAATTAAAGTTCACATTACAATGTGCATGCACGTTACATTCAAGACATGATAAAAGTCTGAATGTTGAAAACTTTAATAAATATCAATTTTGACACTTTACTATATGCTAGTTACCACTAATATTTTTTTACGGGCATCATTTCATTTTATCACCATCTAAAATTTGGTGCTCTCTTATTTAAAAACAAACTATTGGAACCAATACGGCAGCTTTTGTTTATCATCCTGTCAATCTCATAACTGTGATTCTAAATCTCTTTGTCCCTCCCCCAGTTTTATTTTTTTAAACCATGCTGCTCTGATGTTTTCCTGCAAGTGTTTAGGTTTATTATGTTTAACACCTTCCTTTCTTTTAAAAATGGTACATTGGACCTAAATTACTATCAGCACATTAAGAACTCTAGGAAGATTTGTCAGAAACCAGTTAATCATGTTAGGAGTTCACAGGGAAAAGCTTTTGGTCAAGACAATGTACAGATCAGAAGTATATGATTTAAGAGAGAAAAAAAAAAGTATAGAAACTATTTCACATCCAAATGACAAAACTTCATTTTCATTATAGGAAATGTATTACATTATTCTATATAGAACAGTTATTTTTATCTTAAATTTAACCAGGAAAGAATTCAGACTAATATATCTATATTACTCATTGTTTCAGAGATCAGGTAAATTGTTCTATTGAGCACAGGACTCTCCAAGTTCCCCAAAAACTTTTGGTCTGCCCAGAGTTTTCAAGATGATAAAGATGAGAGAGACTAGTCTCAGGTGTTTTGTGTCTCAATGCCCAAGTCAGTAACATGTCACATCAATTTATCATCTCTCTCTCTCTCATTTATCCATCTGTCATCTTGCAATCTCCCTCCTAAGCTTCTCTTCTCATTTCAACATATTTCAGATGACTGTCTGACAAGACCAGTGAAGCTTACGCAAACTTAGAATACTTGAACCAATTTTTGTCTTGTTTTGATTTGGTTTTAGGCAGTTTTATTCTATAAGCTTATGGGAGCTGGTACATTAGAAATTAAAATAAAAATTTTTCTTCTGAATTGGAGTCTCTAGGAGTCTTGCTATCAGAGATAATACTCAGAACCAATCCCTTAATTACATAAAGGGAACAGAAAAATTAACAAGCTCTGAGAATTCCAACCGTGTCCACACTATCACAGACTTATAGCAAGAAGAGAATATAAAATTATCTAGTCTTGAGCCTAAGTATTTCACACCACAGTGCTCTATACAATCTGAATCTTGCCCCTCCAGCCAAACAATCTACCACTCTCACACGAAACTACCATGCTCACCACATTCTAGCAACAACTGCCTTCCTTCCCTCTGTTACACAATGTAAATGAACTCGTTTCTGCATTACGCCTCTGTTTAGAAGAGAACTCCTAGATCGTCAGAAGACTGGCCCCTCCTTGTCACTCAGATCTTATTGTACATATGACCCTCTCACCAATTGCCAGAATGGGATTTTCTGCCATGACCCTGAAATCTACAATAAGTATCCCAGTAGTTCTCCATTCCAATCACCTTGTGTTATTTTCATGTTAGCACCTTTTACTGTTCTATTTTCTCTGTCCCATGCCAGATAAGTAGAATTCAACACCTACCTAACCAGTACTTAGTCTGTTATAGTTACTCAGGGAATTGGTCCGAAGAGTAGATTCAGTTCTGAACAAAAAGATAGTATGTAAACTAAACTTGAAACTTGCCATTTTTCAACATTATGCACATTTTCAAAATTGATAAACATTTTTAAGAACAAATAAATGCATAATTTTACATAGCTATGAAAACCCCTTACAAAGCATTAA
>NW_006206449.1:414769-415520 GCF_000334495.1 Tupaia belangeri chinensis | reverse complement strand
GAAAGAAAAAAGGAAAAGATATGACAAGGTCAAATTGCCTATTCTCTCACAGACACCAAGTGCACAGGGTAATCTCAGTTCTATTAAATTAGCTGCTTTTAAGTGTTCCAAGAACTTACATCTTCAGACCCCAAGACTCAGATCTCACATGTCCTGTTTTTAGTGATATTTTAATAATGCTGTTGCCACTTAATTTCACTGCTTCCCCCACCAGCAGCTGAATAGAATGAAAAGATTCCAGTTTAGAAAAACAACTTCTCGAAAAATAAAGGGAGAATTTCTAGCTGTTTGTACATGTAGGCTGTGTTTCCACAGAACAATGTAGGAATTATTTACAAATCCACTCTTGCTTGTCAGTGAGAAAGTAGAGGATTGGGACAAGAAGCAATGGTTCACAAAGCAAGAAAGAAAGCGAGAGACGGATGGCTGAGCTAGAAATGATGTTCTCACAACATCATTTCTTGCAAGAATGAATCGGTAGAAGAAACATGGGATATGCTTCTGTGTTGAATATTTCCCCACTGATAATGTGAAGTCCTATAAACAACAAAACAGGAGGAACTGGCATTACAAACCTGACCATCACTTCTGAATTCCACATCTGCATTTGTTCTCTATAATTCATATTTCACCATGGTATTTTCTGTCGTGTGACATGGGGTGTCTTGAAAACCTATGCTGCAGTACCTTCAGAAAGGGATTCCTGTTTAGATATCTTTTTTTTTTCTTTCTTTTTTTCTTTTTTTTTTTT
>NW_006206449.1:350346-414081 GCF_000334495.1 Tupaia belangeri chinensis | reverse complement strand
ATGTAGTCGACCACGGTTCGCCTCCCGGACCCAATGACTTAAAACTCATGCCGGGTGCATGTGTGTGCGTGCCCAAGATCCCAAGAGGATAACGGAGGAGAAGGGATTGTGGTGTGACCATCCTCCCTGGGGGGTGATTTCTCGCTTTCTGTCTCTATGTCTCTCTCTGGCGAGCGCACGGGCCCTATAGCAAAAACCTCTCCAAAGGAAAAAAAAAAAAAAAGAAAGTGAGGAATCACCCCTCAGAGGAGATGGCTATGCCACAATTTCTTCTCCTCCGTTCTCCTCTTGGGATCTTGGGCACGACACACAGCCACCAGGTCCGGGATGTGAACCGTGGTCAACTACATGTGAGTCCAGCGACATAGCCATTACGCTAACTGCTGGTCTCCCTGTTTAGATATCTTTATGGAACATCTGACTGCTTCCCACAAATGAATAGTAATGTAACTGTTAATAGTTAGCAAATGTCATTGATTGATAATATTCATGACACATTGTATAGTATCTATGTAAAAGGAAAACAGATTAGGAAATATTTTGCTTATTCATGTGCTCAAAAAATTTGTATTTAGTTTTTATGTGTTCCAGGACCTTCTGTAACCTCTGGAGTTACAGTAGCATACAGAGCAGACATAACCCTTGCCTGCAGGGAGCTTACATTCTAGTTTGAAAGAAGAGGCAACAAACAAAATGAATACATAACTATTGATATATAGTATGTTAGCCTGATTATAAAGAGACTGAAGCAAAGAATATTAGAAAAATGGATAGGATTGCACTAGGATTCGGATTGTGCTTTTGGGGCTTTCTGTTGTTGTTCTTGCTTGTTTTTGTCTCACCTATGCAGATTTCTTTGATCACCATACAAAAGAGTACATGTACTTTCCTGAAGTACTACAAAAGGTTATGAAGCCTACAAATCCAATGAATTATTGATGCATTCGAGGCAAAGGTGCCTGTTGCTCATCATTGTGTATGCACCGTGCTATGTGCCAGTCATTCGCAATGCCAGTACTAACCTATGACAAATAAGAGTTAATTCATGAGGGCACCTTTTTTTCTGCCTTCCCACCAAAAATAGCTCTGTCAGCTCCAGCGCTTGTATTAGATGGAAAATTTTATTTCCTGTAAAATATGCTAATCCGTTCCACAGATAGGTATTCATACATGGTATAAATTTGATAAACATAGATGTTAATGAATGTTCATAAAAAAGAAAAAGAATTGAATTTGAAATACCAGGTGAGATACATCATTATTAGTAGTCTACAATGGAAGGACTTCAAAGCCTGTATGTTCTGAACTCTCTCTCACTCTTTCTTTGTCTCTCTCTCCCCTTCTCTCTATTTCTCAGTCAAGCAAGTAATAAAACAACTGCACTGCAAAATTATGTTGGTGCTTATAAAGTACTTTAATTAGGAATCTATAAAAATATGAAATCTCAGAAGCAATGATCCCTGACAGTTACGTTAAAATGTAGCAGTAGGTTTAGATTCAGGAGAAATGAACCTCCATCCTAAACATGTAAAATAGGAGAAAGTGTAAATGTAAACAGAACACTAATTACCAAATGAACAAAGAAAATTACTGTGAATTTTAACTTCTCATTTTGGTCAACTTTATCGTTTTTAACTGTTACTTTATCCTTCCTAATTTCTCTTAATTTGATCCAAATTTTTGAAGATTAGTTTAACATGTAAGCTTAGATGGAGATTTGTCATGGATTAAATTTGTGTATACTTTTCTGTACTAATTTTGACTATGCTAATGGGACCAAACTCAAAGAACATGTTCATCATATCTTGATTTTTCTTTCTCTTTGAAATAATTTCTGTAGACTCATTTTTCTTGTTTTAGAAAAAAAAAGATTATCTATATACACATATACTTTCAAGCATACTTTTTAATAGTTGTATACATATTATTCCATGCCTCTTGAATAAAGGTATTCCCTTTTTAACTCTTAAAAAATTACTTTTTGCAAATAATAAACAAATCAGAGTTCTGTAAAAATAGGTTATATAAATGACATAGTAAAATGAATATTTTTAGAGACCTACCAAGGAAAAAGGCTGAAATTGTTCTATGCTTAAAAATAATTCTTGGGAAAAAAAAATTCTTGGGGGGAACCAGCAGTTAGCGTAATGGCTATGTCGCTGGACTCCCATGTAGTCGACTGCGGTTTGTGTCCCAGACCTGCCGGGCGTGTGTGCGTGCGTCCCCAAGATCCTCCTGAGAGGAGAATGGAGGAGAAGGGATTGCGGTGTGACCATCCCCCCGGGGGGTGATTTCTTGCTTTCTGTCTCTATGTCTCTCTCTGTCTGTCTGGCGAGCGCACGTGCCCTATAGCGGAAAAAAAAAAAAAAAACACCCCCCCTCAAAAAAAAAATAATTATTGGGGAGGACCAATAGATGGCATAATGGCTTCATTGCTGGACTCCCACATAGTCAACCGTGGCTCAATTCCCTCACTTTGTGGCTTAAAACTCATGGTGGGCATGTGTGCATGCGTGCCCAATATCCTGAGAGGAGAATGGAGGAGAAGTGATTGTTGCACGGCTGTCCCCCTTGGGGGTGAGTTTTTGCTTTCTCTCTCTCTGTCTCTCTCTGTCTCTTCAGTGAGTACCCACACCCTATAGCAAAAGTCTCTCCAAAAATAAAAATATTCTGGGGCCAGCAAGTGGCTTGGTGATTAGTGTGTTGGATTCCCATATGGCTGGCTGCAGTTCGAGTACCGGACCTGGTGGCTTGCTTTTTCATATTCCCTCTCTCTATCTCTGTCTTTCTCTAGTAAATTTTTTTTTAAAAAGATAATAAATAGAGTTAAATAAATAATTCTTTAAAAATTATTAATATGAATTCATAATTTTATAATAAAATTGTGAAAGCATATTTCTTTATCCCACGACCTCAACAGTTAATTTTTCTCAGACTGATGGACAGTGCTTCCATTGGCTATAGACCTTGGTTATAAGATACACTTACAACATGAGTTTTCCAGCAGTCCAACTGCTCAGAATCATAGTCAACATTTTTACTTTATTGTTTTCTAGATGTTAAGGGTCTTGGCCTTTCTAAATCTATGCAATGCAATTACTTATTGCAGAAGAAATTCTAATTACAGCTGTGTACCACATTAGTTACTTGCTTGAACAAATTAGCAAATCTAGCATCTCAAAAAGGGATGGCATTTTGGGAGCTCATATCCAGTATTATTTTGGAATGAAAAGAAAAAAAAATGGGCATGGGGTGGGCTTGAATCCCAGATTTTTTAAAGGAGACTATTATGATTTACATTTTATGTGATTACTATTATAACTGAGTAGATCTGTTCCTCATTAAATATTATGGTTCTGAATTCTTGGGAAAATTGGACATTGTCAGAAGATCGCATCCTAACACGACTTTACACTGCAAATGTCTTGACAGTGAAATGAGAAGCAGTATTAAGAAGGTCGCTGAAATCATCCTATGTGGAAAGTATTCTTTGTTAGCCCTGACATTAGCAATTTCAGATTTCTCTTTCACAATGTTTTTAGGAATGAAAAATACCTTTCAGCCCAGTTGAAATTCATTGGGCAATCTTTAGTGGAAACAGTTGGGATGTTCTCACAGTTCTGTGGTGCAGCCCACTCTAATGATGTTCTCAAAGGCAATCCCCTTCTGGAAAATTCCAGCCTCAAGGAGTTTATGACAACCAAACAGCCCCAATCCTCCTTAGAAACCAATCTGTAGGGACCAGAGGATGGTGTAATAGTTACATTGCTGGATTCCACATAGACGACCACAGTTCGAGTCTTGTACCTGGTGTCTTAAATTCAGGCTTGGTGCATGTGAACACATGCCTAAAATTTGAAGAGGAGAATGGAGGAGAAGTGACTGTGGCATGGCCATCCCCCCGGAGGATGATTTCTTGATTTCTGTCTCTCTCTCTCTCTCTCTTGTCTCTCTGGCGAGTGCAGGCACCCTTTAGCAAAAATCTCTCAAAAAATACAATAAAATAAACCAACCCTGTAACAGGAACTTATAGAACATAATTACTATGAAGTGAAAAGTACCAAATTTCTTTGCAAACTGCTTCATATCACAGAGCTTACCTTAATCAGTACTTCTGATATGTGAAAGTAGGTCAACAAAATATGCCCAATAAGCTTCACTCCTTTTGAGATATTAGTATCCCGATGATAGTCTGTATGTTTGGCATGGAAATAGGTGTCAGGATATAGAGATAGACCTAGATGGAGATGTCAACACAGGCAGTCATAGACTGCAATAAAGGTAGAGGTAGATGCAGAGATGTATACACGTGATTATTTGTGTGTGTGCGTGTGTGTGCACACACACGCATGCACATGTGCGCGCTGAGAGTCAGGGAGGACCACAATTATCAATGCATGGTTGGGAAAGACCAACTTGGTAGATTTCCATTTTTAACTTTTCAAAGATCATTTAGTGTAAAGGTCACATTAGAACGATTACTAATACTAGAAAGGAAGGATCCCTGTAACCAAAGATAGGCAGTGACAATCCTGGCTCAGAATAGCGTCCTTTCTAACATTATTTCCAATTCTTTTCCTATAGTTATCTTTCTTTAAAATTTATTGATTCTTCCATAAGAGAGAGAGAGAACAGACCTAGAGAAACAGAGGGGAAGGAGTGAGATAGACTGGCACTCTCAATAGTTTCTGCACACTGCCATACACTTCCAGGCCCAACCAGTCTGGATCATAAGCAAGTGCACACACCTGTTGATATGTACAGGGAGGCCTGGACTGGGAACTCAGGGTCTTCCCACTGGCTCCAGTTGTATGTCACTACTGCTCTTTCATCTGCCTCCCCACAGACACCTTCATGATACTTCTTCATATAAAATCTAGTGTGCATATTGGCTTTCTCTTCATTATGTCCTTAACATAAAATATCTACCATAAAAAGGAAAGCAATGGGGCGTATTTGGAAATGCTGAAATAGTGTTACCAAGTACTGAAGAATATTGTCATATTGATTTTAGTCTGTCAACAAAGAAAATATTTTATTTCTCTTACAACACGCTTTGGTTTTTGTCATTTCCATGTTATAAAAAATTACTTTTGTTCAAAGATACATAATTAGTAAAAATATACATATTGGATCTAGAATATTTTAGCTATGAACTCAAGGAATATTTTAATAAGAATCAACTTTAATTTAAAATATTGTCATCATCTTTATAATAATTTGCCAGTTCCCTTTTATCAATAAATAGTAATTAGCTGAGAAATCACATTTCCCTTATAATTCTATGAGGCATATTTTATACAAGTACATTATTTAAATGTGTAAACTACAATTGACACCATCTGGTACTTTAATGCAAGATAATATGGCACTGAATTTAAGGTCAAGGTTATAGAATTTGACACCAGTTTTTATGCATCAAATATAGGAGTGATTAATTCAAGACTGCAAGTGACTACAGGTTGATGCCCTTTGAATTTTGAAATGAGAATATCTTAGTATCCTCTTATGTGTTACAAGGTAACACATAAATAAATAATAGAAATATGATGTGCTTAAAGACAGAAACTGTGTTACACAACAGTTACATCACTGGACTCTCACATTGCCAACCACATTGGAGTCTGCAGTTGGAATCTTGGACCTAGTGGGTTGAAAATCACACCAGGCGCGTATGTGTGCAAGCCCAAGATCCCCGGAGGAGAATGGAGGAGAATGGAGGAGAAGGGATAATGGCGTGGCCATCCCCTGGGAGTGATTTCTCACTTTCCTTCTCACTTTCTCTGTCTCTCTTTGGGGAGAGTACACTCATCCAAAGGCAAAAACCTCTTAAAAATACAACATCAGAGACCAGCTGATGGTGTCATGGTTATGTTGCTGGATTCCTGCATAGTTGACATTAGTTCAAGTCCCAGACCCAGCAGTTTAAAACTCATGCTGGTCACTTGTGTATGTGTCCCCAAAATCTCTAGAGAAGCGAAGAGCAGGGATTGCGATGTGACCATCCCCCTGGGGAGACGATTTCTTGCTTTCTGTCTCTCTGTCTTTCTGGAAGGGCATAAGCCTTATAGCAAAAATCTCTCTCTAAAAAAATTAATAAATAGAAAATTTTTTAAAATAACAAAACAGAAATGGCTGAATGTTTTAATACCTTTAGCATTCATAACCATTAAGTGAGATGTTTTATTTAAACGGTCATTGGAATCTAATGTATTATCAGCAATTTCACTGTGAGTCAGTGACATTCTATTAGTGAATTATCTTAATTTGAACCAAATTATTGGTTCATAAAGCAAAACTCAAACATAGCATGTCATTTGGAATAAATTATATAATATTAGGCAATTCAATAACCACAACTATATACTAGGTTTTTTTGGGACAGTCATGATGCATTTTGCATAGAAAAATACATCATGACTTGCCCAACAACCCAATACATACAAATATATATATATATATACACACACACATACACACACACACACATATATATACACACACACACATATACACACACACATATATACACACACATATATACACACATATATATATATACACACACACATATACACACATATATGCACACACATACACACACATGTATATATATATATATATTATATATATATACATGTGTGTGTATAAAATGTAGAAATTAATATAAAACAATTGATCTATATGTATACAATAAGTTAAGCATTAATCAAAATAAGATGAAATTATTTTTAAAGGTTAACTCAAAAAAAGCACTAATAAATAATGAATTTTACTTACTAATTAGTGTTCTGTCACTTGGTGAGAAACTGCTCACTAGGCATTTTTTCATTTAACACATTATAAACATGATTACATTTCATTACCAATAGATAAAAAATATACTTAACCTTTCTTATCTACTTCAAGTGAGTGTAAAATAATGTGAAACTGAAAACTGCAACAAAATTAGAAAATCATTAAGATAACATAAAGAAATCAAGTTTGTTTCCTCAGTTCAAACTTATTAATCTATTCAACCATATTGTGAAACAGTTTATAATGCTTATTTATATTTCCAAAATGCCTTAAAATTATTCCTAAAAGCTTTATAGGGAGGAGAGAGCATTTACTTAAAGAATAATCAGTAAGATAATGAATCTAGAGTTTCACAAAATCATGAAATGTTTTTTACCAACATTTTTATAGCGTTAAAATTTTTTGAGTGTTTAATACTAAGAATAATGCATCAGAAGAATGAATTTTATCTGCAGTTTCCATCATCTGTGAAATGTTCTTAGATAAGCCTCTTTAGCCTTGTTTCTAAACAAGGAGAAAATAAAGATATTATTTGTTTCTTATATGACAGAATTTTTCCAAGAATTCATCCCCTACACTTTAAAAAGCATTGGTGTCCTTAGGGAAAAAGAATTGTGTCATTCATAGGTATAAATTATTATTTCAAAACTACAACTATGAATCTTCACTTATTCTGAATTTGAAAATTAATCTCGAGAGAAAAGTGTTCTGTTAAATTTTTTCTTGGTTAAGGTGCCAAGAACCTTGCAAAGATTTAGTATTTCAGGAAAGAATCTGTATCTGAATAAATTTCAGTACTAAAACTTTTGGAATTGTCTCTAGCTATTTTAAATAATATAAAAATGTCAGCATCTCTGCGTTTGAATTTTTGCCCACCACAAAGGAAGACTGTGACCTAGAGGATGACATTAGCTCTATGGAAAGTTAGGTCATTTCCCATGAGTTGTAGGTTTTTACTTCCTTCTGATTTCACCCTGCTTTACTCAGAAATAGTGACCTCTTGTTCTCAGCAAGATATTCATCACAGATAGATATTTAATACTTAAGCTCAGATAAGAATGCAGGGAACAAGAGGAGATAAGTTATATATGACCATCTTGAACCTTTACATTAAGATGTTCAATCTAATTACAAACTTCTTAAATAAACCTGTGGTGAGTGCATATTACCTATAGCAAATTTTAAAATAATAATAATGATAAATACAATGAAATAATCTAATAAATAAATAAATAAATAAATAGTCCTAACCATTACTATGACAAAATCATATTCAGTAGATTCAGCAGTATCCTTTATTCAAAATACTTGAGACCAGAAGTGTTTCAGATCTTTAATTTCTTCAGATTTTGGAATATTTGCATATATTTATTAGTGATATTATTAGGTGGGATATAAAAATAAAGACAAAGTTTAATTATGTTTCATATACACTCTATAAACAAGGCCTAAAGGCAATGTTACACAACATTTTGTATTGCAGCATTTTGAATGTAACCTCATTAAATGAAATCAGGTGTGTAATTTTCCACTTGTGGTGTCATATCAGATTTTGGAGCATTTCAGATTTCCAATTTTCAGATTAGGGCTGCTCATCTTGTATTATGAATAATACAAAAAAGAGAAAAAAACTTATATTTTATATTTTCGCTTTGATTTGTAGCAACTATCACTTGTTTTAATTTCGTAGCTTTATATTATAGTATTGTGGTTAAGGCAAAGGAAAAAGAACTCTAGACAACCAGGATGCACATCTCAAACTTATCACTAAATATAACTGTTTTTTTGTGTGTGAAAGGGACAATGACAATGCGTGCTTTCTGTGAAGATTGAGTTTATTAAAAGGTTTTTAGCATAAAACTAGATGTCTCAAAAATGTTAGCCAATGTTCTAATATGAAAAATCTATTTTACAATCATTCTGTTTCTTAGAATTTTATTTATCTACATAATTAAACCAATTATGTATAGTCTGATCATCTTTTCAGTATGATCTGTTATACATTTTATTATTAAAAGCTAGCACAGCTTTTGGAAAATGTGATTTAAAATATTATAAACTAATTTACTATAGAGTTGCAATGAATTAAATGCAAAGGTCTAACGTTCAACATTTCCTTCATCAAGGCAATAAGTCATCTGTGGCCAAACATCTTTCTGTGACAAATTAAGTTTACTTGTCAAAATGCAAAGTAAAATAAGGGCTATATATATTTTTTTTGGATGGGGGAGGTTTTTGCCATAGGGCAGGTGCACTCGCCAGAAAGACAGAGAGAGAGACAGAGAGAAAAAAGCGAGAAATCACCCCCGGGGGGATGGCCACGCCACTATCCCTTCTCCTCCCGGGATCTTGGGCATGCACACACACACACCCAGTGTGAGCTTAAGTCACTGGGTCTGAGACTTGAACCACAGTTGACCACATAGGAGTCCAGCGACATGGTCATGACGCTAACTTCTGGTCCCAGGGCTACATTTTGAAATAAATGTACACTAAATATAATTGGATAATAGTATTTTAAAATTTATTTTATAAGTTTAGATCTACTACATAAAGGGATCAATTATCCAGTTCTATATTTTTGGGATTTTGCACATGATTATTTATTTTATAATAATAATTAAACAATAATAAAAGGAGAATGGTGGTAGTTAATCCTCATATAGCAGTTACTAGTTGAGAGACACTAATTTGTACTTCTTACATTTAATATATTTTGTAATCTATTAATCTTCGCAATACTCCTAAGATCTAAGTTTATGTTCTCATAATGATACTCATAAGTATTGCGGTCAAGGTAGGTTGAATAATTTGCCTGTGATCACACCTAGTTAGGGGCTGTGTTGGATTTACTAAGTCATTCCTACATATTATTTACCTTCTGACATTTCATTACTTACTTTGCCATGCAAGTACACTATACGCTACGACAGTCTATCCATTCATCCATTTATCTGTTTAGTCATTTGTACATACCAATCTCTTCTAATATTTCACTCATTTATTGTTCCAAATTCTTGAAGTTCAATAGCTGTCAATAGTATTCTCACCAACATATGAACATATCTGTATTAATCCCTATGCTGCCAGTCATTTCACATGTGATTATGCTGGGAAATGTTTGCAGCAAGAATGGGCATACACATTAGTGTTGCTTCTGCAAAGATGACATTAGAGTATCACACAACTGACCTACTGTTGTTTTATTTTATGACGTTGGCAGATATTGTCATAGATCACAGTGAAGTCTCAGTTTTTAATGATTAAAATCTTGTCATTAAGGCTATACTTAGATTGAAGTCTGAGTACAATTAGGGTAAATGTTTTAGAATCCCAACTGCACTACCTAGAGTTTATATTCTATTATCTATATCATGAACAATCATTTCTTCCGTAGTAAAAATGAACATTTTGTTTAATTCTATGGGTCTTTTAAATGCCAGCTCTTATGAAGATCAAATTATAAAAAATACATTTCTATGAAGTATGAGTCAATTTATGATAATTACATTTGAAAAAATAATAATACTAAAAGAAGTAAAGGAAAGGGAAAATTATCTCCAGCTCTTAGCCTAGGTTCTGCTTCAGTTAAAAACAAATACAGAATGCCTCTAACAAACAACATAAACTTTTGTGACCTGTGCTACAAATATGTTTTGAAAGATTTTTGCTGTAGAGTATGTGCACTCACCAGAGAGACAGAGAGACAGAAATTGAGAAATCTCCCTCCAGGAAGGACAGCCAATCCCTTCCCAAGTCTCCTCTCGAGATTTTGGGCATTTATGCACATGCTCCTGGCATAAGTTGCTGTGGATATAATTCTAATAGTATGTGGCATAGTAGATTGAAAGCCTGTTTTATGTTCAAACAAATTTTAAATAAAGATTCAAAAGCAAAATGACTTTAGTCCTATGATTTCCTAACTACCATCCTGACATACTGCAATAAATTCAAGGGGCATGACCAGATATTTTTCCAGGAAAACAAAATGGCATCTTCACTATTCACAAACTTCTGTTAAGTTTTTGTTCTTAAATACTTAATGAGTAGAATCATTAAGCATTCATTTGGCTTAGATATATTTAGAAAAATACTAAAAGCACTATAAAGAAATGTGAGGATATGTATCTTAGACACTTCCTTGTATTATTATATAGGAATTATAGGTGTAATAAGTATTAAAGGACTAATTTACTTTTAGACTGCAAATCAGAATCTGGTTTGTGTATACTGAAACTTCATCTGAAGGTAACAACTTCAACCATCCCAATCATCATGCTCTATTTCTTAAGCAGGTCTATATCATTAGAGAAAAAGAAAAAAGAAGAAATTAATTGGTTCTCTCTACAGGCTATCTGTTTATTTTTCTGTCAACAAAGAGTAAAGATCAGAAATCACTTTTTAACATTTTGCTTGTGTATGGTATTTATTAAAATCCTTTTCCCAATAGCTTCCACTATTCTCCTCGGCTAATCTTTTCTTTTCACATTTTTTATTTGTTTGTTTTTTTTCAATATTTCCTAGCGTGCATTTATCCAGAGGTTTTGGTACGAATTAATAGCCTTTCTTTCAAAGAGAAAATGTTTCATATTGAATATATTTTAATATTCAGCACTAGAGAAATAAACCCAACCAACTCTGTGACAGTGCATGCAAACTAGAGTAATATAGTCTGTCAATGAAATTAAAAAATCATTATATTATCAGAGTCATCTCTAATTACAAAGATTTCTTCAGAAAACTTAATGTTTCCTAGAGAACTATCGTCTCCTCTGTACTTGCAATAAATCTCAGATGTATCTTTAGCCGCATATAATTATGTGACTTTGTAGTGTTTGAAACAGCATCTAGATGAATGAATACTCTTAAAGTCTAATGATATCAGAGTTAAGAGTGTCCCCCACTGTAACTGTCATGACAACCTCCATCTTTTAATGCTAAAATTCAGCTTTTTGAAAGTAACTGTTTCTAGTTCCATAGAGTGAAACTCGATTTGTGTCTCTGGCTGCTGTGCTATGAGGGAGACTTTTCAATGTCTCATTGAATACAAAGTCTTTTTGTTAGTTTCTTTGCATGTTTCTGAAATAATCTTTACGCTGAGATAATACACGTCCTAATATTTCCTGAATTGAACTTTTTGCCTCCCTCTGGAAATGAGGAAATTGGAAGGAAAAAAATAATGTGAAACAAATGAATACAAAACATACTCCTCTATGCAATCGAGAACACACAGAGCTTGTTATTGCAGTCAATAAAGAATGTATTCAAGAAGAGATTTATCAGTCCCTTAGTGAAATCATGGAAGAAAGTTCTGCTATTTGATGAGATAAGTAACAGGCTCCCCATGACATTTCAGTCAACAATAGACCTTGTACAGTTAGTTATATGACGGCAGTTCAGTAAGATTAGAATGGAGCTGAAAATTCTTATCATCCAAGTCATGTCATAGCCATCCTCTATTGTTGCTTGGTGCACTACCTACATGTTTGTGGTCATGCTGATGCAAACAAGCCTGCTGCACTACCAGTTGTGTAAGAACATGAAACATACAATTATGTAGAGTATATAATGGCTTATAATGATTATAAATACCAATGTTACCGGTTTGTGTGTTTACTATGCTTTCGGTGATTATTTTAGAGTGGAGTTTTACACAAAACAAGTTTACTCTGAAACAACACGCTGAGTTCTGACAGCAGCGGCCTCATGCATCACATGTTTATCTCATTTCTTGTTTGCATCACTTTCTCTGTGACTGAATTAATCTCATGTGGTTATATTCATTTTAGACCTTCCAGTGGGACAAGATGGGGAGGTGGAAGACAGGGTTATCCATGATTCTAACCCTGTGTAGCCTTAAAGTCATGTATTTGCATTTTTGTTTTTCATGAACAAGTTTAAAAAGTAATAAGAGAATATAAAGAACATATTTATGTGTGATTATACACATATACACGTGCCTACACAGAATGATCAAGGAGACCCTGGGACGTGAACCCAGGAACTTCTCATATGTCCTCAGCATTGAAAGTATTGTGTTTCTGCTGTGCCGCAAGGGCTGGCCTCATGCATACCCTGTTGTCTCTAACTATGCTTTTAGTTAATGCTTGGTAAAACGTAATGATAACTTTTGATTTATTGCATCTTTGTTGTATATTTCCACATGTCCTCACTCTCATTCTTTCTCTCCCTTTATTCTTTCTCTTCTCTTGGTTTTCTCTTCTTTCTCACCCCCCACTCCCTCTGTTCCATTTTCTCTGACACACCTAAATATTTCCTTCAGATGTCTAATTTTTTTATTACAAACTAAAAAATAATTTGTTCTTTTTTATAGTCAATATTTTCTATTTTCCGAGGTGTATATTATTTATTTTTCTGCGTCAATTTTTTCCTTATTTATGTCATCTCTATGTGTTTACCTTTGTTATCACAACTTGCCTCTTTGCTATTATTTACTGAAAGCTATTATTATTTGTATCTTTTTCTTTCTTTTTCTTTTCTTTTTTTTTTTAGAGCTTTCCGCTAGAGGTCACATGTGCTCACTGTAGAGACATAGCAAGACAGAGAGCAAGAAATCACTCCCCCCTCCCCCAGGAGGGATGGTCAGGCCACAATCCCTTCTCCATTCTTCTCTTGGGACTTTGGCTATACACACTGGCATAAATTTCAATCTGGCATGAGCTCAATCCAGAATTCAAACCTCAGTTGGCCATGTGGGAGCATTCAATGGCAAAAATAATAGTAATAGAAAAGCAGGCAGATATTAATATGCAGAGAATGGAAAGATTTTTGAAAATATTGTCCTCTTTTTGCTCCACATATCCCTTACATTTCACTACAAATAAAAGGCCACTCAATGCCATTTTTGCTCACTAAGAACAGTGAGCATTGCTACTTCTACCTTCTTAGAATAAAACCTTAAGGTCATTTGGATGGGACAATACCTTGCTTTAAATATGACACAACAGATTTCGATGTGAAAAAAGTACTGGAAAATGTGGTTTTAATTGATTATTAGAAATAAAACACATTTGTTTATTTCCCACTTGAAAAATAAATCTCAAATCATAGCGTACTTTTATTTGACTAAATTTACTTGCTCTCTGGTAAAATTAATTTATTAAACTGTGATGCAGCTTTATTTTGTAGAACAAATTGAAGTATGTCATTTTTATGTGACTCCTAACTAGTATTTTAAAATGGTGATTCACTAGGTACACGTGTCATGTTTTCTTCAAATGTATCGTTAAAAATAAACATAAAGATCCATAATTTTATGTAACCCAGCAGCAGTTAATAATGTCGAGTTTAACCGAGTGTCAATTACTCTGCTAAGTACTTACATATATTTTTTCATGTAAAAAATTCACAGCATATCCCGGAAAAAGACAAAAGTAAATTAAGTAATAATTTACTTAATAATTACTTACTTATATAAGTAATTATGTAAGGACCCATGATATAGCAGATTTAATCAGCTCCAAGTCTAGAACCCAGATCAATTAAGTTTATAATAGTGAATTAACAAGAGGAAGTAAGTGTGGAAGATGCAGAGAACATAAAACACACACACACACTCCATCTCCCACCTGAAGTAGTTTGAATCGTATGTATGATTGTGAGTGTGTGTGAGTCTGTGGGTGGGCAGTAAGCACATGTAATGCGTGTGGCAGGAAAAACCTGAGACAGAATGCATGGCAGAGTTGTAAAAGAGTTTTGATTTTCGAAAATGACAAAAATTGAGAGGAGTTGACTAAAAATATATTTTGTAAAAGAAAACAGCACTAAGTGATCTAATTCAAATACAGTTCAACATGCTTCAAGGCTTTGTGGATACATTTACTGTGAAGACAAGAACGTGAAATCATGTTCTGTACACATTATATTTGTAGAGGTTTTGTTTTGCAATTGGATTAATCAGTTAAAATCATTATAGGGTGCTGATATATTTGCCAGATCTGACACGGGACTAGATTATAATGAAATTAGTTTCTTCCACGCTTTATGGTTCAAATCCCAGTAGTTATCACCAAATACATACTTTTTTTTTTTTTTAGATTGTTGAGAGAGAAGGCAGGTGGGTTGAATCTTTATCATAATCAGAAATAACATTGAGTGTGGCAGCAATATAATCAATCAGCTTGTTTTAATTTTTGGCTGAAAATTAATTCTTTATTAAAATCACTTTAATATTCATATGCATATGATGTCAAGAGCCTCATAATGATGTTTTTGGTAAATGGCAGATCATATATACAATGCTGATCCTGTAAGATTTTAATAGAGTTGAAAATTTTCTTTTACTTACTGATATTGTAGCTGTCATAATATTATAGCACAATATATTACTCATGTGTTTGTGGTGACGCTGGTATAAACAAACCTACTGCAAGGCCAGTCATATGAAAGTATAGCACATGTATGGGGCTGGACAGTGGTGCAGCACGGAAATGCAATGATGTGGAAGCCCGATTCTGTTGGGAAGGTTCCAGGTTTATATCAGGAGATCTACTTGAGTGTGCTAGGCAGGCATGCATCCATGTTTCAGGCCTGGCTGAGACTGGGGATGGATGGCATTATCAAGGTCATGTTGGGGATGCTATCTCTCTGTCTCTCCCTCTCTGTTTCTCATAGAATAAATAAACTTAAGCAATGTATAGTACATGCATTATGTACAGTACATAATACTTGATAATGATAACTAATGACATTGGCTTATTTATTTACCATATTATATCATTTTTGTTTTATAATGTATTTCTTCTATTAAAGAAAAAGGATTACCTCATACATCTGATGCCTTGACTGTTTCATTTTCTCCTGTGCTTGGTTTAATGTTGTGTTCTTCCATTCATTATCACCCATAAACATTCAAAATCCACCACTATTGTTGCTGGTAAGAAGCCGCATCAAATAATTGATGTAGAAAAGAAATGAAAACTTTAGGGACTACAAACATGGAATATCAGTGGTGGTTATTGCTCACCAGTCAAGCATGTTCCATTCTACCATCACTACAATCTTGAAGAATAAGACCAAAGAGACAAAATCTGTTAAGGTATATATTAGGTTGTAAGGAACGTCATGACATGACATATTTTTCCACCTTTAAAGCAGAAATGCACCGTGACTTTTCCAACAACCTAATGCTTCAGTGAAGCCAACAAGTCTAACAAAAATTCTAGAAGAGTTTATATCAGATATGAAGAAACTTCTAATGATCTGGATTGAAGACTAGATACAGAAACAATGCTTTTGGCACCATGATGAATGCAGCCAACACAAAAAGTTTGTGGTGTTAAAAAAGTAGGAGGTGAGGGGACTGGACTCAACAACAATGTTAAATTTACTATTAGCTCTAGGTGGTTTAAGCAATTCAATAATTATTATTCATTACATAATATAGAATTGAGTAATGAATCTGTGAATGCTAATGTCACGGCAACTGAAGAATTTTTAGAAATTCCATATAGTAGGGTATACCACCTAGATTTGTGTAAGCACACTCTGTGATGTTCACATAGTGAAGAAATTACCTAGGAATGCATTTCTCAGAATGTTTATCAAAAGTTAAGCAATGTATGAACTTACGCCTGTACATATACATTTATACATATACATAATGATATGTAATAGTTCATATTAAAATATTAAGAACACATTGAAGGAGTATGGTGCCATATCATTTCATCTCTTTACCCAAAATACCTATTCACAGTATATTTTACTAATTTATTCCACAATTTTATGATATCCAAATATCTAATACTATTCTAGTTTGAAGTATTTCCAGTAAACTCTCATAAAATAATTTTGGAATGTGTTAGCCTATTGGCAGCATATGAAAATTAATGCAAACTAATCATTTACTTCAAGTCACACAATAACTTCTGGATTTTGAAGCAATTTTTCACTTTTGCTTAAAAGATACTCAATTTAAGGAATTGGTTACTAATTTAAGTATCTTTGTGTCTCATAATGAAATTAATGGCCCAATTTGCTCTAAAAATGATATAAAAAATCACTGTGGTGACATAAATCATATAGAGGAGAATAGCTTCAGGTTAGAGGAATAATGATTTCTCATGACTTCAGAAAAAGACAAAAGTAGTAATAAAATCCTAGAAGGAAAGGCCATAGGCAAATGGGAGCCCCTACAGGCAGTGAGAAATACAGATTGGTGTGGCTCTTAAAGGTGTTTCTCAATAAGGATTATTGATGACAATAATATTTGTTCTCTATTGATTTCTGAGATGTCATTTCCTTGAGTCTTTCAGCCATGAAGGGAAATAGTTTACATTATAATTTTCATGATGACAAATACAAATGAAAAAACAAGTTTGTAATAGCTTCCAGGGGGAGAACTACATTTTACACGGTGATCATGAGTGTGCATATTTTCTATAACCTCAGCGCTCTTTCATAGTTGAAGGGAGACTATAAACACAGTCAATATAGCACTTTGTGTTAACAGGAATCAATGAGACTGCCTCACATCCAGCAATTTCGTCAGTATCCTACCCAAGAAAGACCTATTCTCAAAATGTTAATGCCACAGTCTGACTCTTGGGCAAGAGATCAAACACAATGTGATCCAAAGAAAAGCTCTGGAGAATATGTGTACCACTCACTGTTGGTATCCTTCTGCTATTTAGTAAAATAATTTTCTCATTAATATCCAACTACTTAGAAATCCCCTTATAAGGAACATAAAAATGAAGTTATATAGTCCAAAGAAGGCATTAATATCACTACTGGCATTTTTAAACATATTAAATAAAGATAAACATTCATTTAAATAAACAAATTGTGACTTCTTCACCATTCATTGGTGGAAAGTAATGACTGAGGAAGTGATAAAGTGGCTTCAAACAGGCGATTTTGCTTTCTAGTTGTATTTCTACATTTCATTGCTATTATAGAAAAGTAGAAATAAATTGTTAAATCCCTATGTTGTTCATAAAAGTCAAATGTAAAGCATAAGCTCTCAGAGGTGATTCATATTCTTTCCCTTTTTTTTTTTCCCTACTATTTTACTGTTCACTTGGTGAGAATGTTATGGGGTCAAACTCATGAAAAGCTGTACTGTAGTTATTTATTTATTCTTAGTATAAATCTGGAGAAGATGTGGGCAGATGTGTGTCATTGTAATGGAAATGACACAAAGTTTAGGATTACTGTCTAGAGAAAAGAAGGAAATAACTGATTGTAAGACAGTTCTGTGTTGGAACCAGTAGTTAGCATAATGGCTATGTTGCTGGACTCACATGTAGTCGATCACTGTTCGAGTCCCAGACCCAGTGGCTTAAACTCACGCCGGACGCATATGCATGCATGACCAAAATCCCGAGAGGAGAATGGAGAAGAATGGATTGCAGCGTGGTCATCCCCCCTGGGGGGTGATTTCTTACTTTCTGTCTCTCTGTCTCTCTCTCTTTATTTCTGGAAGTGCACGCAACCTATAGCAAAAACCTCACCAAAAAAAAAAAAAGTTCTGCAGTTGAGTTATTTATTTATGTTTAACTATTTCCTTTGAGAGTTACTTAGAACACGTGAACTTCAATCTAACAAACTCAAAACTAGGGATAATAATGAAGCTGTTAATCCCTGTCTTACTGGTTGTGCGAATAACTGAGAGTTTTATTGGTTGTGAGAATAACTGAAAGTTTGCACATTTAGTACCAAATGTAAAGTGTCCCCCTCAAAAAAAAAGGAGGCAATTCTTACTATTATGAATGTGGTTGGCTCTAATTTGCTATTGCTAGGAAACCTTTACAAAAGTGTTTCCCAACCAGACACAGGGACTGGTGTTCTGGAAGACAGTCCCTCCACAGATGTGGGAAAGGAGTTGGTCCTTGGATGACCCAAGCACTCCACATTGCCACCACTACCTCCATCACAATATATAATAAAGCAATCACACAAATGCATTTGTGCTCCTGTGAGAATTCAGGACTGCTGCAGATCTAATAGGAGATGGAGTGATGGGGAGCGGCTGCAAACACAAAGCTTCACTTCTTCATTGCCCCTCATTCTGGCTGAGCAGTCCAGCAGACTGAAAGCAGTCCAGCAGACTCCATGACCCAGTCCCAAACATGCCACAGACCATCACTCATCCACAGCCCAGAAGTTGAGAACTCCTGCTTTACAACATCCAATTCTGTTTTCCTATATAATAAATGAGTGAAATTGTACATGTCAGAAATCCTGACTTTCACTTTCCTCTTTTGAAAATTGATGATGATACCACCTGGTTTACCTAAGGATGTTAATGCAAATGCGAATTTAATTTTAAAATGTGTATAAACAAAAATGTTTACTTTTATCATTATCGTATAGTTGAAATGTTATCTAAATTCAAGACTATCGCTTTAAGTTCAACATCAGCTTCATTGACTCATTCATTCATTGATTAACTTACTCAGTCATTCAAAAGGTAATTTTGAGTACCTACTTTGTACTGACTAGTATTGACCTTCGTGTGTTGACCTGTTGGATTTTATCATTCTAACAGGAGAAACAGATATTGAAGAGTAAACAAACACAAAAATAAGATAATGTCAAGCAAGTTTAAACCCTGTAAAAATAAAATATTGAATTGGCAGAGTATGTTCTTGTTGGAGAAAATGACATTTGAGCAAAGAACCAAATGCCCAAAAGGAGCAAGTCATGCAAATATTTGGTGAATATTTTCAAAAGAGGGAGATTAACAAGGAGACAGTGTCCCAAAATATTAGGTATAATCATTCACAGAAAGAAGGTAAATGGATTGTAGTCAACTACAAAAATAGTGGAAGGAATGAGAAGCAGATCTGGTTATGGGATATCTTGAAAAGTATGATATAGACTTTTTATTTTTATTGACATGTCATGCAAAACTCTTAGAAAATAATTCAAAGGAGTTAATTTACAATTGTCTGAGTCTTACAATTGAAGCATATAGAATATGTAGAGTATAAGGAATTGCTTAAAAGGGGTCCAGGTTAGAAGCTTAGAGACTCAATATTATTCAGTGGAGATAGAATAAAAAGTAGTTACTAGAAGAGGTAATGAAGTAGCTATTGAGGGGGTTACTAAAGAAGTGAAGGCTAACTATCCAGAGTGGCAATTAATATTAATTCCTGTATCCTTTTAAAGATAAGGAAAATGTAGAATATTGTTAGAAAAAAAATGTTCCCCATTTAAATCTGGATGTCACTTTTTAGGAATTAAGTTTATCTCTGGGGCCATCAGGTAACATAATCATTACGGTGATGGACTCCTACACGGCTGACCACAGTTTGAGTATAAGATCGGCTGCTTGAAAATCATGCTGGGTGTGTGTGCTTACATGCCCAGAATCCCAAGAGTAGAAGTGATTGTGGCATGGTCATCCCCCCGGGGTTGATTTCTCACTTCCCCTCTCTCTGACTCTCTCTGTCTCTCTTTTTTCTGGTGAGCACATGCACCCTATGACAAAAACCTAAAAGAAAAACAGAAATACATTTATTTCTTCCATGAGCAAGAGAAATAGAGAGAGACAGAGATCTAGCATCCCAACAGGATTTTGACACTAAAATTCATATCCAGCTTCTGGTGGCCCTCGATCATGGGCACATGCATGCCTGGTGTACTCAGAGAAGTTTCCAGATGTGAACCTAGAACCAGGCCACATGGGTCAACCTTGCAAGGGAATTGTGTTTGAACCACTGTCCAGTTCCTGGATATCACATCTTTAAGATAAAAAATGAGATGGCCATTTGTATTATCTAATTCTTAATATTGTAACATTTGAGGTTTACCTACCAGAAGGATTACATGATATTTTTCTTGCCTCATTGCTCTTCTCCATTAAAGGATGGGTATTTATTATTTTATTATTTTTTGAGAATACTATATATATCATTATCAATAGGTAATAAAACATTTGTGTCCTAAAAATATCTTACTTCTGTATTTTTTTTCTCCCAAATTACTTTCCCTATACTCTTCCCCTTATTCTAATGGAAGTCAGAAACTATGGCCTCTAACACTAATTCTGTCAGTATGTAACCACGCTAAGGCTCTCCAAGTCATAGAATTGAAGATTATTAAAGTTAGAAGAAACTTTAGAAATCACATTTTTAGATTAGTTAATAGTTAGGAAAATAGAAGTTTGGAAGGTAAAGTGACTAGACCAAGATAAAGTGACTGTTACTTGCCAAAGAAGGAATCTGCATCCATGTCACCTGAGTCGTGGATCAGAAAATATACTGAAAACTGATATTCACACTCACCACTGCTTACCAATTGTCTTCATTGTAAAAGACAGCTCACCACTAAACATTTATGCTTTGACTGAGTAAAAATAAGTATGCCTTACTATCTTCTAGGCAGAATTTGTCTGTTTTCTTCAATAGAACAGAAAGAAAAAAAATGAGTTTAGGTAGTTTGTTTGGATATGAGGAAACACAAGTAGGAAGATAAGTCAAGGAAAAGAAGCCAGTAAAGGGTGCTTTGCTTTGTCAAGCAGGTTTCCACTATGGGCAACTAAACTCAATCTCCCTGGTGGATTCTGGGAACCAGTGAAGACTTTGCCTCTGATTTGCCTCACCTTCCTTGGAGACAAGCAGACTGAGATATTGATCCTTCAGTTGTCAGCCATCAACTGCCCTTGGGAAGGCTGCTCCTCAGGGAATGTTTTACTACTGTTATTTCCAGCTGGCCTTCTAGGAAGATAGAGCAAAGGGAAGAAGTTGCAAATTATGCTGTAATATATATGAACGGCATGGGCTAGAGGGAAGACAGCCAAAGAGAGGTGGGTGGGTCATCAACAGTTAGTTCTCCCAGCTAACCAATACTTGAAAAATGCTACTTAAAAACTTTATCCACGGGGCAGTAGATGGCATGGTGGTTAAGGTGCTGGACTCCCACATGGATGACTGTGGTTCAAGTCTCAGACCTGGCACTACACAATCTCATATTCTCTCTCTCTCTCATGAAATTTAATAAGAATAATAATAGTAGTAGTAATAATAAAATTGAAATAAATAGTTCTTTTAAAGTAAACTTTGTCCATTATTTTTAGTTGTTTTTATCAGAGAGATCAACTAGGGATTCTAATCCCTTCTAGTGACAAAAATATAAATAAATAATTGTATTCTGTAGTTTATTTTATACATAAATTTAAACAAAATTTGGCTTTAGGAGCCAAAGTAAATGGTAATTGAATTTATTTGGTTCAAAGTAAATGATACTTGAATTTACTAAAACTTGACTAACTACAGAAATAATGCATTTTACTAAAATAAAGTCACAGTGAGCATTCATTTGTTATATTTATTTTCCAGAAATGATTTCTGACTCAGGACCATAGTTATCACTAGGAAAACAGACATCATTTCAATGCTCTCGTTATCTCCTTTGTATGTTTTTCATGCTTATTTTTCTCTCCTTTCAAAATCCTACTAAGGATCTGGTATCGTCACAAAGTATTACATGCTCCTATTTCTTTTTACTTTTTCTTTCATTTATTTGTTTATTTTTCTTATTTTTAAAAAAATTCAGTCACTGTACATCTTTATATCATACTTTCTAAAATAGTTTACAAATTTATATTGTGATTTTTATCCAGAATAGCATTTCATTAGAAATTAAAAGGGCTAGTTAATTGACAGATTAACTATAATCTCAAAGTGCTCTGGTTCATAGAGATATTTGTAGACTTAATATAAAATTTCTGAAACCAAAGAAATTGAAACAATAACTAATGTGTCCTTATTCCTCCCATTTTTCTTTTCCCCACAGCTTTCTGATTGTTGAGTATCACTGGGTGTGATTCTAGGCTCCCATAGCCTTTGATGGTCATTACTTGTCTTTTATTTTGGAAAGGTTTTTGCCTTAGGAGTGCCTATGTTCCCCGGAGAGAGAGACAGAGACAGTGAGAGGGAAAGTGAGAAATCACCACCTGTGGGGATTGCCACACCACAGTCTCTTCTCCATTCTCCTCTCAAGATCTTGGGCACACAGGCACATGCACTGGCCTGAGTTTCAAGTCACCGGGTCCGGGACTTAAATGGCAGTTGGCCATGTGGGAGTCCAGTGATTTAACCACTATGCCATCTACTGGTCCCCACTAATTGTCATATATTATTCAAAGGACTCTTTGTAAACACTTTCTTATGTAATAATTTTATCTAATAATTTTCTAATTATTATATTATCGTAATTGTCCTCCTACTTACTAGTAAAGTTGTATTTTTAATTAAGTGGAAAATTCTGATTATAAACAAAGAGAATAAAAAGCTAGTAGAAGGACAATAATTCTTCTTTGAAACTAATTGCTATCCTAGACTTAAGAGGTATTTTTGGGATACATGCATATACATTTGCATGTATCTATGTTAAACTAAAAATCCAGGATTATATGTTAAAATGACAGAGATCTATTTGATGTAGTTTCTAGCTATAAGGAGTCCACACCTTAGTTTTGGTGTTATTCCTCTTTTCAATGGATAAATTCTCTATGCAACAAACTAAAAGCAAAAGTTGCAAATCCTTAAGCCATAAAAAATTTATTTCACTCTTTTGCCTGAACTTTTTGTTAATGACTTAAGATTGTGCTAATCAAGCTTTGATGCAGTTTAAATTCTTACGACATGAGCACAAAACTTGGGTAAAGAGTATTAAAACACGATTCATTCCCTTAGCATTGTACAAAAGAATAATTGTATTTTAATTTATATTTGACAGACAATATTCAATATCCCATAGATATAGGTACATAGATACAGATAGAGACTGATAGATGATACAATAGCTAGCAATCAAGCTTTGATGCAGTTTAAATTCTTACGACATGAGCACAAAACTTGGGTAAAGAGTATTAAAACACGATTCATTCCCTTAGCATTGTACAAAAGAATAATTGTATTTTAATTTATATTTGACAGACAATATTCAATATCCCATAGATATAGGTACATAGATACAGATAGAGAATGATAGATGATACAATAGCTAGCTAGTTTTAAAACATGACATGCAAATTCACAAAGCATTCCAAATTTTTGTAAAAGACTTTATAGTGAACAAGACACAAACTGTATCCAACTGTATATAGCCACCGATTAGTTTTCACTTTGTCCTTTGCTATCTGTGTTATGACTCAATGTGGATTTTGTGATTATACAAATTTTATTTGTATGATTTCATGTTAAACCTCAAATAAATGCTTCCTTATGTGGAAAAACAAAAACAAAAACATGTTCTATCTATAGAACACAACCTGTGATATGCAGACCAAATCCAATTGTCTCCTGTTTTGTAAATCTTGTTTTATTGGAACAGAGTCATGCTCATTTGTTTGTTTTATTAATGGTTGCCTTCACAGAGACCATAAGTTTTCCATAGCTAAAAATATTTGCTACGTAACTCTTTTAGACAAATGTTGTGAGCCTTTGATCAAGAACACATGCTTTCTGGAGGGATTTAGGAAGTTTGCACTGAAAACAGTAACCACGTTTTTGCTCATGATATGTGAGTCAGGTGCCCTGACTCTTTCACTATTTTTTCAATTCCACATGGGACCTTCCTTCACTTGGATTATCTAATGGGGTACTTACAGTTGTGTCTGAACTGATTTAGAAAATTCAAAAACAAAAGTTTATTCATGTGTTTGGAACTTCTGAATATCATCTCCATGAAGCCTTTTGTCCCCTCTCTCTCCCCCTCTTTTTCTCTCCCATTTCTACTCTCCTATATCCTTACTCTTGATATACTGGACTTTTTCTTCGCAGCGTGGTATTCTTAAACTTCTTATATGGCACTGACTTCAAAGAGAGGCCCTTCCAAAAGGCAAAGTTGAAATTCAGATCTTGAAGTCCTAGACTCAATTGTCACACAATTATTTCTGCTACTTTCTATTGATCAAAGCAGGCCAAGAGAGTCCAATGGAAGGAGAAAAGATGTTTTTGTACGGAAGTGGCAAGATCACCTTGAAAAGCACCATTTCTGATGAGAAATATTGTGATCATCTTTAGAATCACAATCTACCAGAAGTAGACTTAGTGGCATAATCAATGTACATTCTGGCACAGCTCTTCAACTTAATACAGAATGGTAACTGATAGTTTGTGACAAGGCAGCCACCCCAAGAAATATACTCAGAAGTGCTGACCTAGAGTCTGAAACATTACACAGAGAAATCAGGCTTCTTTTGATGATCTAATAAGATAATGTAATGTATAGATTTTATACTGGATTTATATATTTACATATAGAAAAGGTCTACAAAGGATGTTTTAGTAAATTTCTATTATATACATACTCAAATTCGGGCAATTAAATACTCAAAAATTGTATATCTGAAACAAATTTTTCCCAAATGAAATACTTTTGGAGCTTGGCTTAATCAAGTTAATAATATAGTATTTACAAGGCTGGATATATATTTGTGATGACAATCTAAATCTTCTCATAAAAAGTACACTTATCCTTTCATATCATTTGATATTATGCTTACCAGCATTTTAAAATAATACTGAAATAAACTCTTTTTCTGTAAAAGAAGATTTCTTAAGTCTAGCTCTCAGTCATAGGTCATTATCACTCGAATAATTTCAAGGCTCTCATCATTTGATGAGTGTATCCCATGAAGTGAAGGATTTTCATCCATAATAGACTGAAAAGAAATACACTTGGTTCTTAAAGTGATCAACCGGATATTTTCTGTATTTCTGTGTAACATGGGATGTCAAAAATTTTCAATTTTTCTGTAGATTGCTGTAATATCTTTTTTTTTGAAATGATGTATTTATTTATTTATTTGAATTTGTCATAGGGCACATGTGCTCACCAGAGAGAAACAGAGAGAAAGAAGGAAAGTGAAAAAGAAAGCACCCAGGTCCAGGACTCACACAAACCGTGGCCAGCCATGTGAGTGTAGCACCTCAACCACCATGCCACCTGCTGGCCCCAAGATCCTTTTTAAAAAGTTGATTCATCAATATATTTTTAAAGAATTCTTAACATCCTACAATTAAAATTGTACTTGTTAGTAAAAATGAAGAAGTTATTAAAAAATATTACATAGAATTAGTTGAAATTCACATTATATATATATGTATAATTTAATCTTTCCAAATGATCTGCTATGCCTTATATTTTATGTAATTTGAGATAAAACACAGACTCATTATAAAAGTAAAAATTCTAAATAATGATTTTTGTTTCAGAAAAAGGTTAAGTGAAATTATGTCATAAATGATTTATATAGTAATGTGTTTCAGGGATGTGCTATTAAATAGGAATCTAGCCGTGTCGTCTCAGAGTGGTGGGTGACTAACACCATCATAGTTTAAGGAGAGGAAAAATGTATTTCAGGGACAGTTTTAATTTGAAAAAGTATATTGGGGGTCCATATCCTTTATTATTAAATTTAGTGGGACATGTAGTAAAACTTTATTTATAGTATATTTATAATACGCTCTAAAAGAGAGTAAAGAAATTACAAAATAAAAATTTTAAAAAGCTAGGAAAGTAATGACATATTCAAAAATACAAATAGTGTAGAAGACCTGAATGTGGGGCAGAGCTGGAAGTTGAAAAGTTATGTTATCCAGACAAGTCCTAGGATAAATTCCAAGATGAATATGACATGACCAGGTTTATGTTTTTACTGGCAATTTCAATGAGAATCAACAAGGAATCTGTAGACAAAAGAAAAGGGATTAAGTTTGAAAATCATTGATGTGAAACTCCTGATAATTCATTAGGAAATGTAAATAGAACATTTTTAAAGAATCTCTCAATATTTGTTGTCTGTTAATGAGATTCAGGTGTTTATTTAGAGGAATTTTGTATATTCCAAGAGCACAAAGAAAATGTTCAGTGATGGAGCATGAGAAGATGAATATATAAATCCATAGACCAGCCTGGCCAAGTCTAAGCAACAGTCCTGCCATTAAATTTAATATGGGTAACACATAATTAATATGCAGGTATAACTACATTTAGAGGGCACTAATTTTACCAATGTTATGTGGTAAGTACAATATTGGCTCACAGAAGACGACGATGTCTTAATTATAGCAACGTATATCCACACATTGTTAGCTTACAAGATGAGGTTTTAAGGTTGAAGAAAGAGTAATTTGTTAATGACTTGACTTTAGGAAATGAAAATTATTCTAGATTATCTGAGTGTGAAAATGTAATCACAAGCTTTCTTTAAGTCTGGAGGATGGAGAAGGAAAAATTAGATTCAGAGCTGTGTGATTTAAGAAAGACAGGACTGGCCAATACTGACTTTGAAGGATAGAAGAGGGTCACAAGCCAAGAAATGATGGAAGCCTCTAGAATCAGAAAAAGTCAAAGAACCAGATTCTCTTCTAGAAGCTCTAGAAGGAATATAGCCCTGCTAAAGCCTTGATTTTAACTCAGTGTGATCCATCCACTACTCTGTCGGCCACAAATGTAACAAAATAAATTGTACTCTGACAACCAACTAAGTTTGTGGTAATGTTAGAGCAGTGGTGGAAAATCAATAAGTCTGTTTTTCCTTACGTCACTGCACTAAGCACACATGTCCTTGGACTGAGGCAATGAATACCCAATGAACATGGTGTTCCCTATCCACCTCCCCCACTATTAAAAATTATTTTATCAGGGGCCAGTAGGTGGCATGGTGGTTAAGGGGCAAAACTCCCACATGGCCGACCACTGTTCTTCGGATCTGGCAGATTGCTTTCTCACTTTCCCTCTCTTTCTCTCTTTCTGTCTCTCTCTAGTGAGCACAAGTGCCCTACAGCAAATTAAAATAATAATAATAATAATAAATAAAATTGAATAAATAATTCTTTAAATGAAAAAAATACATTTTATTGGGACCAGCAGATGGTGTAATAGTTAAGTAGCTGGACTCCCACATAGTTGACCACAGTTCGAGTCCTAGACCCAACAACTTAAAACTAATACCAGGTATGTGTATATGTGTACCCATAATCCCAAGAGGAGAATGGAGGAGAAGGGATTATGGTGTGGCTATCCCCCTGATAGGTGATTTCTCGCTTTCTTACTCTCTATCTTTCTCTGTCTTTCCAGCCAGCACACACCCCCTATAGAAAAATTTCTCTCTCTCAAAAAAAAAAAAAATTCTCATTTCTATTATGATTTGCCTTCTACTAATAATTTCTCTGTGCCATCAGTTTGCTTAGTGCTTGATAAGCTAGATCTCACATGGCCGAACATGTGGTTTGAGTCCCAGACCTGCTGGCTTGAAAATCACACTGAGTGCCTGTGTGTACATGCCCAAAACCCTGAAAGGAGAATGGAGGAGATGGGATTGCAACTCAGCCATTCTCCTCCAGGGGGTGATTTCTCACTTCTCTCTCCCACTATCTCTGGTAAGTGCATGCACCTTATAGCAAATAATAATAATAACTTGCACACACATAAAAAACTTTATAACTGTAATCGGTACTGTCTTGTTATGTAATTAATAATAGTTGAATATGTATTGTTGTCTTGGGGGAAAAAATCTAAAGACAAAATAAACAGGAAGGACCAGCCTATAGCATGGTGCATGGTGGCTGAGGTGCCTGGATCCTACATGTCCTGATCAGTGGCTTGAAATACAAACCAGGCATGTGTGTGTGTGTGTGTGTTTGTGCTCAAAATCCTGAGAAGAAAATGGAAGAGAAGGGATTCCAGTGTGGCATTCCCCTAGGAGGTTTTTTCTTATATTCTCTTTCTTTCTGGTGAGCTCATGCACTCTATAGGGGAAAAAAAAAACAAAACAAGGGACCATAGGTGTGGTAGGCAGGCTGCTATAATGAATCTACCAGCACACTACTTGTAATTACCACAAAAATTTTATTTTTGCAAAAACTTATATAAACCCTTAAGTTAAAAAGACTTTTTCATCGTTGCTATCAGAGCCCAGCTGATTGACAAAACTGCAAAAGTATGAAAGAGGAAAAAAAAATTTTCTACTCATGGGATAATGTACAAAAATACAACACACACACACACACACACACACACACACACACACACAAGAAAATGCATTTACATTGTTGTGCCTGCGAGGTTCCTGCAGGTTAGTTCCTGCTGTGGAGGGACTGACCTGATTTGCACTGACATGCGATGCACTTCCTAGGAGAATGCCTCCTGTAGAGAGTGCCTTCAGGTTGCTCCTGTGCAGGACAGACCATCCAATCGCATATACATGGTTATATCTTATTTACCTTCAGACACATTCTTATGTAGAAAGTATTCCCAATTTCTCTCATTACAACTTTTGTCTAAAGTAAAAATAAATTATCCATCCTACCCTATCCAGTCACAGTGAAATTATAAGTATGATACTGCACTTTAAGAAGACAGAATACACAATGAATCTCAATAAAAGATTAGGATACTACTCTCATTAAATAGTCAGATATCCAGCTCCGAGCCTCAACAGATCTTATATTCTTAGATGACAATAACTATAATTAATCTTGCACAAAATTTTTTCTAATCCTATAATTCAGAAACTTTATTATATTTTTAATCATTTAGCCGCTTATTCTGATATGAAGAGAAAACATGTGATAACTAAATCTAGGGGAGCAAAAAAATTAGAAATAATTTTAAAAACATAGATAAAGACTACGCAGTATAAAACCAATAGATTTTTATCATGTTGCACCCATTTGAAGATGGCTAACAAGTTGTATTTTCTTTCATTTTTAACTGATGTCAGCCTAAACCTATTTTTTTTTTTTAAGAGAGACTTGAGACAGAAAGTGAGAAATCACTCCCCAGAGAGCATGGCTACACCATAATCTCTTCTTCTCTGTTCTCCTTTCAGGATTTTGGGCACACAAGCCCAGCAAGGGTTTCAAGCCACCAGGTCCAGGACTTGAACCATGGTTAGCCATGTGGGAGTCCAGCAATGTAACCATTACACCATGTGCTAGTCCTAGCCTGTTGCCTATTTTAATGCCAAAGTAACGTGTAACTTTCTATTGGTAAAAACATACATATATAGGTACATAGAAGCCTACATAACTATTATTTTTTATATATCAGTACTATTTTTTTTTTTGGAAAGGTTTATTTATTTATTTATTTATTTTTCTGCTATAGGACGCGTGCGCTTGCCAGACAGAGAGAGACATAGAGACAGAAAGCGAGAAATCACCCCACAGGGGGGATGGTCACGCCGCAATCCCTTCTCCTCCATTCTCCTCTCAGGATCTTGGGCACACACGCACACGCACCCGGCATGAGTTTTAAGCCACCGGGTCCGGGACGCAAACTGCGGTCGACTACGTGGGAGTCCAGCAACATAGCCATTACGCTATCTGCTGGTTCCCAGGTCTATCTGCTGGTTCCCAGGACTATTTTTTTTATGTAGCTGTAAGTTAATGTAAATGGAGAATGGTACTAATATATGCCATAATTTAAGACTAAACTATCTTTAAGAACAACATTAATAACTAACCTTATTTTAAAATCACAAACCAGAGACTTTCACATATAATTTAAGCCTGACAAAGTATTTTAGAATTGCAGTGTTATGATTAGATATTTAGAAACTTTTAAAAAATAATAAATAATTCCTGATATGAATCATTCAATATTGATGAGATGCTGTGATTAACATTAAGAGTAGGTGCTTAATTTGGAAAGTATATCACGTAGACACGACAGTACATTGATCAGGAGTGTGCAGCTGGGCGAGATTTCCCAGAAACCCACCCATCTACCGTTACGCACACAAGGGGCAAGGCAGTGGTTTATATTGTGTAATTAAAGCGTCAATAGAGTTTTGATTTTCCAAACAGAAAAGAAAGTAAAATCTTCAAATTGGTAAACAAAATATCATTGTGATCTTACATCATTTAAAAAAAAAAGATAAAAAAGAAATGATATTTTTTGAATACTGTTGAAATAGGGCTGTCAGACAGAGAAACAAATGTAGCTATGCTCCAAGCAAGGTCTGACCCAAAAGTTTATTGTGTTGACAACTGAACAGATATCAGGGAATTGTTGATGGGGAGCCTAGTGTATCTACCATATTGAATTTGAAGGCAAATATTATCATTATTATTATTCGAAGAAAATTAGTCATGAAAGAATTCCACATGAATGAAATTGTTTATGTTAGATGTCAAATTTTAGCTTTGTCTTATTCTTTCATGCTTGATGAGGTTGAGAAAGAATTTTAATATTTTTAGAATGGCTTTTGTTCTTGGTAGACCACCTGAAAATTAAACATCAAGGAGAAACAGAGCTTAGAAATTAGAAGGAAATCTGGGAATCACATTGAATATTTTAAAAATTTGTTCTAGATTTACTTAATTTTATTTGTCATTACTATTTTTTAATTTGCTATCCATGCACACTCACCAGAGACAGAGAGAAAGAGAGCAAGAGAGAGAGAGGAGAAGTGAGAAAGCAAGCTACTAGATATGGGACTTGAACTACTGTCAACCATGTGAGAGTTTAGCACCTTAACCACAGTGCTACTTGCTGGCCACATTTTTTTATTTTTAAAAACAGGATCATGGGCCAGCCTAAACCAACAGCTTGAGAATTACTCTGGGGGCATATGTGTGTGTGACCAAGATGCCAAGAGGAGAATGGAGGAGAAGGGAGAGTGGCATGGCCATCCCCACTGGGGAGGGGGCGTCATTTCTCCCCTTCCCTCTCTGTCTCTCTCCAACAAGCACATGCTCTCTATAGTGAAAACTAAAAAAATAAACAAACAAACAGGGTCACATTAATTAACATTAAGTGAATTTGAAAAGCAGCCAAAATGACCACAAAAATTAATTTTTTATTATTGCTATTTTCTTCTAAATAAGGTGATAGGGTACAGACATGAACTGAGTTTCTCAACATTAATTCTGAATCCTGACCCTTGAGCCGTCACAGACTTAAGTCAAGAATTTTGAAATGGTTTCATTTCTCTAAAAAAGATGGATTCTCTCAGGATGTATTTATCCAATCCTCTTGCACTAGAGTGACTAATGAATTACCTCATGAACTTGTTTACTTTTTAGTTCCCTTGTCTCTACATTCACAGACTGACATTCTAAATGCGAGGGGAACCTGGATTTCTGAATTTATACCACATGCCCCTAGCTGATTCTGTTGAAAGTAATCAGATAGTAGCAACTAGTAGAAGCATCTCAGAAATTCAAGTTATTCTGTTTATGATATTCCTATAGATCAGTTCTGAGCTCCAGGGATGTAGCTGAAAGTTTGTATTGCATCACTATTGCATAATATGTGTAAATATTCAGGCCAAGTATACACTATTCAAAGTTGCATGAATTCTTCCAACATACTATTCTGTTGCTTGAAAGTTATTAGTTTTGCTAATGCTCTATAGCACTGTTGTAATGAGTTAAACATTGAGATAATCTGAATTTACTGAATTACTAATAAGTACTATGAAAATTTTTGGTTTTCTCATAGACACATAAAGCATAAAGATATCTTAACACTAATGTAATCAAGACCTATGTTGGTTTAGTTCTAGGTGGCATGATGATTAAAAATGTATGTGGGGGGACCAGCAGTTAGCATAATGGGTATGTTGCTGGACTCCCATGTAGTCGACCGTGGTTTGAGTCCCAGATCCAGTGGCTTAAAACTCACATCGGGCACGTGTGCGTGCATGCCTAAGATCCCAAGAGGAGAATGGAGAAGGGATTGCGGCATGGCCGTCCCCCTTGGGGGGTGATTTCTCGCTTTCTGTCTCTCTCTCTCTGGCAAGTGCATGCGCTCTATAGCAAAAACCTCTTCAAAAAAAAAAAATGCATGTGGGGACCAGCAGATGGCATAATGGTTACATTGCTGGACTTCTACATAGTCAACTGTGGTTCAAGTTTCAAATCCCGTGGCTCGAAACTCACACTGAGCACCTGTGCATGCATGTTTAAAATCCCAAGAGGAGAATGCAGGAGAAGGGATTGCAGCATGGCCATACTCCCTGGGGTGTGATTTCTCACTATCTGTCTCTGTCTTTCTCTCCAGTGAGCACACATGTACTGTGGCAAAAATCTCTCTTAAAAAAAAAAAAAAATGGCCAAGATTTGGTATACTGGTTAAGGGGCTGGATTCCCCCATAGCCCACTGCAGTTTGAGTCCCAGACCCTGCAGTTTGAAAAATCACACTAGGCACATATGCATGCGTGCTCAAAATCCTGAGAGGAGAATGGACTTGCAGTGTGGCCATCCCCATGGGAGGATTATTTCTCACTCTCCCTTTCTCTGTGTCTCTGTGTGTCTCTCTCTGGCCAGCGTACACATTCTATGGCAAAAAAAAAAAAAACATTAAAAAAATGATGTAGTATCTTTCTATGAAGAGGATAGCATAACCTCAAGTTTGTGGTGTGTATGTGTGTAGATGTGTGCACACGTGTGCGTGTGCAGGTTACTCTAATCAGGCCACAAAAATCATCTGGTACTGATGATACTGAATTACCACAAAGTGACCAAAAGCAATAAAAATGACCTGAAGTTTACTTTCTGTAAAATATTATGTTCTATTACCTAACTTTACACTTCAAAATATTTGGCCACCAGGAAAGTCATGATGTATTTTTCTATGTTTTTATATGCAAAAATACATCATAACTTTCCCAATGACCCAATATCTACTCTTTGCCAGGAACAGGAAAATGAGAGAAATAACATATTGAATGCCAGCTTTGGGTCAAGCAGGCCTCTAATGCTTCCCATATGTTATAACTGCCTAATATTGCCTTTTTCACTGGGAAGCAAGCAAACAAAAACAACAAACAAACAAACAAAAACTCTGAAAAATCTGACTTAAATGCGGCCTACAGTCTCCTAATTGGATGATTATTAGATGATGGAAAATTTTCAAGGCCCAAGCATAGATATATCAATGTACAGAGGCACAAATTCTTTCTGTCTTATGGATATCACATTTTTATGAGGAAAGACCAATAAGAAACAATAAACATAATAAATATATTAAAAAAAACCTGTGTCACATTAACAGGGACAGGTGCCATAGAGACAAATAAAATGTAGAGGAAAACAAAGAAAACACTAGCATGCTGAGGGTGCAAGGGATGGGAGGCAGCTTGTAGTATTAAATAAAAGGCCATGTCAGACCTTTTCAAAAAGTGAGAATTCAGCAAGGGCTTGATGGTGGTGGAAATATCCCAGTGTGTGTCTAAGAGAAAAACTTCTCAGGCCGAGAAGGGAAAACTAACAGAAAGGAGTCAATGTTACATGTGATCAGTTGGTTGAAGAACTATGGCAGAAATCAAGACAATAGTAGGATAGAGGGTTGATGGAGGCTGTTGCAATAATGGCCTTACAGAACATCTTCATCATTTTGATTTGTACTCTGAGCCAATGATGAGTCATTCAAGAGTGGGAGCACAGAGCTGGCTTGGCAGTGAAGTGGTGAGTGCTTTGTGTGGAGAGATGACTCCCACATGACTGACCACAGTTCAAGGCCCAGCACCTTCAGCTTGAAAAACATGTCAGACATCTGTACATTGTGCCCCAAGTCCTGATAGAAAAGAGAAATGGAGGGAAAAGGATTGTGGCATGACCATGGTCCACAGAGGAGTGTTTTCACCCTTCTTTTCTGTATTTCTCCGGTGAGTACACATGCACTCTCTCAGCCAGCAGGTAGCATAGAGGTTAAGGCACCTATCTCATATGGATGACTGCATGATTACAGTCCTGGGCCCTGCAGCCTGAAAAGTAGGCCAGCCATGTGTGCAGTCATGCCTGCATGCCCAAAATCTTGAGTGGAGACTGAAGGAGAAGGAATTGTAGCATGGCCATCCCACTGGGTGGGGCGGGAAGGTGATTTCTCCCCTTCCCTCTCTCTATTTCTCTAGGCAGCACATGTGCCCTACAACACAAAGTAGAAAACACAAACAGCAACAACAACGAAACAGTGGGAGCACAGAAAGGTTGTGATCTGGGCTATCATTTACTAGAATCTCGCTGTACTGAGAATGGATATAACAGATCAAATGCTCTGTCTCAACACGATTTTGCTCATTTCTTCTCCTTCCCCTGATGTCTTAATATCATGTCCCCAGGCTCCATCTTTGGTCTTCCCTTATCCTATTTCACACTCTTGGTGACTTTATCCTATTCCATGGAATAAACTGTGATCTATCAGTTGTCAATGCTCAAATTCCTATTTGCATCTAGGACCACTCTCCCACATTCCAATCACATATACATATTTTATAGACTTCCTTCCTAAAACTCCACTTGGATCTTTAATAACAGGTCCAAATGTGACTTTCTCATGTTTCTCCTAAAACTTGTTCCATTTATTGACTTTCCTGATTTAGGTGATAACGATGCCCTCTGTCTTGCTGCCGTGAGGGGTTGACCTGAGGGGTGATCCGAGATTCTGGAGTTCTCTGTTGTTGTTGAGAGAGAAAGAAAAATTTTAGACTTATGAGTGTGTGTAAGCGAGAGTAGGAGAGAGAGAATGAGACTCTGGCATCCCCAGCCTTAGTCGGATCACAGCACACACATGTGTATTCAGCACATACAGGATGTGAACCAGGGAACTTTCCATGTGAGTCTAGATGTATTACCACTGTACCACCACCTAGCTCCATCTTTTTTAACATTTATTCTCATATTTCTTCTGAGAGAAATAGACTTGAGGACAATTTCTGAATGGAGGTGTTAGCCAAGGAAAGCTAAGTCCTGAGACCTGGCCCTTATCAGCACAGCTTGACCATCCACCCAGTTGGCCTTACTGTTCTAAGACGGACAACCAGTCAGGGGAAGGGTGGTCGGGGATAAGCCAGGGCAGGCCCCCTGCAATTTTGTGTCTGAGACTTTTTATTTAGTGTACTCATGTATGCAATGTTTATGTTGAGAAAGACTTACAGTTCTTCAATGGATTTTGTTGCTCTGAACTCCAAATTTAGAGTCAAGCTAAATACTTCTCTAAGCTCACCTTGAGTGAAGCTATGGAGTCACTTTATTCTTCCCGCCAGATATAACCCATAATCCTCATTATATTGTCTAATTATTGTTGTAGCTTTTAAATATGTCTTCTTTTTCTTTCTGCTTATCTTCTATTATGTTATCAATAAAAGGGAGGGATAATGGAGTGTTGCAGGATTAAAGCTTTTGAGGTTATGAGGGTGAAACTCTATAGGATTTTAAGGTCTCTGGCTTTTACATATGTATTTTCAAAAGAGAGTGATGATTATGTCCAAACTGTGCTATCAACATAGATGCTAATCTTGAGTATAAGTTAAGGCGGTAATACTATTGGCATAGGCGATAAACCCAGAGAAGTTCCTCATCATATTATGAACCCCCAGTGGCTCTCATATATCTGGACCCTTAGAAAATGCTATTTTTTTTTGCTATTGTTTTTCCTTGGGCAAGATATTTATGTCATGATTTTACAAACGCAAAGACCAAGGTGATACTAATTCAACAAACAAGCAGCACAATCTATTTTACTACAATCCCTGAATGCCAGTAAAGTTTACTTGTCTTTGACAGCTTGAAAATTGCAGTTGGAAACTAAAAGCTTATCCCTGCAATAAAGATTGGCCAGTGAAGTTGTATAAAGAAATTAGATATTTGGCTGCTGGTTATATTTGGATCTTGTTGGAAAAGACGTTCTCACCAGGAAAGGTTGTGCCCTTGATGTGTTAAGCAGGTTGTCCACTTAACCCAAAGGTTTATTCAAACAGTTTGATCAACTTGTAAACTGTCACAACACCATCCAAATACATTAGAGTGGTCCTATTAACAGCTGAAAGACCTTGTCTAAGCACTAAGTATGTTTACTGAGAATAAATCTTGAGTCCCAGTTGAAAAACTGAAAATTGACCTAAGGTTTAAAAGGATACATTTTAAAATGTTTTTTGATTGAACTGACACCCTATGTATGAACAGTGGTCTTCTACATGGTGGTCTTTAATATGGGGGTCCATGAATTAGGGGAATAGCATCACTTTGAAAAACTGTTAGAAATGCAAAATCTTGGGCCAGCAGGTGGCATAGTGGTTAAGGTACCGGAATCCCACATGGTCATTAATACTGTTTGAGTCTCAGGTTTGATGGCTTGAAAATCACACTGGGCACGTGAGCATGTGTGCCCAGAATCTCAGGAGGAGAATGGAAGAGAAGAGATTATGGTGTGGCCATTCCTGAAGAGTGATTTTTCAGTGTCCCTCTCTCTCTGTCTCTCTCTGGAGAGCACATGTGCCCGATGGCAAAACAACAACAAATACTGAACTGTGGGCCCCAGTCAGGCCCCAGTGAGTCAGAAACTAAACATATCAAGCAATTTGTTTTTCAATATACCCTCCAGGTGATTTTGATTCAAATAAACCATAAGAAACACTTCTTGGTGGTTAATGTTTTTGGAGGAACATTATAAGTACTGTGTCCATTTCCACAGTGAGAATACATTTTGCAAATTGAATTAATTGTAATCATCAAATAGTTGCCAGTTTTCTAGAAATAACTTTTTAATTTAATTATTGAAATACAAAGCTGGATACCTGTAAATATTTTGTAACATTAATATGATGGTTAGGGTCACTGATATCATTAGGAAAGGAAGAATAGGTAATGTGTTACTAGTGAAAACAAGGAATGGAAAATAGGAGATAAATATCACCTTCAGAATTGTAGATTTTTTTTTCCCTTCAAAAGAGACAAGTAGAATATATGACAAAGCTATTTATCCAGTAATTACATACTCTTATACTAGGTTGACTGACTCAAAATAATTGGGCAAATCTTGACAGTATGTTACTAAATCGTAAAGTCTACTGGTGGTTCAAAGTAGAAATACACATTTTGACCCCACTGGGGTGGGTGACCGACAAATTTCTTTCTATTTTCACCATGGAAAAGACCTCATTGCTAGAGGCAGAGAGATCTGTGTGACTTTGGGGGAAAAAATAACGTAACCTTTCTGAGATTCTGTGGTTTTGGGTTGTTCATGGTTTTGGTTTTTCGTTTTCTTTTGTTTTGAAAATTGAATTGATCAACCAAACTTGCATGGATGATGGAAGCACTTCGGACAAAGGAAGTAAAGCACTCAGCAGAGCATCTGACACGCAGTAGATAGTGTATGTGTGTTGCCATTGCCTTTACTTTCAGTTTATCAGTTTCATTTATGCTCATTATTCACTTGTCATCTATGAGGCAAGCCTATGTGCAGTCACTCTATCCTTGAGCTCAGACCTAGCTTACTGACAGCCCTTCCAGTTTTATCCTCCCCTTTCCTTAGTTCTTCTATAATCATGTTTTATCATGGGCAATTATTTATCTTCACATCCATTGTTTTCTTTTTTTTATTATCATCATAATCTTCTTTATATTACATTGGATTACATATAATTTTACAGTGTATTACATCGCCTTTTCAAAAGGGAATGCCATGCATTCACATCTATTCTTTGAAAATACCTATTCAGTGTTCTAACTTCAGTGAAAAATTGTACCCATACTTTCCTAACAACCCCCCTCTTCCTCTACAGAAAAGTCTTGGTATAATCCTAATTTCTTATTCTCTTATCTAGGTCATTGGTCATCATCATCCCCCTAAAACCTTTTATTTAAAAATGAACCCAATGCAATCTACATAGGTTTTGCTTTGCTTAGCTTTTTTGCTTTTTTTTTAATCGTCCAATTTATGAGCTAACATAAGATGATTTATTTTTTTTCTGAAAGTCTACATTTCTTGTGGCTTTCCATACTCTTTATGTAGCCAATAAAGCTCTGTCTTCCATAGTCTCAGTCTACTTCTGTCACATCTTACAGTCAACCTGGTTTGCACTTTATTCCTTAACAAAGTTTCTTTAAAGTTTCCTATTTCTGTGCATGTCCTCACACAGTTTCTGGGTAACAAATGTCTTCATTTCTAGATTCAAATAAACCATAAGAAACACTTCTTGGTGGTTAATGTTTTTGGAGGAACATTATAAGTACTGTGTCCATTTCCACAGTGAGAATACATTTTGCAAATTGAATTAATTGTAATCATCAAATAGTTGCCAGTTTTCTAGAAATAACTTTTTAATTTAATTATTGAAATACAAAGCTGGATACCTGTAAATATTTTGTAACATTAATATGATGGTTAGGGTCACTGATATCATTAGGAAAGGAAGAATAGGTAATGTGTTACTAGTGAAAACAAGGAATGGAAAATAGGAGATAAATATCACCTTCAGAATTGTAGATTTTTTTTTCCCTTCAAAAGAGACAAGTAGAATATATGACAAAGCTATTTATCCAGTAATTACATACTCTTATACTAGGTTGACTGACTCAAAATAATTGGGCAAATCTTGACAGTATGTTACTAAATCGTAAAGTCTACTGGTGGTTCAAAGTAGAAATACACATTTTGACCCCACTGGGGTGGGTGACCGACAAATTTCTTTCTATTTTCACCATGGAAAAGACCTCATTGCTAGAGGCAGAGAGATCTGTGTGACTTTGGGGGAAAAAATAACGTAACCTTTCTGAGATTCTGTGGTTTTGGGTTGTTCATGGTTTTGGTTTTTCGTTTTCTTTTGTTTTGAAAATTGAATTGATCAACCAAACTTGCATGGATGATGGAAGCACTTCGGACAAAGGAAGTAAAGCACTCAGCAGAGTATCTGACACGCAGTAGATAGTGTATGTGTGTCGCCATTGCCTTTACTTTCAGTTTATCAGTTTCATTTATGCTCATTATTCACTTGTCATCTATGAGGCAAGCCTATGTGCAGTCACTCTATCCTTGAGCTCAGACCTAGCTTACTGACAGCCCTTCCAGTTTTATCCTCCCCTTTCCTTAGTTCTTCTATAATCATGTTTTATCATGGGCAATTATTTATCTTCACATCCATTGTTTTCTTTTTTTTATTATCATCATAATCTTCTTTATATTACATTGGATTACATATAATTTTACAGTGTATTACATCGCCTTTTCAAAAGGGAATGCCATGCATTCACATCTATTCTTTGAAAATACCTATTCAGTGTTCTAACTTCAGTGAAAAATTGTACCCATACTTTCCTAACAACCCCCCTCTTCCTCTACAGAAAAGTCTTGGTATAATCCTAATTTCTTATTCTCTTATCTAGGTCATTGGTCATCATCATCCCCCTAAAACCTTTTATTTAAAAATGAACCCAATGCAATCTACATAGGTTTTGCTTTGCTTAGCTTTTTTGCTTTTTTTTTAATCGTCCAATTTATGAGCTAACATAAGATGATTTATTTTTTTTCTGAAAGTCTACATTTCTTGTGGCTTTCCATACTCTTTATGTAGCCAATAAAGCTCTGTCTTCCATAGTCTCAGTCTACTTCTGTCACATCTTACAGTCAACCTGGTTTGCACTTTATTCCTTAACAAAGTTTCTTTAAAGTTTCCTATTTCTGTGCATGTCCTCACACAGTTTCTGGGTAACAAATGTCTTCATTTCTACAGTATCCCATAAAAATTATTATCCATTAAAAATCAACACAGGGACCAGCAGTTAGCATAATGGCTATGTCACTGGACTCCCATATAGTCGACTGTGGTTCGAGTCCTGTACCCGGTGGCATAAACTCATGCCGGACGTATGTGCATGCATACCCAAGATCCCAAGAGGAGAATGGAGAAGGGATTGTGGCGTATCCATCCCCCCCCAGGGGGGTGATTTCTTGATTTCTGTCTCTCTGTCTCTCTCTTTCTGGTGAGCGCACGTGCCCTATAGCAAAAACCTCTCCAAATAAATAAATAAATAAATAAATACACACAAATGCCACAAGCTCCAATTACACAGAATATGTTTATTCTCCTAATTTAAACTGCAATTGTCTTACAACATATGCTAATTATGATGATATTATGTTTCTAAATACTATTTTACAACTGGAAATGTGTGTTTAGTTCAGAATCTATGCCTTTCTCTTTTCTTTTTGTACTCTTCATATATGTTTATAGCTATATATTCTAATGTTCTATTCTATATGTTCTATACAAATAGACACATGCTGACTTAGTATAACACGTCTGAAGGGGATCGGCTTTGAGGTACTAAGAAGGATAAGCCATCAATTTGAAAAGAGCCCCTTTCAAAGCAACATGAATTCTGCTAAAACTGAAGCAAGAAAAAATGTCATATTTATGATGGGGGTTAGTTAAAAGAATGTTGTTTTTTTCCCCACCTTTTCTTATTGTGGCAAAATATACCATTTACTGTTTTAACCATTTCTGAGTGTATATCTATGGTATTAGGTACATCCATATAGTGCGGCCACCTCCACCCTCCATCTCCAGGGCTCTTCTCATTTTGCAAAACTAAAACTCTACCAACAACTCTCTATTCCCTTCTCTAGCCAATGCCCAGCCCTGGAAGCCATGATTCTTCTCTCCATCTTCATGAATTTAAGTACTCTAGGTATCTCATATAAGTGAAATTATACATTATTTGTACTTTTGTGTCTCACTTATCATCCTCAAGGTTCACTCATGTTGCAGCATGTGTCATAATTTCCTACCTTTTATAGACTCCCTGTGTGTGTGTGTGTGTGTGTGTGTGTGTCCCGTTTGTTTATGCACTGATCCATTGATGAACACTTAGATTGCTTCCATGTTTTAGGTACTTTAAATAATGATGCTATAAGCATGGTAGTACAAATATGTCTCCAAGACTTTGTTTTCTATTCAAATGAATATATACCCACAGTGGTATTGTTGGATCATACAGTAATTCTATTTTTGATTTCTTTTGAGAAACTGCCAAACTGTTTTCTATAGTACCTATACATCATTTTATGTTCCTGATAACACTGTTCAAAGGTTCCAATTTTTTTCACATTTTCACCAACACTTGTTATTTTTATCTTTGTGCGTGTGAGTGCGTTTATAGTACCATTTATAGTACCTATCCCAATAGATATGAGGTGGTATCTCATTGTGGTTTTTAATTTGAATGGCAATTTTTTTAAAGCATTTAAAGGCACGTAATATGTGCACCTGCTCAAGTGTTTACAAGTTGGGGTTCCCATGAACTTTCCCGTATTCAGGTTTGATTAATTTACTAGGGTAGCTCAGAGAAATCAGAAAAAAACACTTGCTTAGAATTATTTATTGTTAAGAATATTTTAAAGGATACAGATGAAGAGATTCTGTGGGCTTTCCATATTTTCTCCAGACCCAACCCCCTTCAAGAAACTTCATTTGTTCAGCTATCTGAAAGCTCTCCCAGCTCTGACCTTTCAGATCTCTGTGGATATATAATTGAAAGAGATATTATCAGACTGGGTGGGGCAACTCAGCAAGGCCTGTCTGTTCAAATTCTTGGTCTCTCTATGAGGCAGTCCTTCTCCTCTGGGTGAGGGGCAGAATCAGTCTGGAAAGGAGGTCTGGAAGGTGGGAGAAGTTTAGAGCTTCTATGACCTACCTTGGGGTGGGTGAAAGGAGGGACAATCTTTCACCTTTATCTCTATATAGCTGTTAGAAGCTGCTTCAGTAACCCAGGATAAAAATGTCCATATATTAATATTTAAGCGCCAAGATCTATAGAAGAAAAGATAGATAAATATATTTCCACAATGGGTTTTATCTTTGGATCAATCAGGTGCAAGAAAAGTTGCTTAATAGTATATAGTAAGATAAATTAATTTTAGAAACGTAACATAAAAGTGTAATTTAGTTATCTTTATACAAAGTGTCTATTTTTGCAGGGCATTAATGCTGATGAATCCTGAACGTTTATATTCTGCACTCTTATATTACTATATCATTAACTCATTAATTTCATCATCAGCGCATATTAAAATAGTAAATCTAGTAAACAAAGAATTTTGAATTGAACCAAATAAACTTTTGTAATATATGTGAGCTATATCTTTATTTCATCTATCTCTCTCTATATATATTTTTCCATCTATCAATATTATGTTTTTTTTTTAAATGACATTTTAGGAAAGTGACTCATGTGAAAACAAATATTGTTTGTGATCACCCTGTTGGTCAAATTTAACATCATATTAGCAATTTATTACAATATGTTTCATTTAATATAAACTTAATTTCAAGAGAATATAAAAACATGCTCCTATATATTTTATTTCCTCCTCCTTTGTTTTACTTTGTTTTCCTGTGCAAATTACATTATTATACTTTATGTGCTCACCAACACAAATTTATAATTATTGCTTATTGGGATTCTTTTAAATCACAATTTAAAAAATTATAAACCAAAATCACTTATACTGTCTGGTTTTTTTACTTCTTTATTTCATATATATATATATATGTGTGTGTGTGTGTATATATATATTTATATACATTCAATCACATTGTTTAGCTTACGAAGTGAACATTTCAATATGTGAACATTTCTCCCCAGTCCAGTTGATCAAAATATCTTCAACAGATAACACCACACCTCCCCATCCTGGCAACGTTCTGCCTCCGTATCCCTCCTCCAAATGTCTTTCCCCACGCCCCACTCCTCCACACACCCCACATCTGTCCTTCACACCCATCTCTTGTGTTTGTATATCTTTTAGTCAATCAGTTTCAGTTATGGAGTGCAGACGGTATGTATTAAGTGGGGACATGTAGTTACTTTAATGTCCTTCACTCAAAATGCTACCTTTAAAATTTCTTGTAAGGCCACTCTTTCTGCAGTAAATTCTCTCTATATTTTTTTTATCCAGGAATGTTTTAGTTTTCCCTCTTTGAAGGCTAGTTTCATATGATATGAAATTGTAGAATTTTTTTTCCAAGACTTTGAATATGCTATTCCTCTCTCTTCTTTCTTCCCTAGCTCCAAATGAGAATCCAGCTGTCAATCTTGTAAAGGAAACCATATAAATAATGAATCGTTTCTTTCTTTCTCCCTTTGAAAACCTCTGTCTTTAGCTTTTGACAGTATGATTATGGTGTGCCTAAGTGTGAATCTCTTTGAGTTTATCTTATTTGTAGTTTGCTGAGTTTCTTCGATAAATAGATTCATGTTTTTCATCAAATTTGAGCAGTTTGTAGGCATTATTTTTTCAAATCTTCTTTCTGACCCTTTTTCTCTTCTCCCCTAATTGGGCTCCCATTATACATATATTAACATTTTTATGGGTGTTCTATAGCATCCTGCTCACTTTTCTTTCTTTTCTCTTTCTTTCATTCTTCAAATAGGATGATCTTAATTGACCTGTCTTCCATTTGTTGATTTATTCTTCTGTCTACTCGAATCTGCTATTGAGTCCTCTAATAATTTTTTGTTGTTGTTCGTACTATAAAGTTTTTAGTTTCAGAATATTTTTATATTTCCTATTTGTTGATAAATAGTTAAGACATTATTCTGTTATTTTTTTTTACTTGTTTTGGCATGATTTTCTTTATATTTTTGAATATATTTAAAATAGCTCATTTAAAGTATTTGTCCTATAAGTTCAACATGGAAGATTCTTCAGAGACTTTCTAATGATTTCTGTTTTCCTGTGTATGAGCCATACTTTCTCATTTCTTGTAACTATTTTGTTAAAAATTGGTCTTTAGAAGTAACATAATTTAGCAACTCTGAAAATTAGGTTCTTCTGTGACAGTAGGTATATTTTTACTGATTTGTTGTGGCTCTTTGGGTCTTTTAGTAACTTTCCCAAATCAATTTGGTATTTCTACAATTTGTCGTGTCTACAGAAATTTTGGAGATCTTAATGGGTAGCTAATAATTAGACAAAGATGTCCTTGAACAACTAGGTCCCCCAGACTTTCCCGAGGGGTTCATGTATGTTATAGCATGTCATTTATCTCTGCAAGGTAATTTACAACTCCCACTTGAACTTTTACTTCCTGCATTCTCAAAACCTCAGGGTGAGCTGGGAATGAGAGATCATGGCCTTTTCCAGTTTTCAGATTTTCTTGGGCGTCTGTGCAGAGCTACAAGTGAATGTGGCCTTCTAGACTCATAGGAACATGATGTATATTTACAGACACCTAGGAGACATTTTGTTTTTCATATTATTCTTTTAAGAGCATTGCTTAGTTGATGGCTTGCCTCAACTTTTATCTGTCATCTCAAGTATTCACAAAGTTAAACTTTTGTCTGCTATTGTTGTTTTAAAAATATCTTGGGAGGAACAGGCTTTCTCACTGAGAAAGTTCCAAATCAGGTAAAATAATTCTTGCAAATGGGGTCTTCATGGAACCACTAGAAAGGTAAATAATAGGAATTCTCTGAAATGAATGCTAGAAGAAACTCTAGTCCGTTTGTACTCCCTCTGGTGTCCTCCAATGCTTCTGATTTTCACTATGAATGTAGATAATTCATAGTCATGGCTACCATGAAATTGGAGAGGAGGGGATTGATGAGTCTAGGAAAATTAAAATGCCACTGAGTTGTTTGTTTGTTTGTTTGTTTTTGTTTGTTTTGTTTTGTTTTTTACCAAGATTATTCCATGCTTCCTTAAAAAAATGCTTTCCTCATTTTCAGGAAGCCTTTGGTTTATTTCAAATTTATGAAATATTTTATTCTTACTGGTTTTTTTTTTTTTTAGTTGTCTCCTTGCTTTACAAATGAGAGAATTTTTGGAGTCCCATTTCCACTGATATCACTCTACCATAACATTTGATATAATCTGATGTTTGTCATGTAACTGAAATTGTTTGATGTAATAACTACTGGGAAAATTCAAGGAGAACATGATAAAACAAATGAAAAAATAAATATGCATTCCTTTCCAGGTGTTTAGGAAGACATTAACCAAATGAATGATTTTATAGGTTTTGTAATATACTTATTTTTATTTTAGGGAACAAACTAATTTCCTAAGTAGTTGATACTATCAATTAATCCAATAAAAACACCAGGCTAAGTCTGTGTATAGAAATTAAAGCATTACCATTAATCTTTTTATCATATCCAGAAAAGCCTAAAATATTCTAATAAAGTTATTGATTTAGGCTTCAAATAAATTTAAATGTGTAGTTGATTCTCACTGTTCGTGGTAGTTTTAGTTTATAAAGTTGCTGTGAAAACTGAATTAATGAATATTGAATTATAGCCCCCAGGGGAAAACAGAGTTAAGTTTCTATGATACCCTTTTCACAAAATCTCGTGACCTGATTGTCTATTAATATACTTGCTTTATGTGTGTTTCTATTTAAAGACACCATATATTATTCATTAATATTGACCACATGGCCAGGAGCACTCTGACTCATGTCTGAACAAAGCACAGCTCAGCCTTCTTCTACCTAGAAACATTAGACAGACCTCAGCACCATGTTTGGGGGTATGGTCAGCAAAAACAAAAAATACAAATATGCAAAAATGGTGGCACTAAGTAGACCATGAAAATGACACATTCACTGTATGAGAGCTAAAACAACAAGGCAATGTCACCTACTTTGACCTCAGATGAGAATATATGCATTGAGCATTAGGGAAACTGCCAAGTATTGATTTGGGGATTACCAATACATGTCAACAAGTAAACTAATTTACTAATATGAAATTTGTGAACAATGACAGTAAACTATATTTCTAAGTTTTTAAAGTTTACATTAAAAACAAAAATTGCCAGAAGGTGCATATACTCACCAGAGTAGGGCAGGATTAAGAAGAACCTCTCCAAAGGGGATGGTTACACTGCAATCTCTTTCCTTCCATTTCTCACTGTTTGGGGATTCGGGGCATGTGCACAGCCTGTTTCTCAAGCCTTGATCCTTGAAGTGTGCAGTCAGCCTTGTGGGATCCAGCTGCCTGCACCACCATTCCACTGGCTGATTTTTAAATGTGAATTATTTATTTTTTTTTATATTGATCTTAATAATACTTCAATAAAATTCTGACAGCCTCTGTGATAATTTGGGATTTTTTTGTATATTTAATGTTTTCTTTGTGATATATAGGATTAATTCAGTTTTATTTTGTCATATACACTTAGAAAAATGGCTAATGATCTCTTTCGAGCTATAGGAGTCTATATATGTCTACCAAATAAAATTCATTCATTGTGTTTTTCAAATTTTAAGTTACTATTACCTGTGATCTATTTGATCTTTTATTATTGTTATAAAAAACTTCCCACTGTAGAAATTTATAAATTTTAAAGATTACATTAATGTTGAGGTTATGATTATTTTAATGGGTGAAATTAAAGATTTGTATTCTTCAAATAAGCTATTCCATTTCTCATTATATAGTGGCTGACTTTTTGCAATAATATATTTTGATTTAAATCCTCTTTTGCCTAATATTATTATAGTACTGTCAGTTTACTCAAGACATTTTCTGGAATAATTTCTCCATACTATCTTTTCCGAGTTACTGTAAGTGTATCTCTTATAAAGAGTAAAGAGCTAGATTTTATTTTTATTTTTATATACTACAATCTCTGTTTTTTGACATAAATTTGTATCTATTGTGATTACTGATGAATTTTTATTTTCTCAGCTCTCATGTTTTCTTCCCTTTCTTTCTGTTTTCTACTACCAATGTTTTACAAATTATTTTCTTTCTCCACCAACTTAGATATCTTATTTTTGATACTTTAGCAGTTGTTTTAAATTTTAAAATTCACACTTGAGTTAATACTTTATTTTTTTTGAGAGAGAGAGATATGAGAGATATTTGTTTTAGGGCACATGTACTTACTGGAAAGACAGAAAGCAAGAAATCACGAAATCACCCCTCAGGGAAGATGGCCACATGGAAATCCCTTCTCCTCTATTCTCCTCTTTGGATATTGGGCACACATGCACACATGCCTGGCATGAGTTTTAAGCTGCCAGGTCTGGGACTTGAACCACTGTCAACTATGTGGGAGTCCAGCCATGTAAATAACCAATATGCCATTTGCTGGTCCCAAGTTACTACAATTTAAGTTCAACTTAAAATTATACCCTTCTTCTCTGTCTTTCTCTGTCTCTCTGGTGAGCACACGTGCCCTATGGCCAAAAAAAAAAAAAAAAAAAAAAATTCTACCCCACTTAAGAACTACCTTCCAATTAACCATTATATCTATATCTATGACTCTTTATAGACACTTTTGTAGTACTATACAATATTTTCATTTTAATTATCTGATATTTTAAATTTACTGTATTTTTAATCCTCTTCTCCAATCTAAACATAGTTTTAATCATTAATTTTCAGTGATTATTTAGCTTAACCAATGTGTAGAGCAACATTTGCTTATGATTGCATTACAAATCTCAATTTTTCCTTTTTCATTCTGGTTCCAGTTTCCTTCTTACTGAAATACATCATGAAAAGAAGAAGAGGTAAAACTGAAAGTCTTTCATTTTAGAATTTCTTTCCTTCAAGCAGGTTTCAGTGAAAGTTAGATTCTCAGTTTTAGTCCCTCCAATCCTCACATATACAGTGTGTATATATATATATATATATATATGTATTTCCTACTCTATTGAATGAGGCTTTTGCTGGGTATAGAATTCTAGAGTGATAATTATGTTATTTCAGCACTTTGAAAATGTTATTTTATAGTCTGTTGCCTGCTGGGCTTCTCTAGAGAGATCAAAAATGTTACATATCCTGGAGAATTATTAACAAAATTATTTCAAATATTTTCTCCACACATTCTTTTATTTTCTCCTTATGAAATTCAAAGATAATTTTATTTTACCCATTATGTTTTTATATGCTGACAACTTTATTACTTTGAAATGCTTTCTAGTTAAAGTCTCAGTGGTTTATTTTTTCAATTTTTTTTTTTCACTGAGGTTACTGAGATTACCAAGTCTTAGACACACTGCATAGCTACAAAACAAGCATGTATGTCATTCTCCTTACGGCTCTTATTTATTTATTTATTTATTTATTTATTTAGGAGAGATTTTTTGCTACAGGGCACGTGCGCTCGCCAGACAGACAGAGAGAGAGAGAAAGAGAGAAAGAAAGCGAGAAATCACCCCCCAGGGGGAATGGCCCCGCTGCAATCCCTTCTCCTCCTTTCTCCTCTCAGGATCTTGGGCACGCATGCACACGTGCCCGGTGTGAGTTTTAAGCCACTGGGTCCAGTATGCGAACCGTGGTCGACTACATGAGAGTCCAGCGACATAGCCATTATGCTAACTGCTGGTCCCACAGCTCTTTTTCTATTCTGAGACAAAGTTTACATTCATTGCTGGGCTTGAAGATTCATGTCTCACTTGGCTAATATAAGCTGGATTCTATATCCATGTTCAGTGGAAGTTTGGAAATTTTGTTTCTCACAAACCGTGTTTTATTTTCTTAACTAAAAGCCCCGGGAAGAGAAAAGATTATATGTAGGTATATCCATGAACCTCCAAAAGTTCATGGATAAATTTACTATTATTAAGTATTTTCCTGAGGAATTAAGTCTTTTGAGGTTCTGGTATTATGAAAGATGGAGTTCTCAGTTTATCACATGTCCTATTTACTTCCAATTTTTTTGAGTCCAGCTTTATATAATACAATATAATATTATAAATATATTATGTTATTTCATGTGGTTTATTATATTTCATTTTATATTACATCACTTTCATCACACATTTGTTTTGACAAGATCAGAGCTCATGCTAGACTAATGTCATATATGAAAAAACATTGACCATCCTATTTTAATCCTTTTCCTGGTGTTTTGCGTACAGTTCTATATATAAAGACAATATTAAATTAATGTATTTATAATACCTAGCCTTGTGTTTTACTTGTGTGCGTGTGTTTTATTTCAATCTTCAGATATAACTATTTAAATATTCATAACTGCTATTACTTTAATGGAATACTATTTATATTTTAATAAAAGAAACTTCAGGAAAATACAACAAAACTTTTGATGATTAAGACTATGAAAGACTTTGTTTAATTAAATTGTATTTTCGTGTGGAAATTTAACACACTTAAATATTTAAAAAATGGGGAGCCAGCAGATGGTGGCACAGTGATGTTGCTGGAATCCCACATGGCTGACCACAGTTTGAGTCCTGGACCTGGTTGCTTGAAACTCAATGCTGTGTGCTTGTGCATGTGTGCTGAAGATCCTGGCAGGAGAATGGAGGAAACAGAATTGCAGTGTGGCCATCTCTGCTGAGGGGTTATTTTTTACTATTCCTCTCACCGTTACTGTCTCTCTCCCTCCAGTGAATGTATGTGCCCTACGGCAAAAACTCTTAGTAAAATTAAATAAATAAATAAATATTAAAAAATTTACTTCTACAACGGGAAATTTACTTAACATGTGAAAAAAAAATTTTTTTTCAATTTCTGGAAGGAGACTAGTAATAGGACCTTCATTTTTGGAGGCCAGGAAGGGGGAAGATAACTTTCTCTGTCACTCTTTGAGACAGTACAGTGAGTGATTATAGAACTAAAATAATTGTTTTTAATGTTTTTGTCCATGGCTGATTGTACATTACTAATCAATACTATATTTTAATATAAAAAGCTCATACTCTGTTAAAGAAGATGATAGTTCCATTGGTGCAGAAATTGGTCTGGTCACTGGAAATTTCAGAGACTTTCATTCAGGGGGATCTGTCCTCTAAGTTACCTTATTTCTTGGTATATGATCTGAAATATTGGGTGGTCAGAGAAGTCATGACATACTTTTTCTATGCAAAAATGAGTCATGACTTTCCTGATGACTCAATAGATAACATTCTCATTATCTTTTAGATCCCCTCTTTGTACATAGAGTATAATAATTCTTATTTTACAGTTCTGTTTAGAGCTTTTCTTAGAGTACAGGTTAAATGTAATTATTATTAATAATCACAAATAGCACACAACAGTCTTTCAATTACGTAGTTACTTTAACTGCATTATCTGCCCAGATACATTTAAAATGGGAAAGACATTAGAGGGCCTGTCCTGTATCATACTCCTGCCCACTCTACTGTTTCTTTAAGAAGACCCATGACAACCGGTTTTTCAGTCTTCTGGTTACCCATGTCCAGGTACATGACATTTCTCTTGCCATTTATTTATTTAATAGTTTTTGCTGTAAAGCATGTGAACTCACTGGAGAGAGAGATGGGGTAGGGAAGTGGTGCAGAATGAGAAATCATCTCCCAGAGGGATGACTACACCACAGCTCCAAAAATCTCTCAGGATTTTGGACACACACACACACACACACACACACACACACACACACACTGGGCCTGAGACTTGAACCACTCAGTTAGCCCTATGGAATGCAGCCACATTAACCACCACACTGCTAGCTGACTCCTATTCCTCCTACTTTCATGGCACCATATTACACATACACTAGGACTGCAATACTAAAAAAGCATGCATATTATTAAAATGAGTTCCCCTATGTATTGTACCTATGTGTATTGCCCCCTTAAAAGGATCTTAACATTTTTAAATCCATGTCTTCTTGATAATAATACAAATTTGGAAGATCTCATCTCTTCTCCAACTCTCCTAACCCTGCAATAATGGTGATATGCCCTGGGAAATTTCTTCCCTTCAGAATGACAACTAGAAATTACTTTGCTCTATCAAAATACACTTCCTCTCATATTACGGTAACTCACTAGTTAAGGATTATTCCCTAAGCCATTCCATATTTAATCTTTGGCTTAAACAGGCAAATAGAAGGAAATATATTTTTATACAGAGTCTAATTTATACCAGACATTGTACTTGGTGTGCTGCTTACCCTATCAGTTATCAAAGGAGGTTATTGAAAATGAGTCCTTTGAAATAAAATATTGTAAAATATTATTATTTCATCCATGTTCTATCTTATTCAAAAAGTAATTATAGAATCAAATTATGCTATTAAATCATACTGAGCTTGTAGTTAACCAAAATACCCAGTTATTTTTCTCCTATAGATTGTTTTCTTAAAGTGACTGTTGCTATATTTTTATTATTTAATCTGTTTTTATCTAAATATAGTAAATAATATTTATAATCATAACAATTTTTATTTTTTGTCTATTTTAAAATTTATAAGATATGTAAAAATCTTAATTTTTTCTAATCACTTTAATCATGGTCTATAATCTTTAATCTTTTGTAAATTTTTATTAGCATTCCATTTTTTTCTAAGTTGAAATAGCCTGTTAAAATATTACATAGGGCCAGCTCTATAAGACAATGGTTAAGTGCTATGCATTAGGACCTAGATCCCACATGGCTGGTCATGGTTTGAATCCAAGACCTGGTGGCTTGAAAAACATTCCAAGCATATGTTTATGCCTGTACTACAAATGCTGACAGGATGAAAAAGTGAAGGAAAAAGTTCTCCTGCCCTTTCTCTTTGGCAAGCATGCGTGTCTTCTAGCAACAGAAAAATAAACAAGTAAAATGCTACTGAGGTCCAGTTCCTGTGGTGCAGCTGGTAATATGCTGATTAAGGAGCTGGAAGCTATAGGCTGACCATGGTTTCAGTTCCTAGCCTGGTTAAAACACACCCAGTGAGTGCACACATACCTAGGACTTCAAAAGGCTGAAGGACAGAAAGGAAGAAAGGGATTGTGGCATGAAGGAACCTTGCAGAGGGTGTTTCTCTGTCTCTTACTCCCCATCATGTGTGTTCGTGTGCTCTATAATTAATAATAATAATAATAATACTGCCTAAATAGAACATAATCAAGGTGCTTTTGCCTTCAACATACTACTAGAAAATCCATCTGGGTTAACTTTGATCATCACTGCCAGTGTACTTTATTGTGTCACCTACAAGAAGTCCAAACTTGCAAATAAATCACTTTTATTTTCCATAAAGTGTTCTAGTCTTGGCTATAAAAGTTCTCATTGGGAACCAGCAGTTAGCGTAATGGCTATGTTGCTGGACTCCCACGTAGTCGACCGCGGTTCGCGTCCCAGACTCGGTGGCTTAAAACTCACGCTGGGCGCGTGTGTGTGCGTGCCCAAGATCCCGAGAGGACAATGGAGGAGAAGGGATTGTGGTGTGGCCAGCCCCCCTGGGGGTGATTTCTCGCTTTCTGTCTCTCTGTCTCTCTCTCTCTGTCTGTCTGGCGAGCGCATGCGAAAATCTCAAAAAAAAAAAAAAGTTCTCATTGAATGATTCTGTGAAATCAAAACTCATTATGTGTATGGTCTTATCCTAATTTACCAATTTGGCAACTCTATCAGAAATAAAAATAAGTTCAATTCAGGATGGCTTATGCAAAGTGACCTCACACTTACTTAGGAAGTTCTGAATTATATTTTCTCCCATATGTTCGCAGCACTTTAGGTATTAATATTAATATTTTAAAAATCATCTTTTGAATGCTAATTCATTTTGAACAATATACTGATTTTAGTCTTTTCTGTGTTTTAAATAATCTTATTTGTAGAAACTATCATTATACCCATTTTGCATATAAGGTAACGTTTTTATAAAACACAGTTAATTGTGGGACTAGCAGTTAGCATAATGGCTATGTCGCTGGACTCCCACATAGTTGACCGTGGTTCGAGTCCTGGACCTGTTGGCTTAAAACTCAGGCCGGGCACATGTGCATGCGTGCCCAAGATCCCGAGAGGAGAATGGAGGAGAAGGGATTGTGGCGTGGCCATCCCCCCTGTGGGGTGATTTCTCGCTTTCTGTCTCTCTGTCTCTCTCTGTGTGGCGAGCACATGCACCCTATGGCAAAAACCTCTCCAAAAAAAAAAACACAGTTAATTGTCATGAAGACAAAAAAACAATTAAATTGTAAAGTCAGAATTTAAGCCCACATCTATCTAACTGGAGATTACTATTCTTTAACTGTAGGTAAATTAATATTTATATGACTTATAAATAATAAATTTATATGAGATAAATATTTATATGGTTTTCCTTGAAATCAATGTCAAATTCGTGAGTGTATAGTTCCAAAATGTACTTTTATCCTAGTTTTATTTTTATTTTATTTATTTATTTATTTTTTTATTTATTTTAGTTCTTGCTATAGGGCATGTGTGCTCCCTGGAGAGAGAGAGAAAGAGAAAGTGAAAAATCATCCCTACAGGGAATGGCCATGCCACAATTCCTCCTCTGGTCTCCTCAAAGTTTTGGGCACACTCAAACATGCCCAGCATGATTCTCAAGTCATGGCTTCTGGGACCAAAATGTGAAGTCCACCATATGGGATCTAACACCCCATCGATGCCACCTGTTGGCCCTGATCTATTTAAAATTTGGTGACAACCAATAAATTTCCCTATATTTTGAACAATTTATTAACAATGAAACTTTAACTTTGCTTTCAGTGACCTTTTGCAGAAGGGTGATTCATCTGACTAAAGCAAATTTAGCATATTTTCAGTTATATTATTTTACTCTATCTTGGTTTATGTATGGCTCCAACAAGTTGTTAATGTTGTACATGTTAACTTTTTTTCAACTTTTATTTTATTTCTTTGCTCGAGTGTGCATGAGCTTCCCAGAATAAGAGGGAGACACAAAGAGAGTGAGAAAGCATCCTCTGGGGACAGGGCTATGCAACAATAGCATCCCCTGGGAACAGGGCCATGCAACAATAGCATCCCCTGGGGACAGGGCCATGCAACAATCTCTTTTCCTTTCTTCCTCTCTGGATTTTGGCTACAAACTCACATGTGCCCAGAGTGTTTTTCAAGTTGTCATGTCCAGGGCTCAAACTATACAGTCAGTCACATGGGATCCAGTTACCTTAACCATCGTACTGCTGGCTGGCCACTGTTTTGTACTTCTAACCACATATTTTCAAATGTACTTTCTTGGTCCTTAGTATTTTTCATTAAATGTAGTACATCTGGGACTTTATTCCTCTCTGTACAATTTTTATATTGCATGCAACCTATTAACAATCTTTATGCTATATATATATAAACTAGGATCAAATTTACATATATACATATGCATATATATGAAATAGAAGGAAATGTATGGTTGTATATGTGGAATTTTTTTTGAGGAGAGATTTTTGCTATAGGGTGCATGGGTTCATGTATAGAAAAAGAGAGACAGAGACAGAAAGTGAGAAATCACCCCCCATGGAGGATGACCACACCACAATACCCTCTCTTCCATCCTCCTCTTGGGATTTTGGGTACACATGCACATGCACACAGTATGATTTTTAAGCTGCAGGGCTTGGGATGCGAACCATGGTAAACTATGTGGGAGTCCAATGGCGTAACCATTATGCCATCTGCTGGATCCAGATATGGAAATACTTTTAAATAAAAATTTCTGCATTTATAGTGGGTTTCTATGATTTAAAATAAAACATAAGTAGGCAAATAAAAATAACTACTCCTTTTAAGCTATTGCTGCTCCTCTTGGGGCCAGTGGATTGCTTAGAGAGCATCAGCCTCATCTGAATGGCAGCCCCAGGTGGTGCCATGGCTGGCAACAGCCTGTGCATTCCTGTGCTTTCCATTCTTCCCATTAGCCCAGAGTTGCACTTGTCGTGGGCTCACGTGGCAGGTCAGACTTTTCATACCATAGACATTTTTATAATAGTTACCTGGAGTGCAACTCTACGATACCAAGGACTACTCAAACTTTGCCTCCCTTGCATCCTTGCTAATAAGAGGATGTACTGGAGCATATATTGGTATTTACAGTATGCATTGATATTTCAGAAAAGGCCAATAGTTCTGAGACCGCTGAAAAATACAGGTAACTCATTATACCCAACCAACATATTTTTCCTAATTCACATTAAATTCTGTGCATTGTTTCCTCAATATCCATAGAAATAAAATTATATGACTTGTCATGTGATCATTTATCAGAATGAGATTTTTTGTAGGTGCAAATGTTTCATCTTTATTATATCATGCACATATTTTGCGATCAAAGATTGAAAACTCTTTCCTTTTTAACTGAATAATCTGCCAGATTTTTTTCATTATAAATGGTTGCTTTTTATTTTAAGTAAATTAAGAATGATTCGCTTTTTCAGGCAAAATGATTGCTTTTGAACCTTAAGTCCTTGTTCAACAATCCGTACATATAAAAGACTATTCTGCTTGGATTTCTTTCTGTGAGATTTTGAACAAGTAATTTCCTCCCATTGTTCTCCAATACTCATACACATACCTATAAAATTACTTTCAATAAGCTATATTTATATGTTTTAATAGACTTTAATTGTAGGACATTTTTAGGTTCACAGCAAAGTCAGGCAGAAGTACAGACACTTCATATATGCCACAGCCTTATGCATTTATTAATTTGTAAATAATTGTTTAATTTTATTTATAATAATAATTATTATTTTTTAATTTGCTGCAGGGCACATATGCTCACCAGGGAGTGATGAGAGAGAGAGAGAGAGAGAGAGAGAGAGAGAGGAAGCAAGCCACCAGATCTGGGACTCAAACTACAGCTGGCCATTTGGGAATACATCACTTTAAACACCACTCCACCTGCTGGTCCCAGCCCTCAACTTCATTATCGACATGCATAATCCACCCTATTAACAACATCCCCCCATCAGAGCAGTATATTTGGGGCCCACATTGACACATCATTATTATCCAAGGTCCATAGTTTATGTTAGGGTTCCCTCTTAGTGTTGCACATTGTATAGATTTAGACAAATGTGTAATGACAAACATCCACCGTTATAGTATCGTACAGTGTGGTTTTGCTGACCTAAAAATCCTCTATACTTTGTTTATTCATCTTTCCCTCCACCCAAAGCCCTGGCAACCACTGATCTTACTGTCTCCATATTCTTACCTTTTTCAGAACGTCATATAAGCAGAATCATACAGGTTGTAGCCTTTTCAGATGAGCTTCTTTCACTTGGTCATATGAACTATCATTTCCTCTGTGACTTTTCATGGGTTTGAAACTTATGACTAGCTGAATAACATCCCACTGTTGGGATGTACCTCAGTTTATTTATGCAGTCACCTACTGAAGGACCTCTTAGTTGCTTCCAAGTTCTGGCAATTATAAATAAAGCTGCTATAAACACCTGTTAGCAAATTTTTATGTGGATGTAAATTTCAACTCTTTGCATACTATCAAGAAACGTATATGCTAGGTAATATGGTTAGAGTATGACTACTTTTGTGATCAACTGTTGAATATATTCCCACGTAACTAGGCCATTTTGCATCTCCACAGCAGCAAATGAAAGTTCTTGTTGCTCTACATCCTCACCAGCTTTTGATGGTATCAGTGTCTCTAATTTTAGTCATTCTAATAGGCATGTAGTGATATGTCTTTGTTTAAGCTTTTTCCTAATGACATATGATGTACAGTAACTTATCCTTTTTGCCATACGTATGTGCTTTGTGGTGAGGTGTACGTTAAACTCTGTTCCATTTTTTAGTGGGGTTGTTTTCTTATTTAATTATAGATTTATTTTTTGAATATTTTGGATTAAAGTCCCTTATTGGATATGTTTTTTGCAAGTATTTTCTCCCAATCTGTGGCTTGCCTTTTCATTCTCTTGACTGTATCATTGATACAAAATAAACTTTGAATTTTAATATAGTTCCGCAATCAATTAGTTATTTTTTTTTAATTTTCCAGAGGGCTCATGTACATGTCAGAAGAGACAAAGAGAGAACACACTCCCTGAGGGAACAGATTATGCTGCAATCCCTTCTGCATAATCTCTCCCTCCTTTTCAAGATTTTGGGTATAGCCACATATGTACCCACAGTGTTTTTCAAGCCCTGGGATCTGAGACTCAAACCATGGTGTCGGCCATGTTGTATCCAGCCATCTTACCCATCAGGCCTTGGGCTGGCCCATAAATTAAAAAAAAAAAAAAAAATTAATAAATTGTGCCTTTCAGATCTAAAAATTCATTTTTTAAAAAAATCATGCTCATCTAAGTTTTCTCCCATTATCTTCTAAGACTGTTATAGTTTTGCATTTTCCATTTAGGTATAGGATACATTTTGAATTAATTTTTTTCAATATCATAATAAGATCTGATACTAGATTTATTTATTTTTCTACATGAAGATGTCCCATTGTCTCAGCACCATTTGTCAAAAAGAATATTTTCTTTCTGTTGTATTGGCTTTCTTCCTTGTTAAAGATTAGTGGACTACATTTATGAGTCTATTTCTGGAGTTCCTATTCTGTTCCACTGACCTGTTTGTCTGATCTTTTACTTATATCACACTGTCTTGTCACGTTATGGTAAGTTTTGAAGTCAGAGAGGGTCAGTCTTCTGACCTTGTTCTTCTCCTTCAATATTGGGTTGTCATTTGCAGCTTCAGCTCACATTGCCTATTTGTTCTCTCATGCTGTGTACTTTTTCCTTTAAGGCCTTAGCATGTTAATCATAGTTGTTTTGAATTCCTAGTCTGGTCTTTCTAGTATCTCTGCTGTATCCTAATCTAGTATGACACTTACTCTGTCTCTTCAATCTGTCATTTTTGCCTGTTAGTACGTCTTGTAACATTTCGCTGATTGCTGAGTATGATGTACTGGGTAAAAGGGCCGGCCTGCTGTAGATTGCCTTTTAGTGATGTGGTAGTTAGGTGCGTAGGGGAAGAGGGAGAAGCATTCTATTTCCTGTGATTAGGTCTCAGTCTTTCAGAGAAACTGTGTCTCCATAAGTGTTTTTAGGAATCCCCTTTTGCCCCCTTAGCTGAAGCAGAATTGATAAAGTGGGCTGAAGTTGGCAAGTTTCCTTTTCCCATGTTGAGCCGTAGAGGGAACTAGAATCAAGTATTTCTCTTCTTCTTTCTTTATTTATTGAGAGTTCTTTCCTATAGGGTGTGTGCACTCACCAAAAAGACGGAGAGAGACAGAGAGACAGAAAGTGAGAAATCTTCCCCCAGGAAGGATGGCCAAACCGCAATCTCTTCTCCTCCATTCTCCTCTCGAGATCTTGAGCACACAAGCACATGCACCCGGCATGAGTTTAAGCCACCAGGTCCAGGACACAAACCACAATTGACTACATGGGAGTCTGGTGATATAGCCATTATGCCAACTGCTGGTCCCAAGTATTTCTTTTCTGAGAAGCAGAATTCTATGTTTCAGATACAAATAAAGACACAAATAAAGATTAAACAAGGACATAGAATCTACCAATAGTCACTCAGTTTCATGTTTTCGTTGTTGTTTTCTCTGGTTCTGTCTCTTCAGACACGTTAAGCTCTGATAAAACCCAGGCTCAAGTTAAATTGTTATTTTTGAGAGAAGACCTTGTTAAGATAAAGCTAAAACTCTGGCATATTTTAAAATGGTTATTTTCCCCCTTCTCCAGCCAGGAGAATGAAAGGATTTTTCTCTGATATTTGCTGTGAGAATTAAGTTGAACTTCTGCAGGTAATACTCATCCAAGTGTAGAAATCTCCTATGATTCAGTCCCCCTGAGAATTTTGCCTATGGCACTTGAGTACAATTCATCAGTTACAGTTTAGGTTTTCTATTCCGGCACTGATTTTTTTAGAGGTATCTGTTCATGAGTTTGCTAGAGTAAGCTATGATTCTACAATTTTAAAGGGGTAGTTTTCCCTCTGAGCTCATTTTTATGAATCTAAGATTTATTTATTTATTTTTAAGAGAGGTTTTTGCTTTAGGGAGGGTCCATTCTCTGGAGAGACAGAGGGACATAGAAAGTGAGAAATCACCCCTGAGGGGAAATGGCCATACTGAAATCCCTTCTCCTTTATTCTCCTTTTGGGTCTTTGGGGATGCATGCACTTGTTGCCTGGCATAAATTTTAAGTCGTTGAGTTCAGGGCTCGAACCGGGGTCAACCATGCAGGAGTTCAACAATGTAACCATTACACCATCTGCTGGTCCCAAGTCTAAGAAATTTTTGAGTTATGAATATTTTTCTTGTTCTTAGTACAGAAATGATGATTTCTGAACTTCTTACATTCTCTGCCAGAAACTGGAAGTTTCTATATTATTTATTTATGAATTTAGTTGCCAGAGGGTGTGTGCACTTGCCAGACAGAGACAGAGAAACAGAGTATGGGAAACAGAGAAAGTACCTCCTAAAGTGACTTTGTCATGCTACAATCTCTTTTCTTCCATTTCTTTATTCTTTTGGATTTTGAGCATGCATTCATGTGGACCTGGCATGTTTTTCAAGCCACTGGGTCTGAAAATTGAACCATAGTTAACTGTAGAATCTGTCTCCCTAAACCACTAGGCTAAATGGCCAGCTCCTTATTTATATTAGTATGTGCATGCATGTATGCACAAACTGTTTATGTAAGTTTGCAAGTACTATTCTAAGAACTTAATCTTATCATTGCTAAAGATTGTTCTAGTACCAAAAAAATTGTTCTAGTACCATAATCACTTCCATTTTACTTGAAATATCAATTTTTTCTAAAATATCTAATTTCAGAAATTTGTGCACCTTTATTTCTTCATTTTTTCCAATTTATCTTAACATGACAGTTTATCAGCTGATAATTTTCTGCCTAATTTATTATTTTTTGCCATTTTCTTATTATATAAGCTTCTCCATAAACATTAATTTCCCCAATACCTTTAATTTTGCAAATATATTAAATTTCTCTAAAAATCTATACCTTACACTAAAAATAACAGAGTAAAGCACTTACTGTGTCTACATTCTAACATTTTGCTGCACAGGATCATAAAGATCACTAGAGAAACACGTTACATCAATAGAAGTCATTAGAGATGTGTTCAGTGAGTTAGCTCTCTCCCTCATGTTTCATTTACTTACCAGTGAAAGAACATATCATTTATTATGTCCTACCTATAAATCAAAACTCATGTTTCTCAGCTGAGAGATATTAATAGAAATAAGCAAACCATAAAAATATTTAAGAGGTTTATTCATAGCAAAATTATGACTTTATTCATAGGAAGATTATGAGTTCACTATAGCCCATGAACATGATCTTGGGAAGCCCAGAGAAAGTGTTCCCGGAATCCAGACAGAGCAGCTCCATAATTGTCTTCAGAGAACAGGTGATACAAGCAAAACTATAGATCAACACATGAAGTTTTCATATTGGCCTGGCCCACAAAGATGGAACATCCAAAACAGGGGCCTATGGGCTAAAGGTGGATTTAGAAATTGGGACCAGCAGTTAGTGTAATGGCTATTTCACTGAACTCCCATGTAGCTGACAGTAGTTTGAGTCCTGGACCCGGTGGCTTAAATGCACGCCGGGCACATGTGCATGCGTGCCCAAGATCCCGAGAGGACAATGGAGGAGAATGGATTGTGGCGTGGCCATCCCCCTCTGGGGGGTGATTCTTGCTTTCCATCTCTCTGTCTCTCTCTTTCTGGTGAGCACTTGTGCTGTATAGCAAAAAGCTCTCAAAAAAAATTAGAAATTCATAGGTTTATATTTGGTTAAAAGGACAAGTCTTTGCCTCAAAAAAGGAAACTCAGAGTCAGCTATATAAATGGATTGAAAAAAATGTGGCACATATGCACTTTGGAATACTACTGGGACAAAAAACAATGAGGCCTTGACATTTGATACAAAGTAGACAGATATGGAGCATTTAATGCTAAATGAAGCAAGCCAGCCTATGAAAGAGAGGCATCATATGCCCCTGCTCGATATATACAGAATTTCTGCACTCTATGACAGAAACTGAGGAACTGGAAGGTATAATAGCAGGGAACTGAACTGTAGATAGTAGACACAGAATAGGAAGGGGTGGGTAACAGGTGGTAGGAAAAATGGGATCACAAAAAGAAAATGAAAAGTTATCTGTTGATAATCATGTATGTAAGTAGTATCTTTTACTTGACTGACATTCATGCTGGGTAAAACCATTTTGTATGTCATAAGGATGTATAGTGATTAAATGTATTAAAATATGCAATAAATAAATATGTAACAAGAATTCAAAGAAATAAAAACACTTTAAAAAGATAAAAAATGTTCACTCAATAAAGAAGAAAAAAGAAGATATAAACAATTTGCTGTGTGTTCATATGATGCTGTGTAAGAGTCAGAATGTAGGTCATATCTCTCACAATCACAGGGCAAAAGTGATCTGCTTTAGCAAGTTAACTGCTTATTAACTGGCATGAAGCTTCCTAGTGCTCTTGAAAAAAAAATCAGAACTAAGAAAAGTGGTCAGTTTCAGTCCTCAGAGATGGAGTGATACATGAAAAAAAAAAAAATGAAAGAGAGGCTGAATGAGTACTAGCAAAAAGATTCTATATATTTGTTTATCTTTATTAGTGTCTTTATTGGCATGTGAAATATAGAATTCTGCTTCTCATATCCTCAGTTTACGATTTATTAGAAAGATTTTGTAATTGTAAATCCAGATGTATAGTTTTTTTTTTCATTTTATCCTCTGTGAATTTTTCTTTCTTTCCCATATTTTTGTTGTTGTTGTTGTTGTTAGTATGGTCTCTTTCTCCTTGGCATTTTTGTTTTCTTTTTAGTTTTATTCTTGCATTATTTCTTTTTTTCTTGATACAAGTTAGCCTTTCAAAAAAAAAAAAAAATCTCAGCACAGGGACCTGCAGGTGGCGTTGTGGTTAAGGCATTGAATACTCCCACCTGGCCGATCATAGTTTGAATCCTGAACCTGATGGCTTGCTTTCTCACTTTCCTTCTCTCTCTTTCTTTCTCTGGTCAAATTAAAATAAATGAATGAAAAAATATAATTAAATAAAATAATTCTTTTAACAACAACAAATAAATCTCAGCACAAAGAAAGATGTTCCTGGAGCCCTTTAACGATGTTCTTTGACAGAGAACGTAGCATTTATATCATACATAATTGGTGACTATCTGAGGCTAGAGACAAAGTTAGCATACTCCCTGCAGGTTCTTGAAATAGTTCTCTTGGTGTCAATACTTCAAGTTACACTCAAATCCATTGAGACTCTTTCTGGAGTCTCTTGCTCTGTCTAGTTACACCAACCCTTAGCTGTGTCCATGTCCTGGGGACTTGTGATTTCAAAGGTACTGGTGGCTTTATGATTGGCTGACCATTATATTCTCCCGATGCAAATCTCTGATACCATGTTTGCTTTTCCTAGTTATCTATAATTTGCATCTAATAGACATCAGGTCCTGACTACCCCCCAACAAAACCTATATAATTTATTTTACATCCTTGAAAACATTGCTGCAAAACATTCTTTTAACCAACTCTAATCTCTTATGCAATGATGATGTACACAAAGCATAGAGATAATTTGTGTGCCTATATTATGATTTGTTGCCATGCAATTGAGCACACTAACACGTACATGTCTGTCAAAAGAATGAGAAATTTCAACTAGCTGGCTATTTATTTGAGGAAAGAAAAAATTGGAAAGAAATATATGCTGTCTTCACCTTATTAATAACTCATAAATTAATTATATGAGTTTAACTCTATTTAACTACATAAATGAATTTTGATAAGATAGTATATACACAATAAAAACATTTAAAAACATTTAAACACTCCAAATCATTTTTATCAATACTTGACGTTATAAGTGAATCTCAAGTTTAAATATGAAACCTGGGATTAAAGAAGATATAATGAGTACTTCAGAAATAGTTCTAAGAAGTGATAAATAAAATTGAAAGTTTCAGTTTGAAATCTAACTTCCTAGTAATGCTTCTAATTTCTAAACTTTATAGTGATTCTCTTTTATACAAGCACACATTAACAATTTATTGATTGTATTTTAAAAGCTGGCTAAAAATAACTTCATATGATATTTGAAATTGATAGCTATTTGTCCTCTTGAAATGTGTGAAAAAAATATAGTTTTATTTTTTAAATTGCTACTTTTTATTCTGTTAAATGTGAAAAAGTAAAACAAAGTATAGTAACTTCCAAGGAAAGATGTCAGCATAACCTTTGTGGCTTCATCATTCTATGCCACATATCATGGGGTCAAAGCACATGCTGAAAGGATAAAACCACACCTTTAAAGTTTTCCGTATCAAATGCATGAGAAAGAAAAATCATTCCTTCTACCATCAAATTTCAACTTAGTTATTCACAGTGTAGTTCCTTCAAAGACCAACCTGGAAAAGAAATTTTGGTGAATAATTTATAAGTCAAAAGTAAAGCCAAGGGTGCAATCCAATATATATATATATATAT
>NW_006206449.1:335044-348652 GCF_000334495.1 Tupaia belangeri chinensis | reverse complement strand
TATATATATATATATATAATGTTATCTTAGAACACATAGAACTCAGACAAGAGATCAGAGTGTGAAGAAAAACAAACAAAACTAACCAAAGCTTACATTTACATGAAAAGTAAAAATTTCCTTTAAGAAAAATAGCTAAGTCATAAATATACCGAAAGGATGATACTATGAAAAATCGTAGCAGGTTTAAAAGCTTTAAAAGATATATGTGTATACAAAAGATTTTCTAAAAAGTAACTAAACATATCTGTGAACATTTAATTTTTAATGTATTTACATATAATACCATGTATTGCTGAAATAGAAACAAAATAGTAGAAAGAATAAGCTTTCCTCTTTAAGATGATACGACAAAGCTTTGTCTTTTTTTTCATTTCTATTCCGATATTTCTGAGCCTTCTATGATATGTTCAGCTTATTCAATAATTCATTCTCAATAGCAAACCTATAGTTATTTTTGCTTTTCATTATGGTTATATGTACAGGAATTATGATTAATTTTCATTAAAGCAGATAGGACTATGGAGAGTATCTATTACAGATATAAGCAACCTGAACTTTACTTGCAAAATGTAAAGTTCAATTATACACAAGTAAAATGGTGGAAAACATTATGGATTGAATGTATCATTCAAGATATTAATTATTTAAAAAGCAGTCAACATAAGAAAGCTACTGGGGGTATAGAATTTTAATCAGATAGAAAAGAATTTTTATTCTGGTTCTGCCATGTTTAAGTTATGTGATTTTGGAAAGCTATCTGATAGCTAGAAACTAAGTGTTTACTTCTATTAGGATGTAGAATATTCTTATTGTGATGGTCAATGTTGTGTTTCACTTGGTTAGTGTATGTTGTTCACTTATTTGGTCAAACACCAATTGTTTGACCACATGTTACTGTGAAGGTATTTTTTAAAGATGTAATTAACATTCAAACCAGTGGCCTTTGAATAAAGCGCATCTTTCTCCATAATGCAGATGGACTTCACCAGATTATTTGAAGACATTAAGAACACAGACTTGGGACCAGCAGTTAGCGTAATGGCTATGTCGCTGGACTCCCATGTAGTTGACCGCAGTTCGAGTCTCAGACCCAGTGGCTTAAACTCATGCAGGGTGTGTGTGTGTGCGTGCCCAAGATCCCAAGAGGAGAATGGAGGAGAAGGGATTGCAGCGTGGCCATCCCTGCTGGGGGGTGATTTCTCGCTTTCTGTCTCTCTGGCAAGCACATGCACCCTATAGCAAAAACCTAGCCAAAAAAAAAAAAAAGAACACATACTAAGGTTTCCTGAATAGAAAGAAATTCTGCCTCTATTCTGCCTAAATACAACATTGATTCCAGCTGGAATTTCTAGTCTGCTAACCTACCCTACAGATTTGAGATCTGCCAGCCTGTAGAATGCATGAGCCAATTTCTTAAAATTTCTGTTTCTCCCTATCCATACTTGCACACACACACATACACACATGCACATATACATTATATACACATATATATGTATACAGTGTGGGTGGATAGATCTGCATGCATGCATCTTATTGGTTGTGTTTCTTCTCTGGAGAATCTTAACTAATAGGATATCATTATCTGCTGTTAAAAATTTACATAAAACATGCACAACCCAATGGCATATCGGTCTTCTGTTTGCTTGTTTATCTATGAAGAGATCTCTTGTAGTTCAAGGAGAAACTAACTGAGCAGGTCCCCCTATCTCATGCACCCATGAATCTGTTGGAAGCATAGATCCCTTTGGAATTAAAACCTCTAATTCAGTAGAGCACAAAGTCATGCAGACCAGAAGCAAATATGTTTCTAGTGAATCATAGTGGTAAGAGATATTTTTGCTATTTCGATTTATATCTCTTGATTCTTAGAACTATGAGTGCTGGTTTACATTGAACATCACTTTTTTTCTTTTAAAGAAATTATTATTTAGATGCCATTATTGTACATCTCTGTAGCTCACAGTATGGGTTTTCCACATATGCATGTAATGTATGATACTCATATCTAGGAAATTGCCATATACATCATTTTCTATGGAGAATTTGACATTCTTTTTTCTCTCCCATTCTCAGTGTAACCTGAAAAAGCTTATCCATGCCTTGCAAGTTATTGCCACCTAACTACTCTGCACCTGAGTTTTCGAAAGACTGTTTGGCTATTTTTGTCAAGACAGCTGTTTCAGGATACTAGACGGGTGGTAAGACCAGTGAATTCTATGAGCATGAGCCAGGGTTGCATTTCATTTCTTGTGAAGTCAGCTTCTTAATCAGAAGCAATGTTGTCTGGAATACTATGAGGTTATGATAAATAAGGCATTCTGTGAGTCCACAAATGCTAACTTTGACAGAAGAATTGATTATAGGGTAGTCAAATTTGTATCTAGAGGTTCTTATATTAAGACTAAAATGCTGGGTCTTAATTATGGAAGTGGTCCAGTGTTATCAGTCTGCCACCAGAGGGCTGGTTGGTCAACCCAGGAAAATTGTGCCATGTCAGAATCCCAATATTATTCTCTGCTGCTGGTGGATTGGGCACACAGAATTGGTTGTAGCCAAGTTAACTTTGGTGTGTAGAAGTCATGCTGTTGAGTCCATGTGTAACCTTCATTTCTGATCATTCATGAATCCATTGAGCAATGTCAGGAGTGGCCAGAGAAAGAAGTTCACTGATACACACAGAAAGAGTCATCCTATCCCCTGGATTATTAAAATCCTTGTCTGCTGAGATCATTCATGCACATGGGACATAAATATCTGGATTTTTTTTTAACCCATTCAGAAAGCTTTGTCCACACATCCAATCCTCAGACTTCATTGTCAACAATTTTCTAGTCATGTTTCTCACAAGTCCCAAATGATAGGCCAAGCTGTTGTCTGCAGCCCAAACATCAGTATATAATTTCATGTCTAGCCATTTCTCCTTTTAAGCAAAATGAAAAATCAAGCACGTTGCTCAAATTTCTGTCCAATGGGAGGATTCTTCTTCACTGCTGTCTTTCAGGAATTTCTCAGAAAGGGTCTGTAGTTCTGCAGCTGTCTACGTTTAGGTGACACCCACGTATTGTGTCATTTACTTTGTTGATCCTTGAAGTACGAAAGGACTCTTCATAAATAAACTAAAACAAAATCCAATATACCACCTGATGCACCTTGTTTGCTTTGAATCTTCAACAATAGGTAATGGAGTTGTAGGAGTCAGAGTTCTCCAGAGAAACAAAACCAATAATATATGTTCACCCACATATGTGCACACATGCACATACACACTCACATGTTTATCCAAAGATACATTTTAAGGAATTACCTTGCAAGAATATGAATGTTGGCATGTCTGAAATCTGTAGGAAAGACTGGAAGGCTAAAATTCTAGCAGGATTGGATGTTACAGTCTTAAGTCTGAAAACAATCAGGAGCAAGAATTCCTTCTTCAGGAAATTGGTCTTTCTTCCTACAGCCTTCAACTAATTGGATAGGCCCCATCCACTTTATGAAGGATAATTTGCTGTACTAATAGTCTACTGATTTAAATGTTAATCTTTATTTAGAGACCACAGATTGAAGTATTAATTGTATCTTAAAAAAATAAAAAGCTTGGGACCAGCAGTTAGCGTAATGGCTATGTCACTGGACTCCCACATAGTCGACCACGGTTCGAATCCCGGATCCGGTGGCTTAAAATCACGCCGGGCGCGTGTGCGTGCGTGCCCAAGATCCCGAGAGGAGAATGGAGGAGAATGGGGTGATTTCTCGCTTTCTGTCTCTCTGTCTCTCTCTGTTTGTCTGGCGAGTGCACGCGCCCTATAGCAAAAACCGCTCCAAAAAAAAAAAAAAAGAATTTAAATAAATAAATAAATAAAACAAAAAACTTCACAACAACATATACACTAATGCTTAACCTAATAACTGGTATCATTGCCTAGTGAATTGATATAAAATTAACCATCACACTATCACACTTGTCTACTTTAGAAGATGGTTATTGACTCAGATATCAAAAGCTTAGTCAGGGTCTTTCTCTGTGGTTTGGACTGCTAACCTGTGGTGCTCTGCAGGCTGGGATTACATGGGAAACCTGGCTCACTTCCTGGTCCATCATAAAAGCTGGGAGAAATAACATGCACCTGTAGTACAGCAACTCAGGGAGGCCGAGGTCAGAGAATCATGAACTCAAGGGTGGCTGGGGAAACAAAGTGAAACACAGTCTAAAAAGAGTGGTGCAGAGTAGTGTATGCCTCAGTTCCAGTTAAAAGGAATAGATTCTCTACATTTTGAGACTGGCTTATAAAGAAAAAGCCAAAGATTAGTTTAACCTGGAACCAGTAGATGGCATAATGGTTCCATCACTGGACTCCAACATGGCTGGCCACAGTTTGAGTCTCAGATCCGGAGACTTGAAACACATTATAGGAGTGTGTGCATGTGTACATGCATGCATGCCTAAAATCCCGAGAGGAGAATTGAAGAGAAAGGATAGTAGCATGGCCACTCCCCCCCCTGGGTGGTGATCTCCCTCTTTCTGTCTCTCTCTGTCTCTCCAAGCACATGCACCCTAGCAAAAGCCTTTCTCTCAAAAAAAAAAAATTAGTTTGACCCTAAGCACATGGTAGTACTATTCCTCCTAACATCATTGCATCACTCATACTACTCCTGCTGCTATGATCAGTACAAATGAAGGCATATTTTAATGTTCTCATACTCATTTTCTAAGGCTTCCTGAAATACAATGATTCATTGTTTGCCAAATAGATGCCACACCAATCTATTCAAACTCCTCAACTCCTAATCAGCTCAACTATGCATTATGCTAAAGCATCTCTTTTCATCTGTAATTTGTTAGTATCATTAGTTTTCCCAGAGTATTTGCTTATTCTTATCTTGGGTATTATCAAGTCACACATTCTATGGAAAAGGTAGCACAAGAGTCTTGGAGGTTAATAGTTTTGTTTTGTTTTGTTTTGGAGAGGTTTTTGCTATAGGTCACGTGCGCTTTCCAAAAAGACAGAGAAGGACAGAGAGATGGAAAATGAAAAATCACTCCCCAGGGTGGATGGCCACATCACAATCCCTTCTCCTCTGTTCTCTCAGGATCTTTAGCACGCACGCACACACGCCTGGTGTGAGTTTAAGCCACCGGGTCCAGGACTTGAACTGCGGTTGACTACATGGGAGTCCAGCGATATAGCGGTTACGTCAGCTGCTGGCTCCATTAGATTTATATTCAGATTCTGAAGTTAGCTATGGACATTTTTAGCAAATTACTAAAGTTTTTCAAACCTCTATTTCCCCTATGTAAACTGCAAGTAATACCTATAAGATTTATCTCAGAATTTTATCGGGTACACTTTTAAAGTTAAATATTATTAGCTTGTTCAGCCTCAAATATGTATTTATTCCATTTACCCTACTAGTATTATACTCCATATTAGAAAGCAAGCATCTTATATTAAGAATATTCTGTGTGTTATCCTCTTTCTCTCTTTCAGCCATTATTTGCATAGTATAAGAAGTACTAAATCATGTGACAATTATTCAATCATACAATTTTTTTTTTTCGGAGAGGTTTTTGCAACAGGGCATGTGTGCTCGCCAGACAGACAGAGAGAGACAGAGAGATAGAAAGCGAGAAATTACTCCCCCAGGGGGGATGGCCACACCGCAATCCCTTCTCCTCCGTTCTTCTCTCAGGATCTTGGGCATGCACACACACACGCACGGTATGAGTTTAAGCTACCAGGTCCAGGACTCAAACCATGGTTGACCATGTGAGAATCCAGTGACATAGCCATTACACTAACTGCTGGTCCCAATTATACAATCTAAAATAAACAATTAACCCTATTATTTTTCTGAGATTCATGGTAGAGAATGCAGTAGGAATGGAAATGGGCACTGTCCATGAAGCAAGCAAAAAGATTTAGAGAACAGAAATCAATGACAAACAGGGACTAGGACACTCATTGCTAAATCTCCCAATTTTCATTTTAAACTGGACCATCACAAACATCATTTTGGGCCTAATTATTCAACAATTGTAGCTAGTGATACATTTGACAGTATTTCCTGCAACAGTTATGTCTGTAGCATACTTTAAGTGCTAATACATTTTTGGAGAATGTAGTCTTAGGGCATAGAACAAGGAAGAGTGGACTAAAGCAGGAAAGGAGGAGAATAGATATGACGCAGTTTCCTACTGAGCTTCAGAGGACACAGAAGTTGCCTAGCTGTACCTCATCTCTCAGGACCCTCCTTAAAGGTTTACTACTCTCTCCCCTACTCTGAAAGTGTATGATGGGTTCGGAAGTGAAATTTACAATAATAATTCCACCTATGAAGAGTGCATCTGTACTTTTAATCTGTGTATATTAGATAAAGGAACATATTGTTCTTTAACTAAAAAATTTTAATGTGAAAAAAATTAATATAGAGATTATTTATTTATTTATTTATTTTGAAGAGGTTTTTTTTTTGTTTTTTTTTTTTTTTTTTTTGTGATAGGCCAAACCCACTTCCAGCTGGTTATAGGGCACATGCACTTGCCAGAAAGACAGAGAGAGACAGTAAGTGAGAAATCACCCCCCCAGGGGGGATGGCCACACCGCAATCCCTTCTCCTCCATTCTCCTCTCAGGATCTTGGGCATGCACGCACATGCACCTAGTGTGAGTTTAAGCCACTGGGTCTGGGACTCGAACCGTTGTCGGCTACATGGGAGTCCAGCGACATAGCCATTATGCTAACTGCTGATCCCTTTATGTTTAATTTGCCAGAGGGCACATGCGCTTGCCAGAGAGATAAAAAGAGAGAGAGAGAGAGAAATCACCTCCTGTGAGGAGTGTTAATACCCCAATCCTTTCTCCTCCATTGTTGCTGCTTTTGGGATTTGGGGCATGCACATACACATGCCCAGAGTGTTTTCCAAGCTACCAGGTTCAGGACTTGAACTGTGCAGTTGGCCATGCCTTAACCATCATGCCACCAACTGGCTCTTTTTATTTTTTAAAAAAATTCTAAGTCTAATTTAGTCCAACAAATAGGTGGCAAATTTTCGCTAAAGCTATACCTGAATTTAGACTGAATAATTATCTCTCCTAGATAATCCTTTTATCCCCTGGCCATCCCTTTAATTGATAAACAGGTCAACATTTTAGACCACTATTCCTTTAAAGATTATTTTTCTACCCAGCATTTTTAATCAAACTGAATCTAGCTACTGAAGCTCTTATAAACGACCTCTTTCTTTACTTACTCACTTACAAATATTTATTGAGTATCTAGTGTGTCGAAAGCTCAATTATGCTCTAAAAATATAGAAGTGAAAAGGTGAAACAGTCTTTAATTGTCTAAAGCTTATGTTTTATCAGAGAGAAGCAACAACCATAATAAAATTAATAAAATGGAATGGACACTTTCACTTGTCCTTTTTTGTTGTGCAGAAAATGAAAAGGTTGATTCGATAGATAGTAACTCGAGAGATTTGGTGCTACAGCACATAGACCATTTACAGAAAAAATGCTCCTAGGAGAAAGTAACGTTTGAAAGGTGTTCTGAAGGATGAGAGAAGTCCAGGCTCAAGGAACAGCAATCTAGGCAGAGAACACTAAGGAAAGGCTCTAAAAAGAAAAGAAAGGAGTAACTGAAAACATAGCAGCAAAAAGAAGCATCTGAGGAATAAGATGTGGACCAGGCTGTATGTGCACCTAGGCAGCGTTGTTCCAAAGCTGAATCCTGTGGCCTCCTGCTGGCTCCTGAGAGTCTGTGAGAACGTCCTCCAGCTTTTCTAGTGAGTCTCACATCGGTTGTTTGAAGTAGGCCATGGTAGGAATATTTACACCATGAAATTTGCCAATGTTACAAATCAGTGACCCCACTCCTTTTGTACCCTAAAGCATGCACACACACACACATGCACACATGCACACATGCATACACACCCCAGATTTCCCAGTTTACCACTAGATAAATTAAAAAAGCTTCTAGTCTCTCTCTCTCCAGTTAACAATTTATTTAAATATATTGTAGATTGCAGCTTTTTTCACAATTGCTAAGACATGAAACCAACCCAAATGTCCACAAATAAATTAACGGATTGAAAAGTGTGGCACTTATACACTATAGAAAAATTGTCAGCCATAAAATACAGAGACCTTGGCATTTAATAGAAAGTGGACAACTATGGAAGATTTACTGTTAAGTGAGCAGGCCAGACTATAAAAGAGAGACATTGTATTTTCCTACTTAATACATACCAAATGTCTGTGCTCTAGGGCACAAACCAAAAAATTGAAAGGTATAAAAACATGGAGAATAATTACAGACAGTAGAGACAGTGTGGGAGGAGGGTGGAAAATGGGGTAGGGTGACAGGAAGGGAATCAAGGAGAAAAGAAAGAAGCAAAACATTTAAGGAACACAAAAATGGAAAAGTATCTGTGAATGATAATATGTATGATAATATCTTTAGCAGAATTAATATATAGGGTATTCATGCTGGGAAAATTCATTTTGCAAGCTGTAATGATTTATAGTGATTGAAGGTATAAGAAATAATTTAAAGGGACCAGCAGATGGTGTAATGGTTACATCACTGGACTCCCACATAGTCAACCACAGTTCGAATCCCAGATCCAGTGACTTAAAACTCACACTGGGCATGTGTACATGTGTGCCCAAAATCCCAAGAGGAGAATGGAGGAGAAGGAATTGCAGCATAGTTATCCCCTAGGGGGGGTGATTTCTCACTTTTTGTCTCTGTCTTTCCGATGATCACATGTACCTTATAGCAAAAATAATCTCTTAAAAACAAATTTTAAATTAGCTATAAAAAATATACAGAGAGATAAGCTCAGTCCAAAACAAAGACTTATATGTCCTTGGGTGCACTTCAGGCTGAGTATTTTGAATTAGAAAATCATACTTTTTTCTGACTCCCTTATTTGAGAGCCATTACGATAATAAGTACTGAAGTTCTTTGTGTATTAATCTCTGCTGTTCTGATAGCGAGTGCTGGGCAGACTTCTTAGTCACTGTGTCCTCCTGGTGAGGGGAAAGGATCATGACAATCATCTGACTACTACATAGTTAGAGGGGAGAATTCCAGTTGCAAGGGGCAAGTGAATTAGTTATGATTCAATGTTTGTAGAATAAAAGACAAATGCTCTCTCTTTAGCCAGATACATGAGGAGAAGAGTAGGGTATGGAGAGGATTAAAAAGTTAAAGAACCCCCAACTAGATTTTATTATTGTTCCATTCAAACTTTCCATGTCTGAAAAACTCTTCAAGAATATATTTATATGTTAGTTTGCTTAATGTTTAATTCTTGGAAGATACACAGACACACATGTATAATTGATTATAGACTTTGGAGTATTACAAATTGCGTATTAGTACAGTCTAGCTGTTAACAAGTTGACTATATTCTGGCACTCTGCAAAACGTCTCTTTTCCTCAGTTTCATCAGCTGAAAAAGTTTGTGACGAAGTGGAATTAAAGTATGGAATTATTTTGGTACAAAATGTTTGTGACAAAGTGGAATTAAAGTATGGAATTATTTTGGTGCAAAAATATTACCAAATTATTTTGGTGGAAAAAATTGAAATCCATGCAAAATTTATATGAACTTTCTGAAGATCTGTTTTCTTATTATCTACTTCACATGATTTATCAGCACCCAAATTAATTTCATGCATAAAAATCATAAAAAAAACCTTATGTCAATTATCTCTGACATAAGGCAGGACAGGCTCAGATGAAAAGTCTAGACTTCTGAATTTGACAGACCTCTGTAATTCTGTCCTTTCCAGTCGTTTCACCGCAGTAGCTATCAAAACATCTGGAAACCTCAGTTTTTTCTAATGTTAAATGGGGATAATAATATCTTGCACTGTTGTTCCAAAGATTGGAGAGATGTAATCACATGTTTTGCACGGTGTTGTGTACATAGTTGGCAAGCAGTAAATAATGGACTTGAATATCATTAGGACCATCATTCAAAATTCATATGCAAATGAATTTTTGAGTAAAATCAAATATCAAATATAGCAGATCAATGTTAAACCAAACAAACAAACAAAAAGCTGGCAATTGCTTTAGACACCAGGATTTGTTTTGATGAGTTTCTCGTACATGTTTATTTTCTGCATCATCCAAATTTAGTTTTCAGAACTCTTGAAACTAGAGTCCTAAGGAAAGAACAGCAAACTTACAGATCAAGGTCTTTGCTAAAGACACAGCTAACTAATTCTTCCTTGGTACAAGTTTCCAATCCACTCTTCTTCCATATCTATTTTTTATTATGATATTTAGAACTGTGCCTGGCCTGAAACAGGACTGCCTAAAGGAATAGAAGTACCAAAAATCTGAGTGAAAGATTTGATGGACTTTTCTTCTGACTCTCTAGTGAATTTCTAAAACTTTCTCTTTAGAAGGCACTTCCACAGAAAATAAACTCCTCTTGGAGATTTGCCAAAGCCCATTTTAGCAGCATTCAGAAAATGTGTTTGTCCTGATTAATCAAGTCTATTTTTGAAAGGCGATAACCAGAAAGGCTATTTTGTATTTACTTATTAATTAAAAAGTTCAGGTTTTCCTTTACTTGTGCCTGTTTGTTTATGTCCTTTCTCTATGCTAGAAAATTGTCAAAAGTCTGCCCATGGGTGTTCATTTGTGGCCTTAGAAGTTATAGTTATTACACATCAGGAAATGTGTCTACTCTGAATTTACCATTAACACATTAGACAGCCATATAATTTATGTGCTTCCAACTAGGAACTGAAGAGAATTCTCGGTTTAATGTTTGCAATTTTTTAGGCTGAGATATCTAGAGCATTCTCCTGGTTTCATTCAGGTTCTTTAAATGCTTTACTCTCTACTAAGTCCAGCTAAAAGAATCAATATATTGCATGAGAAACAGTGAAGATGCAACAAGCTTCTTTTAGATAGACTATAATTGGTGACCAAGCTGCTTTAATATCACCTTTGTACACCCCACAGATTGATGAGCCACTAGCTGCACACCGATCTAATAAAGACCCTAATATAGCTGCTAGGAAAGGTCACAGCTCTTTTCAGCACAGGCAAGAAAAGTGATTGCACTGTGTAAACAGCTCTTCTACTGTATGCACAGGCAAGATTGTGCACTCCTTGCTCTTTCAAGAATAAATGTTCCCATGCAAACTTTACATGAGATCAAGAGACCTCAGCCAAAGTAACTGAAGTGTATTTCCACACATTCCCGATACGCATTTACAGTCCTCCTACTCTTGAGATATCCATGATATATCTCTTCATTGGATATTTCTCTCCTGGCCAGTCTCTATACTCTGAGCTCATGAAACATTCACATTCTTCTTCTCTATCAACACTTTGCTAAACTATGTCCCCCAATCATCTGTTAATCTACTTTAAACTTAGTTATCACGTGATACGTATGTAATATGTTATGTTTACCAAAGACTCTTCAAAGTTTTCAGAAAATTGCTATAATAATTACTTTCACAGGAAAAGAAACCAGATGCCCATTTTTTCAATTACCATTGTATAATAACCTAGCATCTATCACGTAAAACATATCCTCTGGTTTGTGTTATTTATTTGACACTAGGCCATGATTTCCTTGGGTAGATATGATATTCTATTTGACTTTGTATCCTGAGTGCTCAGGATATAATTCCTGACATTCGTGAATGAATGATGCTCAGATAGCTCAGGCCATCAGGGTCAAATCACATATTTGAGAAATAAGACCTTAACAGGATTACTTGTTTCAATGAGTAGCCATCTAAGGTTAGCCTGAGTTTTATACATCTAAACAAACAAAATTTATAACGTGTACTCCTGACTGTAGGAACACAGAGACCCAATACATTTACTATAAAAATATGTTCTGTAAGCAAATTAGAAAAATAGCATTCTCTTAACTAAGAATGGAAAGGAAATTGAAAAACAGAAACAAACCCTTTCTTCTCCCAAACTCATAAAGACAGAACAGTGACATAAAGGGAATGAGGGAGAGGCATTTAGCTTCCTATCTTTCCCAGATCAATGTGACAAGAATACCAGCACTCTATTGGATTTTTAAAGGTGATATAAAAACCTATAAAAGTGAATCTGTGCATTTATTTGAAAAACAGTTCATTTTTCCCCATTTTGTAAGTAGTATATTCTTATTTTCAATTGGTGGATTTCTGTGATGTACAGATGTTACATATGGATGTACAGATGTTATAAGAATAAAAAACCTTCAACAGCTACATTGCCTTCCACATGGTTGCTCTAACATATTAGAATTTATAATTAGGATTTATTTCTTCTCCAAGAATAGCTTTTAAATGTTATTTGAAAAAAAAAAATCAAGAGTGCTACCTGCACAATAACACCAAGCTATGTATCTAACATTTTCAGTACAATTTTTCTTACTCCAAGGTTTTAACATTATGCCAATGGATGTATATGGGGGAGGGTGTGTGTATGTGTACTTGTACTGTTATTTCTAACCAATGTATTGTGGCTTCTGTATTTTGCTCACATTTTTCTCTAAAGGCAAATCATCACAAAGTAAAAATAAAAATGTTATCATAATTCTATAAATATTCATCAAGCAATATTTTTAGATAAGTATGGTGAGCACTGGAAAGTGATATGAAGTTACAAATAACAGTACTGAAAGATTATTTTTCCTTCCAACTATAGATGTTTGTAAGAGAGGGTGAGGATATTTTATTTCTAGCCCTATACCCTATGCTGAACTCATAGCAAGAAGTAATGAACTGCTATCCAGAAGTAGAAAAATTCAAAACACAGAAATAAAATGTCCGTTAAGCCTATGTTCATTTTCAGAGCGCAACTGTGTTGCATGTATCCACATGTGAGGGCAATTACTGTACAGTTTTTGAAAATATGTGGTGGGAGTCACTTATTCACTAAGTCAGGACATATTTTTGGATTTGTAAAAGATCTCTACGTTGGATAATAACATGGTGTCAGCCCTGCATGAGAAAACTAAGTGAATGATGATGTCTAAATTGTTCTGAATGCCTGCAAATGGAACCACTGGCATTCAAAATAATACCTCGATTTTTTATTAGAACTGTATTTCCAACCTTTCACATACACATTTTTATCATACAAAATATTCCATATAAAATTAGGAAAATCTGTTGTTATAGAAAAGAAACAAATTACAGAAAGATTAAAAAATGAACTGCTAAATGAAATAAAAGACAACCACAAAGAAAATAGCAGCTCAGTAATATGAATTCAAAAAACATTCTAGTAAATGGACCAAAGATCTCCCTATCTTACATTCTATGATTTATTTATACTTTAAAAGCCTCAATGGATCAGAGCTCAGTTTTATCATTTCGTGTTCTAAAGATAACAAACTTTGTGTTTATTCTCTTCTCATTCACTCTAACTCTGAAAATAACTGGTTTATTATAACGTGTAGAATGATTATAGAAAAAAATCACTGGAAAAATGAGTATGAGAAAATCTTACTTTATTTTAGCATATAATTATTGCAATTTATATATCAATGTATTTCCCATGAAATGGAAATGTTTTCTACATATTATTCTTATATCTCTACAAATAGAAAAATCAGAAA
>NW_006206449.1:321706-334874 GCF_000334495.1 Tupaia belangeri chinensis | reverse complement strand
CTTTCCCTAACTCATTAAATACTGTGGGAACTTGGTTACAGTCATTCATACTTCAACAACATTGATTTAATCTTCTAAGCTACTGAAAAAGTAAGAGATATTGAAAGTATAATATGCAAGGAAATGAAAAAAAAGCCAAAAGAGTCTTCTATTTCTGTCCCTTCTAACTCTGCCAGTAGCCCTAAACTACTGGACAATGAGGTTTGTGAAGCCTTTCAATACAGTAACGGTTTTCACTACAACTTAATTAAGCTGATTAAGGCATTGAAATCAATGTTCTCTGGTAGAGTGGTGTGAGCAATATATCATTTTTATCATTGGTCAGTTACACTTGTGGATCTTCAAACACACTCTAAAAGTATTTTGAGGTTAGAATGACATTTACTTTGCAAGTTCACTATTTTTTTTTTATAGCTACCATAATCTTGTACAGAGTGAAGGCTAACACTGAATTTCCAAGGTTTTGGAATGACCTGTGTCAGAACTCTTCTGGCATGAAATATTATGCATTATTCATAATGCTCAAACTCTTCAAAATTCAACAAGCATGATTTAATTTCAGACCAGCATATTAAAATTAGTATGACATTTTTGGCATTGTTATTAATTTCAATAATAAAAAAACAGTTAATTATGTGAATGGTGCCAGAAAATCCATTAAATAATATATTTTAAGAAATTTAGACATACATGATTGAACTATCATTTGTGATGAACAATGAAATCCTTTGTGTGTGTATTCTAGTAATATTTAATTGAGCAAAAGATTTTATTTTATTTGTTTTTTTACAAACTTACTAATTTATATAGAAATTTATTTGGTCAAAGTTAGTGTGGATAGGCTGACATTTCAGAATCCAATCTCTTATCCTCTACTTTCAGGTTCAAAACCTTTGATCAATTATACAATAGCAGCCTTGGAGATCAAAGAATCCTTAAGTGCTAGTGAGCAAATACGGAGAAGTGGAATCATTCTAGACTGAAGTCATTCATATTGTGAAGTTACAGGAAAAAGAGAATAGTAATCACGGACTATATTTCTTTTTTCTTTTTTTTCCCCTTGTAGACTATAATGATATTGTGAAATGATACCATTTTACCAAAGCTTATCAGGTACAAATTTTAAAGGGACAAAATCCAATTCTGGGTGACATTAAAAACATACCAGAGCAGAAAATCAATATGCCATAATGTCAGGAATTCTTTTAAATAAAATGTTATATAATTTATTGAATTTTCACTTAGATCAGTTTTCCATCGGCATGAAAACATGACCATTGTAGAAGATCACTAAATGAGCCACACTAAGTGACAGAATACAAATAACTAACAAATATTTAGGAAGAACTATTTCCATGATTTCAGAAATCAAAATTTAAAACCACAAATTACTTAAGCTTCTGAAATACACTAGTCAAATGTGAAATATATTTTGTGATTATTTTCAAATATGCTAATTGATAGGTTAAGGAAAAAATGTCTGAACTCATTTTTCAAAGATAAACTATGTAGGTAAAATTATTTTGTGTAGCATATGAATGATAGATTGTATGTATGTCTTTGCAGCCAATTTTCTTAATTAGTATAGACAACTTAAACAGCTAAAAGGTACTTCTTGCTTATTAAAAATTCTCTTTATAAACTGCTAATCTTATGAGAATAAATTTATAATGAATTCATTTTAAGAAGCACTTGTCACATTTAGGAAATTTGAAAACAACATGCTAACATCTTGTTCATGCTGCTTACATGTCTAATCTCCTTTCTATAAATTATTAGTTTGGTTGTTTTTTAAGAAGAAGGATTTTAGCAAATCTGTTATTAATAGTGGCCAGCTAGTTCACTGACCTATTTTATCTTTTATTATAGTAAGTCATATTTCTTGTCACTTAAATGACTATAGACTATATCCAAGTATGTGCATTAGATTACTTATTTATTGTGGGTGCACAAAATATAAGTAAGAGGAAGAACACCAAAGTAAATTATAAGAAACTGAAAAAGTTACTAATAAGGCAGAATTATTATATATATATATCTTTAAATTGGTAGGAAATAGTATAAAGAAAGAAATTGGGGCCAGCCCCATGATCCAGTGGTTAAGGGAGCAAAATCACATATGGCTGACCATGGTTCATGTTCCAGCCTCATTGGCTTACAAAACATGCTGGGTTCATGTTCATGTATATCCCAAATCCAGCAGGATGGAGGAATGGTGAAAAGGAATTTTAGCATGTCCATGCCACACTTAGGGATGCTTTCTCTTTCTCTATCAGGGCAGCACCTGCACCTTCTGGCAAAACAAAACAAAAACAGTAATTGTACATGAATCCATAAGACTGTCCCATTTCACAGGACAGCTATTGCTTTATTCAATAGCAGTTCCAGAACTTTAGACTCCAATTTTCGTTCTCTTGGCAAACTGACTCATGTGACTTGAGTTGCTGAAAGTTTGATAAATTTAATGTTCAACTGAGCTGCTACTACCCTCAAACTGGATTATATCCACTCAAAGGGAAGAGAGTACCAAAAAAAGAAAATTCAATCCAGCCATTATGTATATTATCTAATTCTTATATATGCAAAAACTTTGAGGTTAGAGCTATTATTGAACTTGCCATTTTAATGAGGGTTAAGATCATTTTTAAAATTACCCGAAATAGGGTCAACAGGTGGCATAGTAGTTAAGGCACTGGACTTCCACGTGGCAGACTATGGCTTGACTCCCTAACACAAAACTCAAAGAGGAAAATGGAGGAGAAGGGATTGTGGTGTGGCCATCTCCCTTAGGAGGGTGATTTTTCATTTTCCCTCTCACTGTTTCTCTCCCCAGAGGCACATGCACCCTATGGCAAAACCTTTAAACAAACAAACAAAAAACTTACCCAAGATCAAACAGGTAGCTTAAGCTAACTTAATATTAAGTACTAACCCATTTACCCCAAAATAAAACAGATCACACTCACACAAGCAAAAATTTTATGAAATGAACATAAGTGTACATATTTTAACACTTTGTCTTTTATATTTCTTTCTCTTTAAGGCTGAATAGTATATCATTGTGTATATGTACCATGTTTACTTTATCCATTCATCTCTCAAAAGACTTTCCGGTTGTTATCCTTACTAGTGTGGATATTACCGCAGTAATGAGAATGGTATTTTTTTTTTAATCTTGATTTCAATTCTTTTGAATAAACACCCAGAAGTGAAATTTCTTCATCAAATGGTAGTTCTGTTTTCAGTATTTTTGTTTTTGTGAGAAACTTCCATACTGCTTCTCATAGCAGCCGCCAGCACATATCCATGTCTGTTTACAATGGAAGGAGAGTTAAAGCATCTGTCTTTTTTCCCAGATGATGAGGGTGTGATTATATAATGGGATTTCTTAATAAGATTCTTTCCAAAATATCTCTGTGCAGGGAGCCATTCACTTTACCTGTAAAACAATAGGGAAAGTTTCAACATTTAGAATTTCTTGGAGTGTGGAAGGCACTCCTATCAACTTTAACCCAGAACTGTCTCAGTATCACACTAGATTTTATTTTTACACTCAAATAAATAAATAAAACCATGATTTAAGCACCAAACCTAATCCTACATGGCTCCTAAACTTCAAATATCAGAAATGAGTTGCTTAAGAATTCCGGCCATAATGTTATATTCAGGGACCTTCTCTGGCTGCTGCAATTTATAGCCACTTCATTGCCATTAAAGTTGTACGCAAATCTTAGCTCTACAAACACTGACATCAGTTAGTCAAGCAGACAGCAGAAAAGTGACAAAGGGAGGTTTAAGGCTAATTTTGAAATAGTTTTGTGACATTGGCTCATGAATGAAATATAAATCAAATTATAAGGTGAGTACATACAGATTTAAAAGCAAGAGACCAGAGAGTTCAGAAAGGAAAAGTACCTGATGAGACTGAGACAACAGATGTAATGCAATTTGAGTCACTGGAATAAGCAGTGGAATAACTCATGTCCCTTTTATCAGAAATATCTGGTACGGTACTTAAAATTGCACCTGACTGCACCCTATTCCAGAATTTCAGAAGCAAAATCTCTGGGGGCAGGCACTAGAGGTCTACTTTTTCAGTAACTTTTATGTAACTTAAATTTTTGAGAACCTCAGACAGTCTATGATATTACTTTTTCTAGAGCCATTTTCATGAAACTACTAGAAAAAGAGGTCTTTAATGGAATTCTGCAATTTGGAGAACATAACTCATGTCAAGTCAGTGTATGATTTTTTGGGTAATTCATTTAAAGCATTAAAACAAACAAAATAAAAAAGAGTTCCTAATATAAGTTTGGCCTGTGAAATTCGATGTCTTGCACATGTAAAGTATATAAAAGAAAACATATGCTTAAAAAAATTATAGTGGACAGGCTGGTGGTGTGGAGTTTAAGATGACTTGATCCCACATGGCCAACTCTACAGTTCAAGTCCTGGACCCATCAGCTTAAAAATCATGCTGGGTGCTCATGCATGTGTGTACAAAATCCCAGAAGAGAATGGAGAAAAAGGGATTGTGTCATGACCATTACCCCCTGGGGGGTGCATGATTTCTCATTTTCCTTCTCCTTCCCAATCTATTTGTCTCTGTCTCTCTCTGGCGAATGCACCCTAAAGCAAAGCAAAGCACAACAAAACAAAATCATAGTAGTAAAGAATTAATATTTTTAAAAAACAAAATAGAGAAAAATCCACTATCTTGAGTTGGCTATACAAAAATATGGTTTACATATCATGCTACTAGAGCTGCTTTGGGAACACAGAATAAGAGCATAATAAATTTGGGGGACTCTGAAAACACTCATTCTGTAAGATAAGGGAAACAGGATGTTATTGAAGACATTTAAATAGATGCCAGAATTGTTGATCATGAAAAAATATGGGTAGCTCATGTACAACAATCTCATTACAGTATGCCAGTACCCCTGGGATGTCAGCCAAAATGGGGGTAATTTTCTGAAAACAGCTCCGTCCTGAACTTAATCCAAAAGGCATCCATTCATAACAAAATGTTCCTTTCAGGAAGGGAAAAGCTATGCCAGATAGAGGAGTTCTGTTGATACATTTTTATTATAAAAATAAACAGCACACACCATTAAAATGTTCATTCATTTGGAACAAATTTCAAATGTACCTAAATAAAATTATTTAGAATACTTACAATTATAAAAAGTCTATTTTTTTGTATTAATGTAGGAAGTTTTTTAAATAAAGGAGAAAAAAAAAAACATAAATAAAACAAGGAAGACCCAGTTATACTGAATTTGTGGGTGAATTTATATAAAATTCATCCCAGCTTCTCTGCCTTCATAATCCTACAGCAATGTTAAAATCTGAAAACTAGGCCCGAAGAGGAAATGAGATTGATTATTCATATCCAGTTTAAATCTTTTCAGTCCTGAGAGAAATCATGATGAAGAATAAAAATCACAAAGAATAGGAAGGAAATAACCAGGTCATGAATTTTTACTTTGGTGAATTTCATTTGGCAGCAAAGTTGAACATGAGTTAATATTACGGCTCTGTTTCAAAGAATTGAAGAATTAATCTGTGTATTCTAGAATGATAAAGTATTTAAACATTCATTGATGTTATTGTATCAAAATCCATTCATATAAGACATTAATTGAAAGCCTTCCAAAGTCCATAACTATGCTAGAGATACAGTAGAGATACAGGGAATCATATAGTTTAAGGAAAGGGTCAATTATAGTTAATATGATAAAATACATATGTATGTATGTACATATTACATAGATGTCTAATATTTACTTCTTCCACCTCCTTCCTGGAACCATATAAAATCTAATTCTAGGAGGTGGTGATATAGATAAGTAAAATAAAATAGAAATGAATCAGAACACAAATTGTTAAGTGCTTTCCACATAATACACAATACATGCACAAAGTAATAAATATCGAGAGGCTGTCACATATTCAGGAAACTGCAAGGAATTTGATATTATTAAAGTAGAAATTAAGGCTTCAGAAATGAGGTTGGGAAGTTAGATAGACAATAAATTATTAAATCTATTGATTTTGAAGTTTATCTTAGATATTCTTATTCATTATGTCTTGGGCAAAGTACAATAATCAATATTTAATATGGTTCTCCAGGTGATTCTAAGGGATGGCTAAGTTTAAAAATTACTTGCAAGTAAGAAAACTCAGGTTTAGATGAGATTGAGAAGGGGCTGGCTCCACAGGGTTCACAATATGGCTCTGTGTTAGTTATTCTCTCTTCATTTCATTTCCTCCATTCTGAAAATGGAGATCTTAATACTACCTTCTACAGTATTGAATTAAAGAATTGCTATAATGTATGAAAAGTACCTGGTAATAGGTGCTTACTAAATGAAGTATTATTATCATTACTATTAATATTTCATTTTAATTAAGCATTCTTGTTCTAACAGAGGAGAAGAGATAGTTTGTCTTTAGGATGATGAATGAAAGAAAGAAAAAAGTCCAGTGCAACAGGAGAAAGTCCAAGTAAAGGAGACTATTATTACTTTCTTAGACTTCAGCAGAAACTTTCTGGAAAAAATTACATGCACATTTATTAAACTGTATTCAGTGGCAACTGCCTTACTTTTTTGGCTCTTTCCATAAAAAGTAGCAATCTATTGATTTTTGTTAGGTTATTGGAGCTGCCTACATGCATGATTTCAGATGGGTCAAGTTAAAACCTGGCTAAGTATTTCAAAATAAATCTTGGAAATCTAGATGGCTCCACAAAACTTTGAAAAGCTTCAGTATATTCTTGGTGATCTAAATGGCTACATATTTTTGTAATATTGTACACAATGAAGACCAAAAAAGGAGAATGGTCCCTGTCAGTCACATCTGGTTGACCTTGAAACCTTGTATGAGCAAGAAGTGAAAACAGAAGGTATCTTATAAACTGCACGTTTATCTATACACTGAAGTTTAAAGCCCCGACTTCTTTCATAATCCCATGGGAAAGGATATAATATACATAGACAAAGCATTTAGGAAAATATTCTGACTGATCATTGCCCACCAAATTTTATATTTTATAGAAGCAACTCCAGGATATTGGGATTAGAAATAAAAGTGATGAAATATTTAAAAAATTAAAAATGCCTATTGGAAAATTAAGTGGCCATATGCAACAAAGGATACAAAATTTAAAGGAATGATACAGAAATGTCACATTAAAAAAAAAAAAGCCTTAACAAGAAAACGAAAAGCCACTACAACACACTCTGGGATAGAGGAATAAATGAAATGCTAAACATTTTAAAATACATTATCTAAAATCTTCAGTTTTCAATGATAGCAAAAAATTACAAAATATGTGAAAAACACAAAATTATTTCACAGGGAAAAAAGTAGCCATCGAGAAATGTCTTTGATTTTATAATTAGTGGATGAAGATTAAGATAGCTGTTCAAAAAGAATAAGAAAAAAAAACCTGTATCTAAAGAAGTATGACATGAATACCAAATAAAGAATATCAATAAAGAAATACATTTTTTTTAAAAGAGGTCTTGCTCATGGTGTAGTGGTTAAAGTGACTGGATTAAACATGGCTGATGGCTTGGTTTGAGTCCTAGACCTAACATTTTGGAGAGCACCACTCTGAGCTCATGTGCATTCATGCCCAGAATCCTCAGAGGAAAAAGAAATAGAAGGAAATGTGGCATGACCATGCCTTGTGGAAGAGTGTTTTCTCACTTTCCCTCTTTCTTGTTCTCTCTCCAGTGAATGCAAAACGAAATATATACGTATGTGTGTGTGTGTGTATATATATATATATACACACACACACACATACAACACACACACATATATATATACACACACATACATATATGAAACAAATCCACATTCTGGAAAATGTACTCCACAGAAAAGTACTGTGATTTAGATAGAAGCTATATATATATATACACACACACACACACACACACACACACACACACACACACACTAGAGGAGCTCATCAATCTGAACTGGGAAAAGTAGGAACAATCAAGCTTAAGATAGATCAAGAGATACCCAGTTTGTGAAACCAAAAAATAAGAAGAAAGAAAGGTGAACAGAACAGAGCTTTGGAGATAAGTGGAGTACTCTCAAGCATATCAATATAAGCATTATGAGAGGTTGAGAAGAAGAGAAAGAAAAAAGCAAAAAAGTGGAAGGAATAATGACCAAATGAACATTTCTCAGACCATATGAATGACATGGATTTAAACACCCAGTAAGGCCAGTAACATTCAAGTAGAATAAACTCAAAAAAATCCAAATTCCATCATGGTAAAATGGATGAAAATTTTAGAGAAAAACAACCTTGAAAGCATCAAGACGAAAAGATGATTTGTTGCCAGCAAACCTGGTTTACGAGAAATACCAGAGAGCTCTTCATGCTGAAATTAATCAACTCTAGATTCGGTCCTTTGAATCCATACGAAAAAATTAAAACATTGGTAAAAGCATACATATAAATAAATGTATACATTTTGTTTTGTTTATAATTATTTTGTTTTTCAATTCTATTTTTTAAATAAACCTACTTAAAACAATAATTAAAAACTGTGATGAAACTTTATGATGTATGAAGATAAAGTTTTTGTCATAGCACAAATGATAGAGAAAGGAAGAGAAGTATACTGGAGTAAAGTGTCTGAATACTATTGAACATGTAAGTTTTAATCTGAATTAGTTTTTTAAAGTATTAATTATAATCACTAGGAAAGTAACTAACAATATATAAGAAAAGAATCAATAATGGAATTAAAATTTAATTTACCAGAAAATAGTTGTTTAGCACAAAAGAAAAAAGTAATGCAGAGTTAGAGGAAAACATGCACAAGTTATGTAAAAACAAATATGAAAACATAGATATAAATCCTCTATTTTCAAGTGTTACTCCAAATGTAAATAAATTAACACCCCATTTAACAATGGGTTGCATTTAAAAAGAAAACATGGTCTACTGTGTACTTTATACAAGAGACACAGTTGATTAAATATACAGATAAGTTAAAAATAAAAAAGTGGAAAAATATATAGCATGTAAGTGATAACCAACGAGAACCAAAGTGGCCGTACTAATATCAGACAACACAGACTTTGTAACAGAAATTCTTACTAAAGAACAAAAGAAGATTTTATAACAATAAATCAATCAATTAGGAAGATATAACAACCATAAATGCATCCAAAATAGTAGAATAACAGCCTTCTCAAAAGGACAAGAAGCATTCTCTAGAATAGGCATAGGTGGCCACAAAATAGGCCTAAATAAACATAACTGTAATCAAGCAAATCCTATTCTCTGTCCACAATGAAATCAAAGTAGAAACTGACAACACAAAGTGATTTAAGAAATATGCAAATATGCTTAAATTAAGCAACACATGCCTAAATAACCAATGTGTAAGTAAGAAATGGAAAAAGATACAAGATATTTTAAGATAGACTGGCCACTGTGGTACTGGGTAACATGTTGTTCTGTTATGCTAGGAGTCATATGGAAGATTGGAGTTTGATCTTCAGGTCAACCTGTACATGCCAGGCAAATATGCACATGCCCATGATCCTGGCTGGAAGAGAAGGCTTGGGGGAGCACTGTGGCATCAGACCTTGTTGAAGGTGCTTGTCTTTCTTTCATTCTCTCTGTTTCTCATGAAAGAAAGAAAAAAAAAGTCTAAGAAAACAAAGAATGTATTCGGAGATGAATGAAAACAAAAGAAATGACATGATGACATGCAAAATTTGGAATATAGCTAAGTAGTGATCAGAGAAAAAAATTAATATTTATAATCATCTATATTAAAAAGGAAGAAAGATCTCAAATCAGTAATCTAGGCTCTTAAGATATAGGAAAAAAAAGGCAATCTAGACCAAAATCAAACACAGGGATAGAAATAAGAATGTTTAGACAAAGCAAATAAAGCAGATAAGCAGATAATAGAAAAATAACAGAGAAAGTTAGTGTTGTGGAGATAACTGGTCCCACAAATGGAACCGTATGGGAAGATCCTAGCTTTGCACCTGTTGCCTCCCTGCATATGCTGGGCACGTGTGCATGTGCCTGTGTCCTCTCTGGCTGAGGTGGTGATCACAGTGTAAAGACTGTTGGGGTGCTGCTCTTGCTCTTGCTCTCTCTCTCTCATAGAAAACATAAATAAATATTTTTTTCTTTTAAAGAAAAGCAATGGAGAGGATCTACAAAAACTTAAGTAATTTCGTTGAAAAGACAAAATTGGCACACTTTTAGCTATACTTACTAAGGATTTAAGAGAGAAAATGAAATCATAAAAATCAGGACTTAAAAGGGGGACATCACTATTGACCCTATAGAAATAGTAGCATTAAAAGAGAATACTATGAGCAATCACATACAAATAAATTAGTTAGAAATGAACAATTTTCTAATTAAAAGCATACAGTACTGAAACTGACTCAAAAGAAAATAGAAAAATCTAAAAATAAACATTTAAAAATGAAAATTCTGAATTAATAAACAAAAATGTAAGACAAAGAAAAGCCTAGACCAGTTGGTTTTCCTGGCATATTTAACTGAGCAGATAAGAGAAGAATTAATTAATCTTTATAAACTCTTTCAGAAAATAGAAAACAGTGCCCAACTCATTCCATGAGGCCAGCATTACACTGATTCCATAATCAGACATAAAAATCACAAGAAAACTAGAGATGAGTATCACATGAGTATTTACAGTCTTCAACAAAATGTTCGCAACTCATATCCAGCAATACATAGAGAATTTTATACATGTGGTCAAATGGGATTCATTCATGAAATTCATGCTTTACCATCCACAAGTCAATAGATGTAATACATTGTATTGGTAAAATAAGAGAAAAAAATTAGGTAAATTTTCTCTGAAAGGAATGAGAATAATTTGCTGAATATTGGTGATCATTCAGGCATTGCTGGACCCTACGAAAAATCCATTACCACAGTTAGATTTCCATTATGTCTCTAGTATCATAAAGTTACTTTTACTGAAAAGGGAGAAATTATTGGTTCACTTTCTCAAATTTGAGAAAGGCAAAAGAGGATATTGATTTAGAAAGGAAAAGGTCTAGGTTCTCTAACACACTGAGATGTATCTTGACCTTTATATGTCCACTCTATTACCTCTGTTTAGAAGATTTTTAAGTATACTTTTTAAAATTATTATTAGGAAGTTAACTGAGGGAAAGGGCTATTCATGTTTGTTTGAGACTTTTATAATTTATTGTAAAGGAAAATGTACTGATTTGTTTAATATTACAATTTATTTGACGTTTTGTTTATAAAAATCACGACTTCCCAATTTCAACAGAATGGAGAATTGAATAATCCAGAGCTAAAATACTTTGCCTGAAAAATAATAGGAATCTAGAGAAAGAAATTTTGCCTCTGAGGCATGAAGGAAAAGAAGTTAAGAGAAAATCCTAAAATATAATGTCCACCTGGGCCTGGAGGGACAGATGTCCATAAGAAAGTCTGTACAGCAGATGAATTCTAATGGTCTTAGAAGCAGTGATATATGACATTAGAGTTTAAATTTCTTTCTGTCCTGATCTATAATTAGCAATCATTAGTTTTAAACAGTTAGGAAACATCTGTGAAGCACAAAGCTTTACATTGGCTTTGGACATGAACATCAGAAGCAATTAAGATATCAATGAATGTTAATAATAGGATTTAATAATGATTTAAATAACCCTTAACTTTGGAGTTCAGGGGAAGAACTGCATGACTATCAGAAAAACTTAAGAACTCTCATTCCCAGAGAATATTTGCAGGTATATTCAACAGTGTTGGGTTTATGTGCAAAGGGAACCAAGGCGTAAAGGAGGGAATGATACCAACAGTTTGGGTAACGTAGAGACAACTCAAATTACATTAACGAAAAGTAATCCAAAAAGACCAAAGCAAAATATTATCTACCAGGTAGAAATTAGCATAAATATAAGCATTAACATTGAAAACTAAAATTTAAATAAAATGGCTTGTTTTTATCATTAATATCAGGACAACTCAATTTGTTACAGTCAAACTATGATGATAGTTATTTTTTGTTCAACATAGGATATATATTCAAATAAATAACTTTGAATCTAACATCTTTATTAATGAAGGCAGGTCTCTACTTACAGTGAATCAATTACCAATTTCATTTATGGCATGGCCTTCATCATTTAAACCCAGTCTTTTTTTTTTTCCTTGCATTTATAGTAAGTAGGTTGGTGGCAACTAATTTTGCTTTATATAAATTTAAATTGTGACCATATTTTCTTCTCTATTTTTGGTTTTCCCAAATTCTCCGAGAGAGTATTATCTGATAGTCCTTGTTTGTACCAGTAGAGAGTCCTTTACTGAGTTTATTTATCCATTGTAATCAGTATATTAGTCTTTCCATATTATTTACATGAGCACAGAGGAAAGAACTGAATTGGAGAATAACTAAAATGTAAAAATAAAAGAAGAAGGAAATCAAGTGTAATTGATAATCATATCAATTAATTTTTTTTATATTGGCCATTTTGGTGAAAGAAAACTGACATTGAATCAGGGACTTCACATTCATTTAACATTCAGAAATCGGTTGCAACAAATCTACTGAGTTTATGAGAGATTTTTATTTCTGGAAGTTTAACATAACATACCAAAGAAGGACATAGTGTTCAAACTTTTACCTGATCCTAAAAGTTAATTCTTTCAGAGCATAAAATAAGTCCTCAACTCTTCTTTACCTGGAAGGCAAACATAAGGCAACTCCTGTGTCCACTACTCAAATTTCAAATTTAATGTAATTATGATTGCAAATGTTTCTTGAAAAGCAATAAAAAGATAATGCATAGCTTCAAAGACCCTTTACAAAGCAAAGCTGTTTTTGCAGTTTTTGTTATTGTATTTTTATGGTACACTATGAGACTACCAAGAAAAATTTAAAAAAAATCTTCTTTTAAAGAAGCAATCATTCATCTAATGTATATAAGGTATATAATAATTACTGGGAAAACAGTTGCACAATTTGAAAAATAAAATTTTAGTTGTTTTAATAGAGCATCTTAAAATCTAAAATACATAGACATACTCAAATTATGTCTATATGTCATAAAGAGACAGAATATTATAAAACCTGAAATAGAAACATATTTTAAT
>NW_006206449.1:320064-321683 GCF_000334495.1 Tupaia belangeri chinensis | reverse complement strand
TATAATGGAATTGTTTAGTATGTGTAAGTCTTAAACAGAATATTCTCCTTCCATAAATTTAATATAGGTGGAAAAAGTATTTTATCATTGAAGGGGTCGTTCTTATGTCTATAATATATTTCCCAGGTCACTGTGACATTTTATTGAATCATTATTCTGGGATAAACCTGTTTTCAAGCATATTGTGCTCTTTAACCTTAAGTAATTGTGTTTTGTTTGGACATTTCTTTGATTTGGAACAAAGATGTTTCACTCCATGAGGTACATTTCTAAATGATGCTCCAGAAATAGACCAAACAAGCAAATTATTTGCATGGCTTGCTCCAATTGAGAAAACAATGTGTTCCCATAGCCTCCTTGTCTTGTCTTAGCTCCTACACTCCATGATGTTGAGACATCCCAGTGCCTCTTACAGACTCATCAAGGAAAGGCTCTGTAGACATAAACAGCACTTTTTCTCAACTCTTAATAATTACTATCTAGAAATGTTATGCATATCAGCTGATGATTACTCAATAAATGAACCAGTAGAGTTTTTTGCACTTAAATATACATCAGACTTTTTTCTGATTTATTGGCTTATTTCACTGATTATTTCATTTAAAAAAATTTAACATAGAATTTTGACCTATAATTCCTGGATTTCATTAACAAAATCAATTAAAATGCAAACTATGATATAAATACTTATACTATTCAAATAAATTTTAAGTAATAAGTAGATAACAGTCCTTTTCTCACAGTTTAATGCTTTTAAATATAGGTGTTTTGTGTGTCTGTGTGTACATAATCATGAATGTTTCTGGCATGAATTTCAGTATGTTACTCTTTATAACTAGACATGGCTGGCATTTAGGAAAGCGTTGATTTACTTTTACATGTCAAGTACAGAAATATAGCTTTTCCTCTGCAAAAAGACTAATGACCCTGTCAGTGGAATGGTGTTTTACAGAGTTTTATGCAACAAAGGACTAGTGGCTACTTTTTATTCTCTACTCAAAGTAGCAAAACATGGCAAGTAGAACCAAAATGTCAAATATAATCTATCATGACTCAATTACATTTGACAGGAAATATAAAAGGAAAGAAAGAGATTATTAGATAAATCTAAAAGAACACATTAGATAATACAAAGATGTTTTATTTTGCATAATGTATTATTTGTTATCAATAAACAATTTGATGATTTTCCTAGACCATGATTATGATGCATGTAAATATTGTATCCTTCCTCATCTGCTCCTCTATGATTGTACAATATCTTCAAATTTGAACTTACTCTTTCAAGTCAGATAGCAATAGGAATTGTCTAGTCAACATTTACCATAAGAAATACTAGGATTAGCAGTTTCTATATTGGCTTATCAGTAAAATGTGAAGAATCCAAGTTGGTCTAATTTCCTAGCACTAATAGAAGTAATTTCAGATCAAAAAACAATTCATTGAGCCAGACATCTGAGAATAAATTGATCATACACACCTGAGTCAATGTTTTCATGTTCAATGGACAAGAGCACCATAAAACATCCCACTAGTACATTTGGACTCAAGTCTGTTCAAAGCTGAGACAGAATCCAACAAAGCCATAGTAGACTTCTAGAAGGTTTTGATGTTTTTTT
>NW_006206449.1:226837-319615 GCF_000334495.1 Tupaia belangeri chinensis | reverse complement strand
ATATATAATAGAATTTTTTAGTATGTGTAAGTCTTAAACAGAATATTCTCCTTCCATAAATTTAATATAGGTGGAAAAAGTATTTTATCATTGAAGGGGTCGTTCTTATGTCTATAATATATTTCCCAGGTCACTGTGACATTTTATTGAATCATTATTCTGGGATAAACCTGTTTTCAAGCATATTGTGCTCTTTAACCTTAAGTAATTGTGTTTTGTTTGGACATTTCTTTGATTTGGAACAAAGATGTTTCACTCCATGAGGTACATTTCTAAATGATGCTCCAGAAATAGACCAAACAAGCAAATTATTTGCATGGCTTGCTCCAATTGAGAAAACAATGTGTTCCCATAGCCTCCTTGTCTTGTCTTAGCTCCTACACTCCATGATGTTGAGACATCCCAGTGCCTCTTACAGACTCATCAAGGAAAGGCTCTGTAGACATAAACAGCACTTTTTCTCAACTCTTAATAATTACTATCTAGAAATGTTATGCATATCAGCTGATGATTACTCAATAAATGAACCAGTAGAGTTTTTTGCACTTAAATATACATCAGACTTTTTTCTGATTTATTGGCTTATTTCACTGATTATTTCATTTAAAAAAATTTAACATAGAATTTTGACCTATAATTCCTGGATTTCATTAACAAAATCAATTAAAAATGCAAACTATTATATAAATACTTATACTATTCAAATAAATTGTAAGTAATAAGTAGATAACAGTCCTTTTCTCACAGTTTAATGCTTTTAAATATAGGTGTTTTGTGTGTCTGTGTGTACATAATCATGAACGTTTCTGGCATGAATTTCAGTATGTTACTCTTTATAACTAGACATGGCTGGCATTTAGGAAAGCGTTGATTTACTTTTACATGTCAAGTACAGAAATATAGCTTTTCCTCTGCAAAAAGACTAATGACCCTGTCAGTGGAATGGTGTTTTACAGAGTTTTATGCAACAAAGGACTAGTGGCTACTTTTTATTCTCTACTCAAAGTAGCAAAACATGGCAAGTAGAACCAAAATGTCAAATATAATCTATCATGACTCAATTACATTTGACAGGAAATATAAAAGGAAAGAAAGAGATTATTAGATAAATCTAAAAGAACACATTAGATAATACAAAGATGTTTTATTTTGCATAATGTATTATTTGTTATCAATAAACAATTTGATGATTTTCCTAGACCATGATTATGATGCATGTAAATATTGTATCCTTCCTCATCTGCTCCTCTATGATTGTACAATATCTTCAAATTTGAACTTACTCTTTCAAGTCAGATAGCAATAGGAATTGTCTAGTCAACATTTACCATAAGAAATACTAGGATTAGCAGTTTCTATATTGGCTTATCAGTAAAATGTGAAGAATCCAAGTTGGTCTAATTTCCTAGCACTAATAGAAGTAATTTCAGATCAAAAAACAATTCATTGAGCCAGACATCTGAGAATAAATTGATCATACACACCTGAGTCAATGTTTTCATGTTCAATGGACAAGAGCACCATAAAACATCCCACTAGTACATTTGGACTCAAGTCTGTTCAAAGCTGAGACAGAATCCAACAAAGCCATAGTAGACTTCTAGAAGGTTTTGATGTTTTTTTGTTGTTGTTGTTGTTGTTTTGTCTTCCAAGAACAATCTTCGGAATCGTATTTAAGTTTTCTCCAAGAAAGTTTTATCTGTAATGTGTATTTAAATATGGAGACAGTTGCTTGTCAAGTGTTGTCAAATTAGCATGCCTTCTGGGACCTAGAACTGTACTGTACAATAAGGTATCCCAATACTGACATATAGCTCTATAGATTTACGTTTAAACTAATTAAAATGCAATAAAAATTTTAAAATTACTTTCTCAGTTGTACCAGCCAGACATCAACTATTCAATAGCCAAATGTATCTAGTGACTACCATTTTGGCCTCTAAATTAACCAAAATAGTAACATCTTGAAGGTGAAAACTACATAGCTTGGTGGAATTATGCAATATTGTGAGTTTTTATTTCTAAACTTTCCTTCTCCTTAAGAAACTGTTACACAGGGACCAGTGGATGGCATGGTGGTGCGTTACTGGATTCCCACATAATCGTTCATGGTTTGAGTCTCAGACTCTGTGACTTGAGACTCATGCTGGGCATGTGTGCATGTGTGTCCAAAATCCTGAGAGGAGAATGGAAGAGAAAGGATTGAGGTGTGGCTGTCCCCCTTGGGGATGAGATCTCGCTTTCTATCTCTCTGTTTTTGTCCCTCTGGTGAGTGCAAATAGTGCCTATAGCAAGAATCTCTCCTAAAAAAATATGAAAAGAAAGAAGTATTATACACATATGACCTAAAAAATATTTCCAGAACACTTGTATTCCTCTAATTTTACTTCCTAATCATTTTATGCTTTAAATTATTTGTCGTTTCCTGGCTCGCCCCTCCTGCTAGTTCACGGTTCTTCTTTCCAACTTCATAATCCTTTTCTCACTCTGTATTGGACATTCAAGTCTTTCAGATCTTTTCAAATGCTCAACATGACTTCATCCTTAAAATATTTAATGCCCAGAGGCCAGCAGGTGGCATGGTGGTTAAGGTACTGGACTTTCACAAGACTGCTGGTGGTGCGAGTCCTGTACCTGGAGGCTTGCTTTTAGTCCCATCCTCAGAGACTTGCTTTTTCACTTTCTCTCTCTCTGTCTAGTGGGCACAATGCTCTATAGTAAATTTAAAATAATAATAATAATAAAGCATTTAATTTCTGCATAAATATTTCATCCTGAGAACTTTCCTGACTTTTAAATATTAAAGGTCTTTTTACAGTGCTTTAATTATTTTTGAAACCAAAATATTATACATTTACAAAATCACCATTATCAACACCATCATCATAACACTAACACATTTTGAAAATTTATTATGTCTCAATGATGGTTCTAACCAGTTTACACTTGTATTGAAACTTTGTACATGGGACCAGCAGATGACGTAACGGTTATGTTGCTGAATTCTCATGTAGTCGACGGTGGTTCAAGTCCTGGACCCAGCAGCTTAAAACTCACATGGAGTGCATGTGCGTAAGTGCCCAAAATGCTGAGAGGAGAATGAAGAAGTGACTACAGTGTGGCCATCTTCCTAGGAATGCGATTTGTTGATTTATGTCTCTCTGTCTTTCCAGCAAGCGTATTTCCTTATAGTGCAAATCTCTTAAAAACACCCAAACATATCAAAAAAAGAAAACTCTTTTGCATAAGCTCTATGGGCTTATTGTATTATTCTCTCATTCTCATTGCACAGATGACTAAAATGTGATAAGAGATAAATATTTGTCAGACGTAGTGCTAGTGTTAGGGTTTGAATGCTAGCAGTGTCACAGGTTCACTATGTCAGTTATTAATTTTTAAATGGCCATTTTTCTTTTATGAGGAAAGAGGTTTGTATTTCATCCAATATCCTATCTGCAACATGTAGATCAGTATTTGCCAAGTAGGATCCACATATTTGTTAAACTAATGAATAAACAATATAATCAATCAATTGGTTGATTACTATTGGAAAATAATTAGATATGAAAACAAGATTATAAAAGTTCTATGGTTTTTTGATGTGTCTAGATCTTTCTTACATTTATTTAAATTTTTTCTTTCTTAATTGACAAAAGAATCCACTGATATTGAATGTGAGACTAAGTTAAGTCAGTGTTATCCAAATTTCCAGCTCTTTGGTCTGGATAAATTTCCCAGTTTCTTTCATGCAAAGGGTTATGAGTTAAGCCATATCAGTTGTACCCTCTGAGGCTAAGGACCACAAAAAGATATTTATCAAGCAATGATGCAAAAAATTTAAAATCAAGAGAGCATTACAGAATGTAAGAGATGAGTTGGTACAAAGTTTTAAGGCAGATATTAAAGAATTCATGAGAAAGAGAATGTGTCACTTGGATGGACTATGTTAACAGTCTGAAGCTCAGTGACTTGAAACAATGAAGCTTTATATCTTGTTCATGCTATTTGTCTATTAAGCACCCATTGAGGTGCCTTATGTCCATACTGCTCAGGTTATGACATCCATCAAGAGCTCATCTCAGCTTGCAGGGTCTGTGCTAGTTGCCAAAGCAGCCCCCATTTCAAATGCTGTCAGTTTTCAGGTCAGAAGGAAAAAAAGAAAGCTCTATAGTCTTTCCCACCAGCCATTTTGCAAAGTAGTCTAGAAGAAACTCACAGGATTTCCACTCATAACTTATCATTTGAAACTATTCATTTGGTCCCACCTATCCATAAGAGCTAGGAAGTATGATCCTGTAAGTATCTCAAAGGCAGATCTTCCTAAATGTATCTGAAAATATTTAATATTGTTTTATTTATATTTTTATTCATTTTTAGCATACTGTTTTGGATTCTTGGAGAAGCCCGCTCAACCCAGTAAATTTAAAAGTGCATATTGTAGAATACAGATCTCATGATAGTCTAGACAAAACTCTACAACTATGCACAAGAATTTGACAGGACTTTTGTTTGAATTTTAATTTTTATAAAGCAAAAATTACAGATTTTTTTTTCATCAGAGAACTTTACATTCTTTGGTCTGTTAAATATTTCTTCCCTTTGCTCCACCCATCACCCTCTACCACCCATTCCCCTCCCTTGCATTCTCTGGTATCTATGTTTATCCTATTATCATATCATCAGATTTTCCAATTTCTGCCAAAGAGAGCAGATATTTGGTGCATTCTGAGTGGGGATATAAAGTTTGTATCTTCCTAAGCCTGACTCACTTCACTTAATATTACATCTTCCATGTTTAGCCACTTCAACTCACATGATCAAGTCTCATTTTTCTTATGGCAGTGTAATATTCTGTAGTATTTATGTGCCACAGTTTTTCAATGCAGTTATCAGTGTTCAGACAGGTTGACTCCATGTCTTAGCATTTATGAATAATGCTGCAGTAAACATGGATGTACTAGTGTCTTTCCAACAGTTTTTCTATCCTTTGGGTAAATACCAAGGAGTGAAATTACTGAGTTATATGGTAGATAAATTTGTAGGATTTTGGAGAAACTCCATTGTGTTTTCCACAGAAGTGGTACTAATTTACATTCCCATCTATGTGTAGGCAGGTTCCCTTTTCACCATAGCCTCACTAGCATTTGTTTATTTTTTTGATCCCAGGACATTCTTCCATCTTCATCTTTCTTTCATCTCTTCATTTATGATTCTTTTCTCATGTTTACTCTGTCAACTTTTCTCTCTATTCCTATAAAGTATATGGGGGTGTTTGTCATTGTTTTAGTTTTAGATTTAAAATGGCTACCCAGACTCAAAATTTAACTGATACCCCAGGCCTATCCTTTACCACTATTGCAAAAGTTTTACAACTTTTTTTAAAAAATATATTGACTAGCCAGAATTTTGTATGAGCCAAGTCACAAATCATAATTATTTCTAGGTATCTAGTTAGGATAATGTACCCAGAAATGATCCAATCATATAATACTACATTTTGAAAAAAAAAAGATTATGTGAAACTAAAAAATGTTCATAGACTAGAATTTGCCTTGATGGTTAAATACAAATAGACTTTAGAAAAATGAATAATGTCATCATGTAGGTGAACAAGATATTTGGTCATATGAAAAGACAAGTAGTGGGGCCAGCAAATGATTGGTGGTTGAGATACTAGACTCCCACATGGCCACTCAGAGTCAAGTCCCAGACCTAGCAGCTTGAGATCATGCTGGGCATGTGTGAGTATGTGCCCTTGTCCTTGAAGTGATTAGAGTTTCTTCTTAATTACTTGGTCTTAGGATTTTTGATTAGCACAAAATGTCACAAGAGGTATTACTTTTCTAGAGTCTAAGGTATCTTTTCTAAAACCTTAGGGAACACATTTTCCCTATATTTATGAGGACGTTTTATATGCTGTAATAATATGCTTGATAATATAGCCACATCACAGAAATTCTAAGTTGAATAACAGACATTAAAAAACAATCCCTGAATAAATATTAATCATTCTGTGTTTGCATTATATGAAATGAAAATAATAGCAATCGATGCTCAGAAATGCTTAGGTAGAGATAAATGTTTTCAATATATGTTCTCAGCTCCATAAATGTGATTATCCATAACATTAATATTTTGGGGATATTGTGACAGTACTGGTTACATAAAGGGCACCTCTAACCTTACTTGTCTAACGTATACAATTGCAACCATTGACAAATCTTCATCCTAGACATCTGTGTCACCAAGTAACAATAATTTAATTAGCATATACATTTCGGAGAAGGCTTTCTACGTGGAAATAATTATTGTAAATTATGTTTTCACCAAGGTTGAAAAAAGTTAATAAAAATACTGGTCTATCTGGATAAAAATGCTTTATGAAAAAATTACTTGCAAAGAACAGTATGCCATTTTTCAAAAATCCCAGGCAATAGGGCAAAAATTGTAAGAAGAAACAATTATATAATGACCTTATACTAAAGCAAACCCTAGACTTCTGGACAACCATTAAAGCTAAGTTTTACTTTCATGTGTGAATGTAAACCAAGACATACAAGGTATCTTCCAAAAATTTGTGGGAAAATGGAATCAAAGTGTAAATTATTATAATGCAAAATTTTTGAAATTTATGGATAATGTTTTAATTGTATGTATTTTCCATGAACTTTTGGAAGATTCAGCATTCATACTTTGGTAATATATTGGATCTAAACAAAGTCTATTCACTAATTGCACAAAACAAATAAGTTTAATTTTTAATATGTTTAACAAGTCAATAAATACATTCATTTATATACAATTGTATATTCATGCATATATGTGACATCTTTATATGGGTTTATAAGAAGATAAAATAAGAGACATATACATGTGCACTTTTAATCTGTCTTGCCATGTGCTTCCAGTGCCACTTCTGGACTCTACAGAGCACCACTCAGTATGGAGGCCCTGACTAGATAGGGCTCCTTGACTCTGGATATCCAAAAACATGAATTAGACAAACCTTTGGTCTTTTATTTCTTTATTTTTTTAGGTTTTTCCATAGGGAATTTGTGCTCCCCAGAGAGAAATATATAGAGAAAATAAGAGAGGAAGTGAAGGGGGCTAGTACGTGATGTGGTGGTTAAGGTTCTGGACTTCCACATGGCCAACCATGGTTTGAGTCCCAGACATGATGGCTTGCTTTCTCACTTCCTATCACTCTCTCTCTTTTTGACTCTGTCTTGTCAAATTTTTAAAAAATAATAATAAAATAATTCTAAAAAAAAAAAGGTAAAATGAGAAATCTCTTTCTAAGGAGGATTCCCTCACCACAATTCCTTTTCCTCTGTTCTCCTCTTGGAATTTTGGGCATACACTCACACATGTTGGAAGTGATTTTCAAGCCAGCAGGCCTGGGACTCATATTGCCATCGGTCATGTGGGAGTCCAATCCCGTAACCGCTATGCTACATGCTGGCCCCCTAAGCTTTATCCTTATATGTCACCCAGTTTGAGGTATTCAGTCATTAAACAACTGATAATGGACTACACCAAACATTTACCAGTTGAAGGACAGCCAGGTTGTTTTCAGTTTTTGGCCGTTGTGAATGAAGCTGCTAAACTTTTGTGTACAGATTTTTGTATGAACATGAGTATTAATTTCTCCAGGATAAATGCTCGAAGTTGCAATTGCTAGATTACTATGATAGCTACATGTATACTTTTTGAAAACTGTTGGATTATTTCCAGAGTGGCTGCATCATTTGCTTTCCCATCAGCAAGAGATGAGTAATCCAGTTTGTTCATTCTCAACAACTTCTAGTCTACTGGCAGATGTATGGTTTAAAAATATGTTACCCCACTTTATACCTTGTGTTTCACCTTCTTAATAGGGTCTTTCATGGAGAAAAACTTTTTAATATTGATTGTTACAATGTTAAATTTTCCTTTTATGGTTTGTGATTTTAGTGTTAAAGCTGAGATCTTTTCCTAACTGGAGATCCTGAAGATTTTTTCTTTCTTTTTCTACAGTTTGTGCTCCTTTTCAATTATTTATTGTCTAAAGTGTGAGGCTTAGAATGAACTTTTTTGCCCTTACTTTTGTTTATTTGTCCTATGGATATCCAATTTTGGTGCGGTATTATTTTTTGAGAAGGTATAGTTCCTCCATTGAATTATTTTTATTCCCTAGTTAAAAAAAATGTGTGGGTTTATTTCTGCTTTTTTCTATTATGTAACAGTGATCTTTGTGTCTATGCCTCCACTAATCCCACATAGACTCAATTAATGTAGCTATACAATAGTCTTGAAATAGAGTAGACTGATTGATTCTACTTTGTTCTTTTTTAAAGTATTATTTTAACTATTCTATCTAATTTGCCTCTCTGTATTGTATAAATTTTAGAATATTCTTATCTTTATGTATGAAAATTCTTACTGTGATTCTGAAATAAATTGTGTTAAGCCTGTCTGTCAAATTGGGAAGAATGACATCTTTTCTATGTTGAGTCTTCTAATCTATGAGCATGGTATGTCTCTTCAATTACTTCTATATTTCTTATTTATCACTGTTTTATATTTTCAGTATACCTTTTTGCATAGGTTTGTTTGATTTGCACATGAATATTTATTTCTTTCAGTTATTATAAATGGTATTTTATTTTTAATTTGTTTTCATGCACATTGCTAGGGTATAGAAATAGAACAGATGTGGGTAAGCTTAACTTGTAGCTTGTAACGTTGCGAAGTTCACTTATTTTTCTACATTTTTTTAAATTTAACTTTATTTATTTATTTATTTTAATTATTTTAGTTTGACCAGAGAGGGATAGAGTGTGAGAGAGAGAGAGAAAGTGAGAAAGCAAACCACTAGGTCCAGGAAGCAAACCACAGTCAGTCATGTGGTAGTTCAGTGTTCTTAACCACCACAGCACCTGCCGGCTCCTATTTTTCTACATTTTTTAGAGAGTCTTCAAAATTTTCTACATAGGCAATCATATAATCTCCAAGTAGAGACTGTTTTATTTCTTCCTTTTAGATGTATATGCCTTTTTCTTTTCTTGTTTTGTTGAATTGGCTAGAAAATTTAGCACTACACTGCATAAGATTGATGAGTGCAACATCCTTGTTTGATCCTTAATCTTATAGAGAAATCATTCAGTCTTGCACATTTAAATGTAATATTCATTATGGGATCTTTTAAAATGAATACTACAAATTCCTTTTCTTCTTCTTTCTTTTTTTTTTTTTTTTTGAGAGAGGTTATTTTTGCTATAAGGCACGTGCACTTGCCAGAAAGACAGAGAGAGGCAGAGAGAAAGAAAGTGAGAAACCGTCCCCCCGGGGGGGATGGCCACACTGAAATCCCTTCTTTTCCATTCTCCTCTCAGGATCCTGGGCACACACGCACACGCGCCTGGTGTGAGTTTAAGCCTCGGGGTCCGGGACTTGAACCATAGTCAACTACATGGGAGTTAAGCGACATAGCCATTATGCTAACTGCTGGTCCCAATACTACTATTTTTTATGTTTATTATTATTATTGTTATGATTATGACTATTATGAATGTATGTTGAATTCATCAAATGTTTTTTCTGCACCAATTGATATGATCACTTAAATATTCTTTAGTCTGCTTATATGGTGGATTAGAATGTTTAATTTTAGAGCATTAAATAATCCTTGGAATAAATTTCATTTGGTCTCTATTGTTATATATTTCTTAGGGTTTTTCTTCAGATAATACTTTCTTAAGGATTTTTTCAGTCTATTTTTGAAGAATTATTGATCCGTATTTTTTCTTTTTGTGCTCTGTATCTAGTTTTAATATTAGTATAATACTAGCTTCATAAAATGGATTGAAAAGTGTTCTCTTATTTTTTATGCAATATTGAGTAGGCTGTCAATTCTGTAAATATTTGGTAGAATTCTCCAAACACACTTGGACTTAAGATTTATTTTTAATGGATGATTTAAAAATGCACATTCATTTTTCTTACTAGTTTCATCATAAGCTTTGAATCCACTATGCCTATCATACATTACACCATTCAGAGGCTGCTGATCTGATAAAACAAAAAAATAGCCTGATGAGGGCTAGCTCAGTGAAAGGTGAGAGACTACCCTGTAGGAAACTGTGTGTCTATTGAAGAAGATAGTTTAGTATGGCATAATATACCCAATAGGGACAGTTCATGAATTAGAGAACCAGTGTTCAAGAATGAATAGCTTCACTTAGTGCCACTCCCAGTGGTTCACTGGCCAACTCTGTGATCCCCAAATTTACAGATTTAAGTTCCTCTGGGACAAAGAGCCTGGTTCTTAAAAAGGACCCTCTCTTCCCGGAGCACATAATGGTCCCATTGAACAATCTATAGCCTTCTTCTGACACCTCAAAAACCAGGTTGTACGTCCAAGACCATTTTGAAACCCTAACTCTTTCTCAGTGTTTGCTTCCCAGATAATCTATCCTGAAATATTTAATCTACCTATATTTTGTACCTGTCAAAATTAATGGCTTTATCTGGAAGTCTTCTTTTTCATTTTAAATTTATATATTTACATTCATTCACTGAACATCATCACAGCATACAAAATGTGATTTCCCACCCAGAATACACTGTATAGTGGCTTGATCATACATGTTATCATCAACAAATAACTTTACACTTCTTGTTTCATATACATACACATATATATGTATTATATATGTGTATATATGTATGTGTGTGTGTTTATTTCCCCCTCCATTTCTCACCCTCTCCTATTTCACCACCTCCCTAGAAGTCTTCTAACTCATTAGTCTTTTAAAACTTTTATTTATGTGATATAAAACATAGCTTCTCCATGACAAAATCCTAAAACCCATAAACCACAGAGGAATTATTCTTGCATATGTTTATACATTATTTCTATGACATGGGGATAATTTAATTAGACAAAAGGAGAAATGAGCCTAACAGTTTCAACTATATTACTAGAAAGATCACCATAGTAGCAAGCAAGTAAATCAAATGCAAGGCAGTCAGTAAAAATGTATAGAATGAAAATAAATGTTGGCAACAATTGGCAGTGGTAACACAACTAGATCCACATGGATAAGGTCCCAGGTTTGGGTCCTGAGACTTGCCTGTGCCTTCAAGGCATGTGCCCAGATACCTGTGAATTGGGCTGACTGAGTCAGGGGATGAATGAGCTGTGAAGACTCTGTGAGGATACCTGTCTTTTCTCTATGTCTCTTCTCTTTTTGTCTCCTCATCTTTCATGAAAGAATAATTAAACAAGTAAACTTTAAATATGTTGGTGCTGGGACCAGCATATAGCATGGAGGTTAAAGCATTGGATTCCCACCCAGACAACTCCAGTTCGAGTCCCAGACACAATGGCTTGAAAATTGCTCCAGGAAAATTGCATGTGTGTCTAATATCTGGAGAGGAGAATGGAGGAGAAGGGATTGCAGCATGGCCATTCTTTCTGTGGGGGGAAGGGTGATTTCTCACTTTCTCTCTCTCTATCTCTCTCTGGCAAGTGCATGTACCTTATGGCAAAAACCTAAAAGAAACAAACAAAAACAGAAAAACACTAATGACATCTGAATAAACTATAGGTTTTCTTAAAACAATTTTAAATGTTAACACCATTTTACTTTACTTTTCTTATAAACATTATTCAATTTTGATTTTGAAATAAGTAACTGCTATTTCAAAAATGTATAAAAATCTGTCATAAAACCACAGTCATGCCCCGAATAAGGATGTCTTAATGCTGAATTCTAAAAAATGTAAACACCATATTAAGATAAAATATGCATGATAATATTTGTCTCACAGGAATAAGAAAAAAATGTGATTTGTCACAGCAAGATGAATATTATACCAAGGTTAATAATCCATGTGAACTCTCCTAACACACATACAAATTTCACACATAGCCTAGGAAACTATTAAGTGTTATTTGCTCTAATTATTTTCTTTTCTTAAATTTGCTTTACCGAATTTTTCTTTAGTGTTTTGTTTAGACTTGAATCCTACCATTAAATAATATCTCTAAAAAATGTAACTTCACTTAATACTATAAAGACTTTGATGAAGTTACCCCATTAATTTGATTTTGAAATTAAAAAGAAATATATATATACATATGAATAATTGTGTGTGTGTGTGTGTTTCTAAAGACACTTTTTGGAAAACCTACATCATATTTGTTTCACAATTTTTAAATATTTTACTTTTCAAGGTTGACTTCTTTTGATGATCTTTTATGGCATCATTTTATTGCTCTCCAGAATTTACAGCTCATCATACATTGCTCAGTAGAAGCCGAATTTTCAGTCGTGCCAGTTCACTGTTACTTGAAATATTAGGAATTGTGATCCTTGTTTGTCAAAATACCATTTTGAAATATGACAGTCATTATATCATCCACATTCTTAAATCTGTAGGTGGCTTTGATTTAGAGACTAGCTTATTTGTTTGACCAGTGATTTGTGAGCAAACTGAATTCAAGTTCATATACAGAGAAAACCTTGTGGCACTAAATAATAATCAGGAGACTTTTTCACTTTATGTATGTACTTGAAATGAGATGAAGATAATTTTCTGTAATTTAAGATGGAACTCAGAAATATCTGTGATGATAAAACTGAAATTTATCATCCATTACTTTCCTATCTTTAATTTTGATAAGGCAATTTATTTCTTTATATTTTATTTCACACATGACAATGAAGATTTATCTATTTTTTAAATAATTATTTATTTCATTTTATTTATTTATTATTATTATTTAATCTGATCAGAGTGAGACAGAGAAAGAAAGAGAAACTGAGAAAGCAAACCACCAGGTCCAGGACTCAAACTGTGGTCGGCCACGTGGGAGTCCAACACCTTAACCACCACACCACCTGCCAGCCCCAATAATGAGGACTTAATTCAAAAGTCTACAATGCATCCTAAAATCAATAATTCTATTATTGTTATGCGGTTTCTTTGAACATAGAACTTTATGGACAGTATAAGAAGTTCTGGGAAATTATACATTTATACCTATGCCTTTGATACAAAGAAATTATGTTATAGCTAAAAGCATAATTTTTCCTAAATGCGCAGTATAAGGACTCATGGTACATCAGCAGTTCCATGACTCTGTGTAGCAATAGATATCCTCAAATACGCAGTTTCTCTTTGTTGATGAAGTCCCTGTTAAATTACTGTTATTTATTGCTCTTTAGAACCTGTATGAATGTACTGTACTTGCATATATGACATTAAATACATTTTCAAAATATGATCTCTCAGAGAATTGAATGAAATATTCTAACACAGCAAAGAACTTTGGATGTTTTTATTCCTTGAAATAAAGAAATGCAGATCATACAAAAATGGCCTATTTTTTCTCTTGACTAAAGAGTATGATTTGCATCATCTTCTACGGGTCACAAATCACTGCCATAGTGTTACACATCGCTGAAAATGGTTTAACCTACCTCTAACATACCAGTTTCCTGTGAAGTTCAGCTCACATCACCTGTGACCTGGTAAGATCTCATCAGTAGCCCATAACCTCTTGCTTGGGCAAGACTCTTAAACTACGTCGGTGTGCAGTGATTTCTCCACCTTTATGCTTGACATATTTCACTATGGCATCACGAAAATCCACTTATTTATGTTTAATGCATGGCATCTGACAGCACTTCCCCACTATAGCAGTATCTAACAGTTTATCAAATGTCAGGTTTGAAGTTATGTCAATAATCCCTGTCTGTGGCTGATGCTTCTACAACTGTCAATAGCCTGATCTTTGAAAATATCATCTTGCGTGCTATAATACCATGTCATTTTTAGCTTTTTATTTTAAAATAAAAGGCTGTGGCTCCTGATTCTAACTGCTTATCCTGTGAAAATGATCTTTTTTCAAATACTATGATAATTCTCAATGTTAAATATATAGATATAGATATAGATGATACACAAAGTCTGTCAGATAAAAAAATTGGGTTTTAATTCTTAACATTTTCTTTAAATCCCTTGGACATCTGGTTTAGCAAGTTCTAAGAAAAAACATGCCACCATTTATAATTTGTCATCTTTGAGATTCTGTAGAGTTTGAAGTTTAGCTTGATTGCGTTGGGCATGTTTAGCACTCATTTTTTTTTTTAATTCAAAAAGAGAGAAGGAAAGGGCAGATAAGAAAGAGAAAAAGGACGAGATAGACTTTATTTATTATCCTCTTTACATGTTATTGCTTACATTAATTTTGACTTTGAAATAAGCATACTGACTTTAATTCCAGAATAATTTGCAACCCTTCTCAACAAAATAAAACAAAACAGCAAAGAGTGATTTCAATAAGTTATACAACTTGTTAAGAGTAATAGGAGAGGGACCAGCAAGTTGATAGTGGTTAAGGTGCTAGACACTACCACATAGCCAACCATGGTTCAAGTCCTGGACCTGGTGATTGCTTTCTCACTTTCTCTCTCTCTCTCTCATCAAACTAAAATAAATGAATGAAGAATAAAATTATGTAAATAATTTTTTTAAAATAAAGAGTAATAGGAGATCAAAGAATAATACGTCAATGATTTGGTGAATGAAGCACTATATTTTGTGATACTGATAACAAGCTCTGATCAATTGGTAGTTAATGGGCATGTTATGATTTCATGAAATTGCTTACATACTAATACGCTCACAAGAAATGGCTACTAATAGAGAAAACAACTATGAAATACTTGCTAATCACTTTTTTGTCATTTATTCATGGATTCAAAGAGTGCCTCTTTAAAGTAGCATTACTGTAAGCCAAGGCAGATATTTAGGGATCTTTTCCCTTCCTGGGTAATTTGGTTTCCTAGGGTTGAAAGAGTCAATAACTCTTAAGATTTTGCTTGTGATAACAAGCAAAGGTAGTTGTACATTTCGGCTGATGCAGGTGACTTATCTCATGCAAAAGATAAAACCCTTTTACTTCCAAGAAGGTAAAGAATGGTACCCAAAAAAAGTGATATCCTGGAGTTTTCTGTTACTTAGCATCACAATCATTTTATGGGAGGCTGCACACCAGCGAATATTGCCCTTAGGTTTTGGTTTCTCAGAAAACAATTATTCAGTGCCAAAGGCCATGGTTGGCTCCCCTTCAAAACCTCACCTTCAAAACCATACTCTGATTAGCCACTTCCCATAGCAAATTGGTGAGTTTAGAATCCCTCAGAGTTGCATATCTGGTACCTCATGATTGGTCCACAAAAGCAACCAATCATAACCCACCTTTTACAATCCTTCATTTACAGGCCCTGAAGAGTTGTAACACTGTGTTGTCCCCGTGTTGTAACTTTGTGCCATTTGTCCATCTCTCACTCCTTCCCTCAGGAAGCCTGTTCAACTGTCCTGTGGGTCGGGACATTGTTTTTACTTAGAAATATTAGAAAATTTGTCGATAAAAGGAGACTTCAGAAAGTTTGTAGGGGACCAGCAGTTAGCATAATGGCTGTCACTGGACTCCCACGTAGTCGACCGCGTTTCGCTTCCCAGACATGATGGCTTAAAACTCAGGCCGGGCACGTGTGCATGCGTGCCCAAGATCCCGAGAGAATGGAGGAGAAGGGATTGTGCTGTGGCCGGGCCCCCTGGGGGGTGATTTCTCACTTTCTGTCTCTCTGTCTCTCTGTCTCTGTCTGTCTGGCAAGCGCTCATGCCCTGTAGCAAAAACCTCTTAAAAAAAAAAAAAAAAGAAAGTTTGTAGGAAAAAAAATCTCTGAAGGATGTTTGTTTTATTGCCAAAAATATGAAATCCATGCATAGTTTTTTATACTATACATTTTCCATAAACTTTTTAGAAAATTTTTATGTAATTATTTAAAAATGCCTTTTTTCATGTAAATGTATTATTTATCTTCTCTTCATAAACTTTTGTTAATAGCCAAAAGTGAAATAGAATTACGTGTTGGAGAGAAAGCATGTTGCTTTCTGGCAAAGCTTTTCTCTTTCTCTTTTTTTAAAGCTTTACTCCTCTCCTTTCTTTTTCCCAAGCTGCTTTTACACTGTTCTTATATTCTTACTCATCTTTTAAAAGGTATGCAATGAGTAATTGCTTTTAATGGAAAACCTAAAACAAATTTTGCTTGTTTGTTTGTTTTTACCATAGGGTGTCCATGCTCACTGGAGAGACAGAGGGAAAGTGAGAAATCAACCCCTGAAGGAATGGCCATATGACAATTCCTTCCCCATTTTCCTCTTGGGACTCTGGCCATGTATGCACAAGCATTCAAAGTCATTTTCTAGTTACCAGATCCAGGGCTCAAATAACATTCAACTAGGTGGAAGGCCAGCACCTTATCACCATGCCACATTCTGCACTTCCCCAAGACGAGTAGTTTTTTTCCTTTTCTTTTTCTTTTTTTTGGGAGAGGTTTTTCTTTTTTTTTTTTTTTTTTTTTTTTTTAGTTTTCTGTTGGGGGGGTTTTTTTTTTTTTTTTTGCTATAGGGCACGTACACTCACCAGACAGACAGAGAGAGACAGAGAGACAGAAAGAGAGAAATCACCTCCCAGGGGGGATGGCCACGGCTCAATCCCTTCTCCTCCATTCTCCTCTTGGGACCTTGGGCACGCACGCACACGCGCCCAGCATGAGTTTAAGCCGCCAGGTCCAGAATTCGAACTGTGGTTGACTACGTGGGAGTCCAGCGACATAGCCATTACGCTAAATGCTGGTCCCTTCTTTTTCTTTTTTAGAGGTTTTTGCCTTAGGGCACATGTGCAGGGCACATGTGCGAGAGAGAGTGAGAGAGAGAGAGAGAGATATGTTGGAGACAGAAACCAGCCCAGGCCTGAGAGATAAGCCAAAAGGGAAGAATGCAAGAAGGAGTTGAAAGTAACCCCATTCCCAGATGGAAAGCCGCAGAGACTGATGGTCAACTGGATGGAGCTCCAAGCATGGGCTGTGTCTCAAGATATTGAGTTTCATTCCGTAAGCCGAGATATTGTCTAAGTTGATGATAGCTATCAATCTTGTACCAGGAATGTAGCCTACAAAGAATGTTGTGTATATCATACACTGTTTTCTATAGCCAAACTCACTCACTGCTTATCTGATTTAATTTGGAATAAATGGACTCTGCTCTGACGAGGTATTGCTTCTGCTCCAAGGGAGCTTGAGCCCCATGCTTTACCCTTTTCCTCATCTCTTTACTCAATCTTTCACGACATCCTACCTTCAAGCCTTGAATTTCTCACAGAGAGACAGAAACAATGAGAGGGGAAGTGAGCCATCACCCCCACAGGTGGGATGGCCAAGCCACAATCCTTTTTCCTCCAGTCTCCTGCAGTCTTGGGCATGCATGCACATTCACCCAACATGTGTTTCAAGACTCCAGATTCAAGACTCGAATTCAGCCATGTGGGAGCCTAGCTATATAAATGCCAAACCATCTGCTGGTCCCTTTAAAACAAGTTTTAATCTAACATTCAACACCACTGGGATTTGGCCCCAAACATCCCAGCTTTGAGTAATAATACCCTCTTAGTCACTTCTTAGATTCTGGAAAAGTAGTAACCTCAGAGCTCCTGGGGATGAGTATAAGTTAGAATTCTAAATAAATTAAGTATAAGAGATTTTTATACACTTTATGGAAATATGTATTATTAAATAAATTACTCATGGATTTTAATTTTCTGTGCCAAAAAAAAGCTTGTACTTAAATACCATTTTCCACAAACTCTGTGAAGTTCCTGTTTTTTATTATTTATTTTAAATTTGATTTGTTCATTCATTTATTTTAATTTGACCAGAGAGAGACAGAGAAAGAGAGATAGAGAGAAATTTAGAAAGCAAGCCACCAGGTCCAGGACTTGAACCATGGTCAGCCATGTGGGAGTGTCCAGTGCCTTAAGCATTATGCCGCCTTCTGGTCCCCATTCCCTTTTAATATCTGTTTCACTTTCATTTCCCTAACCATTTCTCCACTCTGCCACTTTCTCGCTCACTCTGTACATATAACTTATGCTCTCCACCACTTTATAACCAGCATCTTTTCTTCTACCAAAAGCTAATTTCCTACCTCTTTTCTTTGTTTTTGTCTGCTATTACATTGCTAACAGAAATACCTAAGACTGTGTAATTCATAAAAATAGAGGTTTGTTTGACTCAGGATTCTGGTGGCTGGGAATTCCAAAGGCATCACAGAATGGTGAAGGGCAGAACATTGAGCAGAGAAGTGCATAATCCATTATCAAGTGGGCTTCTGCCTGCCTCATATTCTCTCCTAATAATCAACCCCAGGACTCAATCTTCAGGGCCCTTTCTAACCACCCACGCATTAATATTTTCCCCAAAACCCTGTCTTTTGACACCATAGTTAGAGCACATTTTCACTTTCTTAATCTTGTTAAAAAGACTCAACACATGAATTCTTGGGTGACCCGTTCAAACTATAGCACCCTTCTTAGTCAAGATTGTTAAAAGGTAAGGTCTGTTCATTATCTCCACTTCCTTATTTCCCTACTTCCAGGGTGAACTGACTTTTCACTATATCAGATTAATTACACTGAAGTCATTACTGTCCCCCTAAATTCCCAAATTAGAAACCTTCCATCACACACAAAAAATTAATTATTGAGGTTTTTGTGGTCATGCCAGATACCATTTTATGTTTTAATATTTTAAATCTGATATTTTATAGAATCCTAAAAATGGTTTCACACTCTTATGCAACTACTGTTTTCTCCAGTTTCTTTTATTTGAATGATAGCCTTGACATTACAGTTTTAATCCTTTTACATGATCCTTTGATAATATCATTGTTTTCCCTGAAATGTGCATGGTTTTCTCTTCCCTTATCAGATTTCACAGTGAAGACTTTCTGTGTCCCAACCTAAGCTTGAAACCTGAGAACCATTCTTGACTAGTTTTTTCACCTGTCTAAATTAATCAATCCTATGACCATGCTTATTTTCCTTTCTAAATATTGAATCTGTACTTCTTCTTATATCGTAATAGTAGTTTCTTTAGTAAAAAGACTAATGATTTCTCATTTTCTACTCTGTTCCTTTAACTTCCACATTAGTCTTCTAAATTCCCATAATGCTCTTCTTCAAACCATTTTCTGCTTAAAAAATAGTTACATTTTTCTTACAATTTTGTTATGGGTTCAATTGCTCTGTAGCAATACTTCTTGATCTACCTTTGAAACAGAGGTCCAGGGAGGAAGCTGATGAAGAAGCATAGCTTGGAATCTCTCCATCAATGTTCTGCTACACAGGTCTGTGCCTTGGAGCCTTCCATGTCCCGCTGCCCTTCTATTGCTATTTCAAGCCCTATATACCTGCCCAAAACAGAACTAGGGAACCAGGTGCTTCCAGATTCCACAGTTCACTAGTCCACATGCCATACTGTGCTTAAACCTCTCTTTGTAGTTACATATTTTTAGCCCACTTCTAGGTGCATCTTTTCCTCACAGGTTGTTAGTATTACACCAAAAAAACTAAAGACAGTTAATCCGAAATAAAATAACAAAGAACAACCAAGAAAATGGCTAACAAAATTACAGGGACAAGTTCACAGATATTGATTATAATGTTGAATGCTGATGGATTAAATTCTCCAATCAAAAGATACAGACTGATTGAATGGAAAAAAAAAATCAAGAGCCCTCTATATGGTGCCCACAAGAAACTCATCCCGTGGATAAAGACAAAAATAGACTTAGTGTGAAACACTGGAAAAAGGTATTCCAAGTGAACGGAAATCAAAAAACAGAGGGAGTCACAATACTGATATCAGACAAAATGAACCTTAAGACAAAAACTGTAGAAGAGACAAAGAATGACACTATATAGTAAATAAAAAGCTAATTCAACAAGAATATGCAACACAAAAATATCTATGCACCAACAATGGAGCACCTAAATGTATGACAGATAGACTATTTGATCTAAAAGGGGAGATAGACTGCAACACGATAATTATTGAAGATCTCAACATTCCATTTTCTCCTCTGAAGAAATCATCTAAACAAAAAAATGGACTCTGCTCTGACGAGGTATTGCTTCTGCTCCAAGGGAGCTTGAGCCCCATGCTTTACCCTTTTCCTCATCTCTTTACTCAATCTTTCACGACATCCTACCTTCAAGCCTTGAATTTCTCACAGAGAGACAGAAACAATGAGAGGGGAAGTGAGCCATCACCCCCACAGGTGGGATGGCCAAGCCACAATCCTTTTTCCTCCAGTCTCCTGCAGTCTTGGGCATGCATGCACATTCACCCAACATGTGTTTCAAGACTCCAGATTCAAGACTCGAATTCAGCCATGTGGGAGCCTAGCTATATAAATGCCAAACCATCTGCTGGTCCCTTTAAAACAAGTTTTAATCTAACATTCAACACCACTGGGATTTGGCCCCAAACATCCCAGCTTTGAGTAATAATACCCTCTTAGTCACTTCTTAGATTCTGGAAAAGTAGTAACCTCAGAGCTCCTGGGGATGAGTATAAGTTAGAATTCTAAATAAATTAAGTATAAGAGATTTTTATACACTTTATGGAAATATGTATTATTAAATAAATTACTCATGGATTTTAATTTTCTGTGCCAAAAAAAAGCTTGTACTTAAATACCATTTTCCACAAACTCTGTGAAGTTCCTGTTTTTTATTATTTATTTTAAATTTGATTTGTTCATTCATTTATTTTAATTTGACCAGAGAGAGACAGAGAAAGAGAGATAGAGAGAAATTTAGAAAGCAAGCCACCAGGTCCAGGACTTGAACCATGGTCAGCCATGTGGGAGTGTCCAGTGCCTTAAGCATTATGCCGCCTTCTGGTCCCCATTCCCTTTTAATATCTGTTTCACTTTCATTTCCCTAACCATTTCTCCACTCTGCCACTTTCTCGCTCACTCTGTACATATAACTTATGCTCTCCACCACTTTATAACCAGCATCTTTTCTTCTACCAAAAGCTAATTTCCTACCTCTTTTCTTTGTTTTTGTCTGCTATTACATTGCTAACAGAAATACCTAAGACTGTGTAATTCATAAAAATAGAGGTTTGTTTGACTCAGGATTCTGGTGGCTGGGAATTCCAAAGGCATCACAGAATGGTGAAGGGCAGAACATTGAGCAGAGAAGTGCATAATCCATTATCAAGTGGGCTTCTGCCTGCCTCATATTCTCTCCTAATAATCAACCCCAGGACTCAATCTTCAGGGCCCTTTCTAACCACCCACGCATTAATATTTTCCCCAAAACCCTGTCTTTTGACACCATAGTTAGAGCACATTTTCACTTTCTTAATCTTGTTAAAAAGACTCAACACATGAATTCTTGGGTGACCCGTTCAAACTATAGCACCCTTCTTAGTCAAGATTGTTAAAAGGTAAGGTCTGTTCATTATCTCCACTTCCTTATTTCCCTACTTCCAGGGTGAACTGACTTTTCACTATATCAGATTAATTACACTGAAGTCATTACTGTCCCCCTAAATTCCCAAATTAGAAACCTTCCATCACACACAAAAAATTAATTATTGAGGTTTTTGTGGTCATGCCAGATACCATTTTATGTTTTAATATTTTAAATCTGATATTTTATAGAATCCTAAAAATGGTTTCACACTCTTATGCAACTACTGTTTTCTCCAGTTTCTTTTATTTGAATGATAGCCTTGACATTACAGTTTTAATCCTTTTACATGATCCTTTGATAATATCATTGTTTTCCCTGAAATGTGCATGGTTTTCTCTTCCCTTATCAGATTTCACAGTGAAGACTTTCTGTGTCCCAACCTAAGCTTGAAACCTGAGAACCATTCTTGACTAGTTTTTTCACCTGTCTAAATTAATCAATCCTATGACCATGCTTATTTTCCTTTCTAAATATTGAATCTGTACTTCTTCTTATATCGTAATAGTAGTTTCTTTAGTAAAAAGACTAATGATTTCTCATTTTCTACTCTGTTCCTTTAACTTCCACATTAGTCTTCTAAATTCCCATAATGCTCTTCTTCAAACCATTTTCTGCTTAAAAAATAGTTACATTTTTCTTACAATTTTGTTATGGGTTCAATTGCTCTGTAGCAATACTTCTTGATCTACCTTTGAAACAGAGGTCCAGGGAGGAAGCTGATGAAGAAGCATAGCTTGGAATCTCTCCATCAATGTTCTGCTACACAGGTCTGTGCCTTGGAGCCTTCCATGTCCCGCTGCCCTTCTATTGCTATTTCAAGCCCTATATACCTGCCCAAAACAGAACTAGGGAACCAGGTGCTTCCAGATTCCACAGTTCACTAGTCCACATGCCATACTGTGCTTAAACCTCTCTTTGTAGTTACATATTTTTAGCCCACTTCTAGGTGCATCTTTTCCTCACAGGTTGTTAGTATTACACCAAAAAAACTAAAGACAGTTAATCCGAAATAAAATAACAAAGAACAACCAAGAAAATGGCTAACAAAATTACAGGGACAAGTTCACAGATATTGATTATAATGTTGAATGCTGATGGATTAAATTCTCCAATCAAAAGATACAGACTGATTGAATGGAAAAAAAAAATCAAGAGCCCTCTATATGGTGCCCACAAGAAACTCATCCCGTGGATAAAGACAAAAATAGACTTAGTGTGAAACACTGGAAAAAGGTATTCCAAGTGAACGGAAATCAAAAAACAGAGGGAGTCACAATACTGATATCAGACAAAATGAACCTTAAGACAAAAACTGTAGAAGAGACAAAGAATGACACTATATAGTAAATAAAAAGCTAATTCAACAAGAATATGCAACACAAAAATATCTATGCACCAACAATGGAGCACCTAAATGTATGACAGATAGACTATTTGATCTAAAAGGGGAGATAGACTGCAACACGATAATTATTGAAGATCTCAACATTCCATTTTCTCCTCTGAAGAAATCATCTAAACAAAAAAATAAGTGAGGAGATATAGGATCTAAATGATGCCATAAATCTAATGGACTTGACAGACATCGATAGAAATTTCTACTCAGCAACCACAAGTTATACATTTTTCTCACCACTGCATAGAACATTTTCAAAGATTGATTACATGATAGGATATGAAAAAAACCTTTACAAATTCAAATGGATAGAAATTTTACCTAGCATCCTCTCTGACCACAATGGAATAAATTTGAAATTAACTATAGAAAAAAAAAAAAACTCAAAAATACCCAAAAACATAGAAACTAAACAATCTACTCTTTAATGACTCACAACTGCTGAAGAAATTAAGATCAAAATCCAAAGGTTCATAGAAACAAGTGATAATGAACAAATAAGTGTTTATACCTATTGGACACAGCAAAAGCAGTCATAAAAGGGAAGTTCATAGCAATTAGTGCCCACAAGAAAAAAAGAGGAAAGAAGGCAAATAAACAACCTAATGACATAACTCAGGGAACTGGAAAAACAATGAAAAATTTCCAGAGAAAATAAATAATAAAGATTAGAGCAGAAATAAATGAAATAAAGAATAAATGAACTATAGAAAAAATAGATGAAACCAAAAGGTGGTTCTTTGAGAAGATAAACAAAATTGACACACCATTAGTTAGACTATTAAGAGGAATGAAGAAAGAAACCAGATAAATTTAATCAGCAATGAAGCAGGCAATATTACAACAGACGTAACAGAAATACAAAAGATTATCAGAGAATACTATGAGCTACTATATGCCAACAAATGGAAAAATTTCTGAACACATACTCTACTAAGATGAAATGGACAAATTTCTGAACACATAATCTACTAAGATTGCCTCAGGAAGACATAGAGTCTGAATATACCAATAATAAGTAGTGAGACTGAATCAGTAATTATCTCCCAACAACAACAACAACAAAAAGCCAAGGTCCTGATAGGTTCGCTTCTGAACTTTACAAATCTTTATAGATGAGTTAACCCCCATTCCACGCAAACTATTTCTAAAGATTAAAAAGGGAGAAACCCTCCTAAATTTATTCTATGAAACTTCCTTCACCCTCATTCCAAAAACAGACAAGGACATCACAAAGAAGAAAACTACAGACAAATATTCCTGATGAATACAGATGCAAAAATTCTCAACAAGATACAAGCAAATTGTATCCAACAACACATTGAAAAGATTATATATCCCAACCAGGTAGACTTTATTCCAGAGATGCAAGGGTGGTTTGACATACACAAAATCATAAATGTAATACATTACATTAATAGAAGGAAAGATAAAAACCATATGATCATAGCAACCAATGCAGAAAAAGCATTTAATAAAATGCACCATCTCTTCATGATTAAGTTTCTCAGCAAAATTGGCATAGAAGGGATTTTTTTCCCAACACGATAAAAGCTATATATGAAAAACTCTCCACTAACATCACATTATATGAGGAAAAGCTGATTGTCTTCCACTAAAAATTGGAATAAGACAAGGCTGCCCACTTTCTCCATTTCTTTTCAGTATAGTACTGAAAATCCTAGTCAATGTAGTCACACAAGAGACAAAATTAAAACGTATTCAAAAAGAGAAAGAAGTGAAATTATCTCTATTTGCAAATGACATGATTATATATATAGAAAACACATATCATGGAAGTGATAAAGGAATACAATAAATTGGCAGGATACAAGATCAACATATAGAAATCTATAACATTTCTATACACCAACCCTGAGCAGACTGATGTAGAATTGAAGAAAGATATTCCATGTGAAATAGCCTCAAAAGAAATAAGATATCTAGGAACAAATTTAACAAAGAAATCAAAGACCTTTACAAGGAAAACTACAAAAAAAAAAAAAAACTCAAAAAAGAAATTGAAAATGATATAAAAAGTGGAAGGACATCTCACGTTCCTAAAGTGGAAGAATTACCATAATAAAAATGTCAGTTCTACCCAAATTAATTTATAAGTTTAATGCAATCTCATAGATGTTCTTCACAGAATTATCATTTAATAGTGTATTTTATCATATTACCCTGTATTGCCAAAGCAATACTGTGCAAGAGTAGAGAAGTAAACATATCACTCCGTGACCCCATAATATATTACAAAGCTGCAATGATCAAAACAGCATGGTACTGGCACAAAAACAGGTGTGTAGACCAATGGAACAGAATAGAGACCCCAGAAATAAACCCCAACCTATTTTGACAAAGGACATCAGACAACTCAGTGGGAAAAAGAAAATCTCTTCAGAAAATGGTACTGGAGGGACCAGCAGTTGGCGTAATGGCTATGTCGCTGGACTCCCACGTAGTCGACCACGGTTCGAGACCCGGAACCAGTGGCTTAAACTCACGCCGGGCGGGTGTGCATGCGTGCCCAAGATCCCGAGAGGAAAATGGAGGAGAAGGGATTGCGGCATGGCCATTCCCCCTGGGGGGTGATTTCCTGCTTTCTGTCTCTCTGTCTCTTTCTATCTGTCTGGCCAGAGCCCATCCCCTATCGCAATCCAGTGTGAAAAGGAAAACCTCTTCAGAAAATGGTACTGGAAAAACCGAGTATCCACCTGCAGAAAGATGAAACTGGACCCCTATTTCTCATCTAAAAAAAGTCAACTCAACATAGATCAAATATATAAACCTGAGATCCCGGATTATTGAAACTACTGGTTGAGTTGACTTTTTCCCTCTTGGGAACATCGGAGTGGCAAAGGTTTTTTGTTTTTTGTTTTGTTTTGTTTTGTTTTGTTTTGGAGGTTTTCTTGCTATAGGGCATGTGCACTCGCCAGAAAGAGAGACAGAAAGTGAAAAATCACCCCCCAGGGGGAACAGCCACACTGCAATCCCTTCTCCTTCATTCTCCTCTCGGAATCTAAGGCATACATGTACACATGCCTGGTATGAATTTAAGCCACAAGGTTGGGACTCGAACCACAGTTAATACATGGGAGTCCAGAGACATAGCCATTATGCTAACTGCTGGTCCCAGGCAAAGTCTTTTTAAATAAGACCCCAAAAACACAGGGAATAATTCCCAAAATAGAAAAGTGAAATTATATCAAAAGCTTCTGCACAGCAAAAGAAACACTAATTACAGTGAATAGTCAACCTTCAGAATAAGAAAATATATTTGCGAACTATGCCTGAGACAGGCAGAATATACAAGGAATCCAAGCAGCTAACCTGAAAAAAATACATAACTAAATAAACCCAAATAAAAGGTGGGCAAATGAGATGAACAGACAACTCCCTAAAGAAGACATACAGACAGTCAAAAAGCATATGAAAAAATGCTCTGTAACTCTTATCATAAAGAAGATGCAAATCGAAACCACAATGAGATACCACCTAACCCCAGTCAAAATGTCTAAGATTAAAAAAACAAAGAGTTTAAGTGCTGGCAAGACTGTGATGAAAAGGGAACTTGCCTACACTGTTGGTGGGAAAATTAGTACAGCCACTGTGGAAAACAATATGGAGGTTCCTCAAAGACATACAAATAGAATTATTATATGATCCAGCAATTTTACTCCTGAGTATCCACCAGAAGACTAGGAACACACTCCCAGAAAAAGCACTTGCACATCCATGTTTATTTCAGCATTATTCACAGTTGCTAAGACTTGAAACCAACCCAAATGTCCATGAACAGATGAATGGATCAAAACAGTGTGGTACATATACAATACAGAATATTACTCAGTCATAAAAATCAATGAGACCCAGACATTTGTTAGAAAGTGGATGAATATGGAAGTTTTACTGCTAAATTAAGCAAGTAAAACTATGATAGAGAAACATTGTATGTCCTCACTCGATATATACCAAATATCTGCACTATATGCCAGGAACTGAAAGATTGGAAAATATAAAAAAAAGTGGAGAATAACTGTGGATATTAGAGTCGGTGTGGGAGGTGGGTGGGAAATGGGGGAGGGTAAAAGGGAGAAAAACTAGGGGGGAAAAAGAAGCAAAGCATTTAAAGGATACAGAAATGGAAAATTATCTGTTGATAATAATGGGTATGGTAATATCTTTGATTGAACTAATATACAGTGTCTTTATGGTGGGAAAATTCATTTTGTATGCTGTAATGATATACACTGGTTGAATATAATTACTAATACTTCTCCAATTGTTTCTAAAGAAGATTTTATATTAATATTACCCACAGTGTACACTAATAATGAAGACAATGTGACCCCATTCTGAATCTCTGGGAGGGCATACCAAGATTCTGAATTTTAAATACTGCACACCAAAAATTGAAACTTATGTAATATTATTTATATCCCCACTTTAAAGCAAAAGTCCCACAAAGTGATATACACCTCCAAAGTCTGCACACTCTGATTTATCAGGCCATAAGAAAAAAGTATATGTTGGAATGTTAATTTATAGTGGCAGTTTTAATGTAAGATAACAACAATAAAAAGTTTATTAATATTTAACATAATAATTGAAACTGACATCCATATTTCAGATGATAATGTGTCACAGCCAGGATGTTGTGGTACTCTCACTGTTAATTTCCTTAGCAGATTTCAGAGTTTTAAAGACTATGTAGATTGCATTTTCTAGTTTAGTTCAGTTGATTTAATAACCTTACACAGAAAACCAAATTAAAGACAATTATGTGACTGCAAGGAAAAGCTCAGGAAGGAACATTTAACAGACACAAGAATGTATGTGAGTCAAATAGGCTATGGAATAGTATACCTCAAAATAGTGAAAACAGGGAGAAGAAGCATTATCAAAATTTATTCTTTCTCTAAAATTAACTCTTTTACAATGTATCATAAAATAAAAATAATGCCAATATAATAAGCTCTGAAAAGAAGCCTGGTAAAAACATCAAATATTATATGTGTCTATTTAAAATGTAGATTTAGGGGGATCAGCAGGTGGCATGGTGGTCAAAGGCACTGGATTCCTGCACGGATAATTGCAGTTCAGGTCCCAGAACTGTCAGGCAGCTTGCTTTCTTGCTTTCCCTTTTTCTCTCTGGTCAAATTAAAAAATAAATAAATAAATAAAAGGATACATGGAATTAAAGAAATAAATAAAATTTAAAAAAATAAAATGTAGATTTAAATATTTTATTGTTAAATATGAGCCTTGTCAAATATGTGCATTCCTTGAGATAGAAATTAATGTTGATATGAAAGCATTATGATAACATCCATTAAAAAATCAGTATCTGGGGCACCAGCAGTTGGCATAATGGCTATGTCACTGGACTCCCATGTAGTCAACCGCAGTTCGGACTCAGTGACTTAAACTCACGCCGGGCATGTGTGTGCGTGTTTGCGTGTGTGCGTGTGTGCCCAAGATCCCGAGAGGAGAATAGAGGAGAAGGGATTACGGTGTGGCCCTCCCTCCTTGAGGGGTGATTTCTTGCTTTCTGTATCTGTCTTTCTGGTGAGTGCACGCACCCTATAGCAAAACAAACAAACAAGAAAACAAAAATGAAAAAAAAAATCTCTCAATAAAAAACTCAGTATATGAAACATAAATACAAAACATTTTAGAGTAAAAGTGGCTTTGAAAGTAAATAAATTACACATCAATAGGAGGGGGTAAAACCTCAAAAATAAATTACATTAAACACATAATTTAAAATATTTCTTTGGAACCAGCAGTTGGCGTAAAGACTATGTCTTTGGACTCCCATGTAGTCGATCGTAATTTGAGTCCCAGACCCAGTGGCTTAAACTCATGCCGGGCACATGTGTGTGCATGCCCAAGATCCCAAGAGAACAATGGAGGAGAAGGGATTGACGTGTAGTATCCCCCCTGAGGGGTTATTTCTCACTTTCTGTCTCTGTCTTTCTCTGTCTTTCTGGCAAGCACATGTGCCCTATAGCAAAAACCTCTCAAAAAAATTCCTTTTATTCTTTAGAATATTAGATCTTAATATTTTATGATATATATGTACAAATCATCCTCACCTGATAGCAGAAGGGTCGTGTGTGCATTTAATTTATAAATAAATATTATAGTTGTATTGGATGGGTATGGTCAACGTTTTATTAATATTAGTACCTATTCAAAATATTTGCAGACTACTGCTTTAGTTTTGTGGCACCTTCTTGGATTTCTTAGACTGAACTTACCTCAGTTTACTCTTTGTTGACAAAGGACTAGATTATGAATATCCTTTGATCTACTTTCTTACAGATACTGAGTCAAGCACATATTCTTTGGATTTCAATTTAAAAATGTCAACAATATCCCAATTTATAAGTCAAGATGTTATGCCTTTAATGAACAATATTAAAAAAATTATTTACACTTTAAGCTCAATGCTCAACAAAATCTCAAGTAAAATCATGCTAATGATTTTACGAAGGAATACACTGTGTCAGTTCAATGAGATTCACTGGAAATCACTCTGTGATTAGTAAGTAAGCCTGATACCTGTATAAAATCATATTAATTACCATCTGGGGTATAAAGAGATCACTTTACTGAACTGAAGTCTGTCATGATACTATCCACCTATGCTATACAATATTAAAAGAAATATTTATTTCTGTAGTTACTCTATGGATATTTTTAGACTGTTATAAATTATAGTTCACTCTCTGTTCTATTGAAGTCCATAGGCAATATATTTCTGTATTTTCGTACTAGAAATGTTGGCGATTGTTTGGAAAAGTTGATTTTATTCCATTGAAATCTATTTTTATTATATAGTTCTAAATATAAAAGACAAGGTAGATGGGCATGTAGTAAGAGACAGACAGAAAGTTGACAATTAGCAGAGAAAAGAAATTGGAAGGTGAGTGAAAACATTTTAATGAATAATTAAGAAATGTATTTCACATAGACTAGCAAGAGTGGAGTCCCATCTTTGGAAAGGAGTTAATTTGTCATCAGGTAGTTAAATGGATATAACTCATGTTTCAAGCATTGAAGAAAAGGGAAAATGAGTAATTGAATCCAAATTCCGGTAACTCAGTCGAAACTAGAAGACAGTAGCCTTTGTGGTGTTTTTCTGTTTGTTTGTTTGTTTGTTTTGTCATGGACAGGATTTATTTGTAGTTTAATGTACAGCTTTTAAAAGACTTTTAAGCAAGGAGTACGACAATATGCTGCATCATAAGGAATAAACTGGAAGAAAATAAATACTTGCCATTATCTAGTAAACTAGAAAGCAATTTAATATTGGAATGCAACATATAATTGTTATCTGTGGCTGCACAACAAAATACAGCAATTTTAGCAAGTTAAACGGTTTTTTATTTATTTATTTATTTTTTTAAGAGAGGTTTTGCTTTAAGGCACATGCACTCGCCAGAAAGACAGAAAGAGACAGAGAGACAGAAAGTGGGAAATCACCCCCCCCACACCCCCAGAGGGATGGCCATACCGCAATCCCTTCTCCTCCATTCTCTTCTCAGGATCTTGGGCATGCACACACACGCATCCGGCATGAGTTTAAACCACTGGGTCCAGGACTTGAACTGTGGTTGACTACGTGGGAATCCAGAGACATAGCCATTACGCCAACTGCTGGTCCTAAGGATCTGGTGGTTTAAACTGATGCTGGGTGCATGTACACTCATGCCCAAGAGCCTGAAAGGAGAATAAAGAAGAGATTACAAGTGGCCATCCTCCCATCCCCCCCTTGGGGGTGATTTCTTGCTTTCTGTCTCTCTGTCTCTCTCTGTCTCTCTGGCTGGCACACATGTCTGATAGCAAAAATTCCTCTAAAAAAATCATCTAGATTCAGGTATTTTATGTTAAGCATTGACATGAATAGAGCACCATCCTGTTATAATTCTTCATTTTTGCAGTTGAAATACCACTACTCCTTTGTATTTCCATGCCTTAATTTTCGCCATTGACCCAGATTTCTCAAACATATAATGTTATTTTAATAGTGTCCATCTCTCTTAATACAAATCTTCATTGCAAATTGACAAATTGATTTAATTTTATTAGAATAAGGTAGGATATAAATGAGTATATGTAAACATTTGTTCATATATTTAAACTCACACACACATATACAAACATTTGTCCTGTCTTTCTTTGTTGTCAGTGTGTGCTTGTGCTTGCCAGACAAAAAGCACTCCTCCCCAGTGGGACATGCTCATTCCACAATCCTTTTTCCTCCATTTCTCCTTCCTATCAGGACTTCAGGAACAAAAATTGGGCACGCCCACATACACACACACACACACACACACACAGACACACACACACACATGCACTAGAGTGTTTTTGAAACTGCTGGGGTCAGGATTCAAACTGTGATCAGCCATGTGAATTCCAGTTTTCTAGTTTTCTATGTATAGAACATAACCTGCTGTCCTGTAGAACTGGCCCTTGGCATGTCTGTTAATGTTTTTATAATCTGCTATTTGCTTCTTTTACTTCCTTCATTTTCCACACTATAGTAATTCTGAGCTCCAGCCACATTGAAAACACATGAAACTCACAAACCCATTAAATTTTTGTCCCTATGCTGTGTCATATAGCACTTCTGCTATCTGTGAAATATTTACTCTATCTTCCCAACTCGAAAATTTCTCTTCATTGTTGAGGACTTAGTTCAACCATCACCTTTTAGAGAACCTTCACCTAATCCTGTACAACAAGTGAAAGTACATTCTTGTCTTCTACAAGAATATTTTATTCAAACCTTTGAAACTGGATTAAATTTATTATAGGTTATTTCCATGTTTTCCTTTACTAGATTACAAACTCTCAAAGTTCATGTATAAATTTTTTCCATCTCTGTATTCATAATTTATTACTTGGTCTAAATAGTATCATCTTTTAAATATTACAAGCAACGTAAATAGCTGTGTTCTCTCTATTGAATACTAGATGCTGAGATCAAAATATATATCCAGGGAACCAGCAGTTAGCATAATGGCTATGTCGCTGGACTCCCACATAGTCGACCGCGGTTTGCGTCCCGGACCCGGTGGCTTAAAACTCACGCCGGGCGCGTGTGCGTGCGTGCCCAAGATCCTGAGAGGAGAACAGAGGAGAAGGGATTGCGACATGACCCTCCCTACTGGGGGGTGATTTCTCACTTTCTGTCTCTCTGTCTCTCTCTGTCTGGCGAGCGCACCTGCCCTGTAGCGAAAACCTCTCCAAAAAAAAAAAGAAATGTATATCCGGAATGAGTTGGGTAAAAGATTCTCAATAATATTTATTTTTAATTAATGCATGGAAATAAAAATTATATTTAGTCTCAGCATTTAAGAAGATAACCTCTAAATATCAGGCAAATATAGTAATTATTGGCAATACCATACTCATGGTATATACATATATGCTAATGATGAATAAAATATTCAGATATCCCTGAAATTCTAGTTTTGTTTTCATACTTAAATTAAGGAAAGTGAAAATATGTAAATCAATGCTTTACAAATCCACTTGAATATTAAAATTGCTTAGAAAATTAAAAATCATTATCATGGAGTCAACAAGTGGCACGGTCACCCACATGGGTGACCACAATTTGAGTCTTGGACTTGGCAGTTTGGAAATCACTCCAAGAATATATATGCCCAAAATCCCAGAAGGAGAATGGAGGAGAAGGGATTGTGATGAGGCCATCCTCCCAAGGAGTGATTTCTCATTTTTCCTCTTACTGCCTCTCTATGGCAAAGACCTAAATAATAATAATAAAAATAATGACCATCATCACGCTCACTCTTACACATCATTTATAAGCGGAGGTATCCAGTTTTTTAAAATGCATTTTAATTTAGTAATATTTCATTGGCAAATCATATTGCATATATTTTCTACTATAATGTGATCTTCGCATTTATGTATATAATATAGAATTATTAAATCAAGCTAATTAACATATCCATGATATTACGTACTTATTTTTTTGTGGTGAGACATTTGAAACTTACTCTTTGCAATTTTTAAATACACAGTATATGATTCTAAGATCTAGTCCCCTTGTTGTCTAATATATCTCAAAAACACTTTCCTCTCATCAATCTGGGAGAAGGGGAGTGCATGGGGACATGTCAGTCTACAGCTTTGTACATTTTCTAGCTTAGTACTATTCAAGAGTTCCCGTTCTTTGCAGTGTTCTTCATTATGTTCGTGAAAGGATAAGGAGTTTCTGCCAGAGGCAAATCACAATCAACCATATCCCTAAACACATTGTTTAGTTTAATGTGCCTTTAATTAAAAAAAAAAACCTTCTCAATGAAAGAAGTAGTATTTTTAAGTAGCCCTAAACTAAGTGACTTCTGTGATGTGATCTATTGGTGCAAATTTTAATTTTTGTTGTTTGATATAGGTCTGGAAAAAAATCATTACTAAAATCTTTACAAGCAGTCTCCTCCAAACATAAATAGTATTTTAAAAGAAAATCATTGAGTCTTTTAGTTCCTTAATGATGAGATTAATGTGTTTCGTTTCTTCACATTGTGTCATTGTTTCGTTTCCAAATTTCCATATTTCATAGTAGTTCTCTTACATTTTTTCATACCTTCAAAAATATCAATGTGTATATAATTTCTTTGTGTAATTTATTTCCTGTAAGGAGAAAATGAGGTAATATATCCCAAGATAGAAAAGGTATTGCCATACTTTTAATAATAAGACAATTAAACCAGAGATATCAACTATGAATTATTTTTAAATGTTCCTTTATCTTTAATTTAAAAATAATAAAAAATAATAAAAAATTAAAATAAAATAATGGGTATAAAACAGTATTTCTTAATATTGACATGAAAAAAGTGACACTTTAATGTAATTAAGATTAATGAAGCCACATTTTCCAGTGTCAAGTGGAGTTTCTATGTTGTCGAATCCATTGAAATTGTTGGCTCTCATTTTTCTTGATCTTCCAGTGTCATTCAACATTGTTAAACATTCCTATTTTCTTCAAGCACTGTTCCTTTGGGTCTCATGTGTCAATACTATTTTTATTTCACTCCTTTGTGTTTGACTACAAATTTTATGTGTCACATCATTGCCTACTAGTTTGCTTTGCCATAATGTCTTCTATCCAGCCATTATATGTAGGAAGTTTTATTCATTTATTTTTATTTTGGTCTCATAAGTCTTCCCTTATTTAATAATCACTTCCATCTATTTAGCACTGTGGTGTCCAAAGCCACCTGTATATGGCTGGCTTTTAGTGTACAGAGCAGTTTCAAATTCCAAGATAGGATAACTAAATATCAGTCTATCATCTCAAATATGCTGAAGACCCCTGAAACTTAACTTGTTCAAAAAACATTAATTCTTATTTCCTGCTTTTGCCCACCAGATTATTTATTTTTGTCTGATAGTTCATCTCTCTGGTAATTTCACCCTCCTTATTTCAAGCAAGGCATATGTGAAACCTATGAATCATTACTACTTACATCCAACATAGTCTCAATTTTGTCATTTTCTTCTGAATATATTGCAAATTTCTGCAGTTCTCTCATTTTCAATACCAACATCCTTTCCCAAACCACCATCATCTTTCACTTGACAAATACAGTTTTATCCTGGAGTGTTTTTCTTTTCTTCAATCTATGTGTTACATTACAAGTAATAATAAATTAAAAAGAAAAAACAACTTTGGTCATTTTTAAAATGACTGAGTCCCCCATTGCTTTTAGGATACATCCCAATCTTCTTAACGTGCTATTTGACAGAGTGTGTAGTATATTCTTTGCTTATTTCTCCACGTGTAATTTTGACCACTCTTCCCTTCAATATCCATACTGCAAACTTTTGTTTCTTTCTTACCCCCATGCCTTTCTACATAGTATAATCTTTCTCCAAAGATACTATATTTTCTATCATCTTTTCTCCAAACTCCACCACTTCCATCTGGTTCGAGCCAGTACTTCTTTTAGATCAAAACTCAGTCAAGGGGAGCCTTTTATGACCTATCCAAGTAGACCATTGTCCTCTCTAGAGGGGAGAGCAATTTCAGTTCACTTCCACAGCTATCAGGTCTAGATGTGCCTGACAGAGACACAGGGTAAATGTGTGCTGCATAAATTACTAATTCTTATAAAACTCTTTGCCTCTCCTTTATTCCACTTTTCTTAATTCTAATTCAGTTCTTTAAATGATTCTTTAATACTGTCTGCCCCCCTTAGACAAGTATCTCCATACAAACAGGAATTGGATTGCTTTCTTTTGTTCTATGCAGTCCCAGCGATAAACATACTGACTTGTTTCGAATAAAGAATTTACCAATAATATTAACTGAATGGATAGTTTTGCAAAGATGAAAGCATGAAATATCTTTCTAAAATTATTTAAGCATTTTTAGATATTTAGACAAGAAGTCAAAAAATAAAATTGAAGATTTTTACAAGGTTTTCTAAGAGTGTAAAGAAATAAGATGGATTTTACCTCAGTTGTTCAGAAGTACTCATGTATCGGCCCTCTCAAATGAAAAAGAAAATGCTCTGAGGGTTTAAAAGAGACTAAAATCTGATTTTATCATTTGATAGAAGAACAAAGGTAATATTCAAAGACTCTTAAAATTCTCTGTATTACCAAGAATTCATAAGTATGTGTAAGAAGAGCTAATAGAAAATTTAAACTCAGCAGATTTGTGACAGAGGGTTCCCAGAAAGCATGAAGCGTTTTAATAAACTCTCCTCTCTCATATGGTATATGAATTACTCATTAAAAGAGAAAGAGTGAGACAGAGAGAAGGTAAAAAAGGGAACAAAGGAAAAAAGGGAAATGTTACTGGAATGTATTTGTGTAGAATTGAACTAAATGGTATCTTGAATAAGTAAAAATCCATCCTAATTATCTATTGCATTAACAGGGGGAGCACAGGCATGATGAGAATTCGAGTCAGGTAGTGTTAAAGGAGAGCTGGCAGCAAGCATTAAGCAAAAAAAACCTGCACAGCCCCACAGGATGTTGAATAGATTTGTAGACTTTGTAGACAGAAAAAGTAAGTATTTTGGCAAAAATGTCTAATGACTGATTTTAATGACTCTCCATGCCATTTCCAATCAATGGAAGGTAAAAAGGATAAATGGGAGGTGAATAGACTTATAGTTTTTAATATTCTATTTAAAATAGTGCAGGCCAGGAATTCTCCCTTACTCCTTCATGAAGAAAAATAAACTGCTTGGCATCTACATGTGGAGTTTGTTTTCTTTCTCTCAACTGGAAACATACATTTATTAATAAACTCAGTTCATGTTCCTTAAAAATGTATCTGTCTTTATGAATCTAGATAATGGCTTTCTTCCACTCTTGCTCCAAAATATGGTGCATGCAATATTGATAATATTAGGTTGTTGGAAAAGTCATGATGTAGTTTTCTATTTTTTTCTATGCAAAAATGGAATGACTTCCCCAATGACCCAATATAACAAGATATTCCTGTATTTACTTGACTTTCCTACAAATCAGTAAATGAAAGATTCATACTTTTCTTTCAACAATAACACTGCTATTTAACACAAATCCAAAGAAGTAATATTGTCTCTATCATTATTAGTCATTCTTATATTACTTATTTTTCAAATGTATTATGCAAGTATCTTGGATCAAACACTATTTATAAACAAGGAAGTTTAAAATATGGGGTAAAAAAAGTGATCTTAAAGGTGTGATAAACTGAAGCCAGAGTGGTACAGCAGTAACACTACTAAACCCACCTGGAGAGGTACTGGATTTACATCTAGGACCAACTTAAGCACGTTAGATTCATGCATGTACCCATGACCCCGGCCAGCTGAGATGAGGTGAATCGCAGCCCAGGAACAATATTGCAGTGCCTGTCTCTTCTAGCTCTGTCTGTCATGGAAATAAATAGACAAAATTTTTTGAATACCATATCAATAATAAACCAGTCTTTGGATTAGAAGTAGGGGTAGAGGGTCAGCCCATGGTGGGTGGTGTGGTGGCTGAATTGTATGGAACTGACTGCAGTTGGAGTCCTGGACCCAATGGCTTAAAAAAACACACTAGGCACATATATATGTGGGCCCAAAACCCAAGAGGGAGGGAGAGATGGAGGAGAAGTTGCTGTGGCATGACCATTTCTTATATGGGGGGTTTTCTTACTTTTTTCTCTCTCTCTTGTCTCTCTCCAGTGAGTACACACAGTCTCTGGAAACTTTTATTTTTAAAAGATTAACAGAGAAATTGGTATAGAATGTGAGATTTGAGGGTTTGTAAATTGAATATCTGCATGGATGGCAGAATACATTCAATGGTAAGGCAGTGCAAATGAATAATAATGAAACTGACTATGACATAAACTCTGAGGTCACTGAGGATGCTTTGCTCTCTAGGCAATAGATTGCAAACATCAGGAAATCACAGGTACTGATTCACAACATAGGGAGAGATATTTTAAAAATTGATGCGTGGGGGGACCAGCAGTTAGCGTAATGGCTGTGTCGCTGGACTCCCACGTAGTTCATCGCGACTCGAGTCTCGGACCCGTGGCTTAAACTCATGCCAGGTGCGTGTGCATGTGTGCCCAAGATCCCGAGAGGAGAATGGAGAAGAAAGGATTGTGGCGTGGCCATCCCCTCTGGGGGGTGATTTCTCGCTTTCTATTTCTCTATCTCTGTCTGTCTGGCAAGCAGACGCACCCTATAGCAAAAGCCTCTCCAAAACCTATATATATATATATATATATTCCTCATGTTACTGTCCATTCTATAATCTGAGAATATAGCATCTCCATTGTTATGTTCACAGTCTGTGGAGGCTGTTATGCCTCAACCATTTATTAGCTATATGAATGTGGGAAGGATACTTAAATGCTATTTTCTTATCTGAAAAACAGGGATAATTGCAGCACATTCTTCTTAAGGCTTTTGAAGGATAAATTAAGAAAGTTCAAATTAAATGTTTAGCATATAGTAAATAATCATTTAAAAAATAAGTGTTGTAAGTTCCTTATGAAACCAAAAGGTAGATTTTGTTGTTTGCTTGATCAGTACTATTTCCTCCAGAATCTTTCTTTTTTCTTTTTGTATCTGAACTGAGATCTAAATACTCTAATTTTTAAATTATTTTTTTCTTTTAGTTTATTTCTGTAGGACTCATTTACTTGCCTAAGAGAGACCATAAAAAGAGAGAAAGGAAAAGAGAGAGAGAGAGAGAAGAGAAAGTGAGAAATCACCCCCAGGGGAGATGGTCACATGTGCCTGGCATGAGTTTTAAGCCACTGGGTCCAGGACCCAAACTGCAAAGTTGGCTATGTGATGTGGGATCCAGACTTAACCTCCACACCATCGGTTGCCCCAATATTTGAATTTTTTGAAGATTATTTAAATGATTTTGATGCACAGACAAGGCTGTAAATAAGCATACAAATACAGTTATTCTGGTTGGGTATGTGACTAGCTGTTAGTCTGGAGTAGACCTTCCACTTTGCCTTATGCATTAAAGAACAAAGAGCAGGGAGCCCATATTTATTGACCAATTATAATGTGCCAGGCATATACGTACTGTGTGTTTTTCAGACTCTCTGGTAGGTTGTTCTTACAAAATTCTGTTATTCCTGTTTCACATGAGGAAACCAAGGCTATGAGAAATGAAATAATTTCACAAGGTCAAATTTTACCATAGAGTCTTAGTTTATTTAAGTGAGATGAAATAATTTTGAAAGAAAGCAGTTGAACTCAAATTTCAAATTGCTACCACTTTCACTGCATTATATTTGTCTCTTTTAATAATTCTTTTAGTTGTGTGTGAATGGCTAAGAGGGCAAGAAGAAAATATATTTGAGGATACAAAGGTAACTCACTTGAAAGATTTGTCAAAGGTAGACAAGGCCTTTTTAATGAGGTGTCAATCTTCCTAAAGAATTATAACACGCTAATATGTAAAGGTGATTTGCCTTCATTATATGTCTGCTATGAAATGATGACATTTATTATGGAGAAACAATGCTCTCTGGCATCTGCTGTCAAGGGTTTCCTTCCGTTATTTAATTTGGACCTGCCACATCACAAGCAAGTTATCCAAACAACTCTTTGTGTGGGAGTTATTATATTGTCTCAGATACACCAGGATTTAAAGAGATTGGCAGAATAATTTAGAGAAAACAAATTCACAAAATGTAAAGACTTTTTTTTTCTTAAAGCACCCTGAGAAATTATCATTAAGTCAACAAACACAGGCCAACTTGCTTTAAACTTCGAGAGTACTAGCCTCAGAGTTCCGTATACGTATTTTTAAATGGTCAGTTAAGCCATCCCATCAAGATACTACATCTAAGTAAATTTAATGACTTTTATAGACACAGTTTATACTCGGTGCTCCAATTATTCATGATATCCTAACAAACATAGCTGCTTTTACTTGTTATATGTAAGTAATATTTACAGGCAATGTCTAAAACTAACATATTTTCAAAGAAAATGATGTAAAAATGATGCCTTCAAGTGTCAAGGATTTTAAGAGCAGCATATCAACCTAAATATTTAATGAGCATTTCTTTTTGAAGTAGTTACCTCTAGAAAATATATTATTATTTTTATTTAGCAAATATATATTTAGTGTTTACTGCGGGCAAGGCTTTGTATTTTGGTACTTAATCTCAATATTTCCTCCCACCAAATCATACTCTTTTTACAGAAAGGAATAAGAGAATGGTAACTTGAAGTGTTAAAATGTTCATATGGATATATACTATTGTCATATATTTACACTCCATAATAAAACAGATATTTAATAATTAGATATTTAAAGAATAAACAAATTTTATATTCTCATGGCATCCAAGGAAGATGAGTTGAACCTAAATATACAGATTTGTCTGGCAATTCATATTTCACTTAGCACATGAGTAAGTGCATCTTCTATCAAATATTTTGAATTAATGCTTCCCCAAATTTAAATATATTCTATTCAAAATAAATATAAAAACTGAAAGTACGTGGTACTAAAATTCCAACACTAAAGAATAATTACACAATTAGAAAGTCCCTTCTCATTATATTGTCTTTTAGTTTATGAATTACATTAATTAACAAATTGAGGACCTGTTAAATTCTAGGCATTAATATGAATGCTAAGAATATATTTTGATGAAAAACGGGCTTCTTACAATATTGTGGAAGGGAGCAAAATGAAGAAGTAATAAGTAATTAATAAGTAAGTAATACTTTAGTGAGAGCTGTGAAAAGGAGAGACATCCTCAGGTTAGAACATCCCATAGGCAGCAGTACGTGAAATGAAATGTGATAACATTTGTTTTCACAATAAACTTTATGTTATAGCACAATATATTGTGTTTCTATTTATGGTAGTTTTTCATTATTCTCTTTTTAAAATGTAGTATTAAAATGCACATTACTTAAAATAAAATGTTAAATAAGCCAAGCATGAATGGTAAGTGAATATAGCAGAAACAATGAGAAGGTATGTCCTCTAATGTGAAAAACTGTAAATTAAATATTCATCTGATTGTTTTGGGTAAAAAAGATAATTATGGAAAAAAATACACTGGAATCATGTGAACATAAAAGGGAAACAAATAATCAAAGGAAAGAATACATATTCTGTAACACCTACCTGGCATTTGTTTTTGTCATTAGATATTTGAATAGTTTTCTTATGAAGTGTTTGATTTTATTTGGAGAAAGTGATTTCTCCACTGAATAAGATAATAATTTTTTAGAAAGAGATTTTTACTATAGGGTGTGTGTGCTCTCCAGAGAGACAGAAAGACAGAAAGTAAGAAATCACCCCCCTCCCCAGAGGGTATGGCCATGCCATTCTACTCTTGGGATTTGGGGCATGCATGCACACACAGCCTGCATGAGTTTTAAGTCTCCAGCTCTGGTTGACTATGTGGGGAGTCCAGTGAAATAACCATTACACCATTCGCTGGTCCCAAAGCTAATAATTGTTGACATTCATCTTCCCAGACTTCCTTACAACTCGAATGCTGCCTTTGCTAAAACTGCTGTGTGAAATAGGAAACAAGACAGAAAAAAATGTAGGGACTATGGAGATTCATATTTCTGATAGTAGCAAGGATTTCTAAAATACCCAGAGGCATCCAGGGCACAGGACCAGAGGTGTGGATGATGAAACTGCAGCTCTACTGCCAGTCTTGTAGGGATAGATCTCTGGCTTAACATGGGGTTTGATTCTAGCACGCAAGCGTTAGTTACTCAATATACTTTTAATAAATCCCTCTCTGTTTAACCCAACTACAGTAGTTTCTGTTGCTTGCAACTGAGAACTTGGACTGATACTAGCACATGTAAGTGGAAGTGACATGCCTTTATTATCCCACTGCCTACCTCAGACCTTGATACAAAATATTCAATAAAATAAGATGCCCAAAGAAAATAACATGATTTTCCTCTTCTAAACTAGAGAAAATATTTCCATGAAAATCCTATTGCTTTCTACTATATTTCTCCATTTTCTTCACTTTGATTCAGAAATTTTAACTATTTTTGCACCACTGCTTACATGATCCATTCCCAAGTCTTTGGTAGCAAACTGATTCACAAAATAGTTTTAACCAGCTTATACCTATTTAAAAATATAAATACATAATAAATTTACATGGCAATTGAAAACAGTATACATGAAAACTGTTCTTGCATCTCAGGTGACTATAATAATACCTTAAACAATAATTTGGGATACATTGGAAATAGTTATAAAATTAGGAAACAAAATCAAAGTTTAATATAAAAATTCACAGTTCAATAAAGACAATATCTAAACTAGAGACACTAAGAATATAAAGAACTTTCCCATTTTTCACTGCCTAAATAGATTAATTTTATACTGTATTGAGATTTGTAGAATTCGGAGCCACAAGAAAATAAAGAACTTGAGTGAATATTAAGAAATGTGAAGAAACGTAATACATTTGAATTTTTTTAATTTTTTAGCAATATTTTTAAGAGAGTTTTTTTGCTATACGGCATGTATGCTTGCTAGAGAGACAGAAAGTGATCACTCCCAAGAAGGGTGATCACTCCCCAGTGCCTTCTCCTCCATTCTCTCAGGATCTGCGGCATGCATGCACAAGCGCTTGGTGTGAGTTTTAAGCTACCAGGTCCAGGGCTGGAACTTCAGTCAACTACATGGGAATCATTGTGATGCCTTCTGCTGGTCCCTACATTTAAATGTTAAACAAAAAGAGAAACTGAAAAATCACAGTGATATCCTTGGAATCTATTATAAGTTCCTACGGAGATCATAAGGCTTATAAATATGAAAATATTTCATTCACAATACACTTGCCAATAACAGAAAATATCTACCTAAGGTTTCAAAACCCAAGGAATTATTAAAACTTTTTAAATTACGCTAAAGTCCTCTCATGCAGAGGATGTTTTACTTCTATACTCCTTATATCTTAGACCTCTGTTGTCAGTGTTGCCCTGGACTTGATGTTTAAAGACATTTCCAGAACATAGTTTTGACTTCTTCCTTTAAACATCCAGCTATGCTGAAACACAGGCTATCAGCCTTAGCCAATGATACCTTATTCTTTTAAGTATCAATCAATTTCCTGGTCACTACCCTTCATTCATTCATTCATGACTTGGACAACTGACTCCCTCTCTCCAACATGTTACTTAATACCCAAATTCTCAGTTCATTGACATTCTTATCAATCACAAAACCTGAACTTTTCAACCACATTGTTGCCAAACACAATCTGTTTTTTTTCTTTTTTAGAGAAAGATTTTTGCTATAGGGGCACATGTGTTCACCAGAGAAACAGAGACAGAGAGAGCAAGAAATCAACTCTCAGGGAGGATGGCCACACAGCAATCCCTTCTATTCCATTTTCCTCTTGAGATTTTGGACACACACACACACACACACACCCAGGGTGTTTTAAGTTGCCAGGTTTAGGACTCAAACCGCAGTCTGCTGTGTTGGCTGTGTGAGAGTCCAGCAATGTAACCATTACACCATCTGATGGTCCCCTCAATTGTAATAGTAACTCTGCTCCTCATATTCTCTCTCTTTATCTATCTCTTAATTTTCCCCCATTCTCATCCACTATCTACATTGGGCAAAACCATAGCCTGATTATACTTTTCAACTATGTCATGCCTATACCATTGAGGTTGAATATATTGTAAAAAAATAAATAAATAAATAATAATAATAAAAGGTTATAACCATGGAAATTATTCTCAGTTTAAATGAAAGAAAACAGACCTGGTATTGAAAATTAATAGTAGTGTTGCACCTTATTAAGCCATAATTAATAATATGATAATATCAAAGTATTAATTCAAGATAGTCTTCTAATTTTGTTGATTATTATTTTGACTCTCATAAAGCTTTCTACATCCTCCCCCACCCTCACTCTTAACCAATATCCTTGCATCCTACTATACAGAGAAAATTAGAGAATGACAAGAATTCAGAAGATACAAGCTGCATAGGTTCTTGTGTCTCAAATAAAATAACTTGCACAATGTATCCAGTTTCATTTCACTCTTTTAAGACTCATGATTAGGCATTCCCAAGCCCTTCTTACCTGTAACATAATTGTTCACAAGCTCCTATGTATTGCCATAGAAGTGTAATAGATTTTTTTTTGTATGTATGTATGTATTTAGTTATTTTTAAATAAAAGCTCTCAGGCTGGCCTTGGCCTAGTGGTTAAGAGGGCTGGGTCCCATAAGGCTGATAGGTTTAACATAAAAGCAGAACTTATAGGAGATGTAGACTAATGTATGGCAAGGATGGTTTGAATGCCTACACTGATGGCTTGAAAAAACACGCCAGGCACATGTGCACATGTGTGCCAAATCGCATAGGAGCCCTCTGAGAAACACGCACACATCCAAGCTCCCTGTCTCTCTCTCTCTTTTTCTATTTTCCAGAATTTTTCCAGAGAGACTCCCTGCTTTCCAGAGAAAGACAGAGAGAGAAAGAGAAAAAGAGAATGTGAGAAAGCACCCTACATGGGGAATGATCACACAGCAATTCCTGCTTCTCCATTTCTGCCCCCCTTCAGAATTTTAGGCACACGTGCACATGTATCTGGTATGTTTGTCAAGCCACTGGGTTTGGGATATCAATGACCCTGTGGGACCCAGGCACCTTCACTACCATATCTCTAGCTCTTTTTTGTTCTTTTTTACTTTCCCAAAAAGTTTATGTATCCAACTCTTTCCTTTTATTATTTCTTAAAATTATTCAATCCATTCAAGTTTGTTGTCTTTTATTTTTTTAGAATTATTTTATTTAACTTCGTTTATTTACTTATTTATTTATTTTAATTTTGGCTAGAGAGGGACAGAGGGACAAGAGAGAGAGTGAGAGAAAGAGAAAATGAGAAAGCAAGTTGCTAGGTCCAGGACTCAAACCACAGTAGATCATGTGAAAGTCCAGTACCCTTAACCACCACACCACCTGCTAGCCCCAATCCATTCAAGTTTTATTCTTAACAAGGTTCTTTTTCTCAGGGTCACTTCTACAAAGTTGAATACTAAATGCATAATTCTCATCACACTCCATATTGCTTAAGCTACATGTCTCATTGAAATGGAGATTTTATATTGCATCAATATAGGTTTAACATAAAAGCAGAACTAATAGGAGATGCAGACTAATGTATGGCAAGGAAAATGCTCATATGATGATGGGGGCAGGCTAGGCAATTCTAAAATCCAGAGCTAGCAATAAGAAAATAAACCAGAATGCTTAGGCCTGAGCTCAAGCTGCTACACAGAGGTGGATTTTTTTTTTTTTTTTTTTTTTTTGTCTTTCTTCCGAGAAGCCTCAGCTCTGCTTTTTAGGTCAATCAACTTATTGAAATAGGCATTACCAAAACACCTAGAATAATCTCCTTTAATTAAAGTCAGCTGATTATAGACTTTAAGTTCAACTACAAAATACCTTCATAGCAATATCAAGATTTATTTGATTGAAAAACTATAAACTGGGGGCCAGCAGGTGGCATGGCCAGCAGGTGGCGTGGTGGTTAAGGGCACTGGACTCCCATATGGCCAAATGTGGTTCGAGTCCCAGACCTGGTGGCTTACTTTCTCTCTCTCTCTCTCTCTCTCTCTCTCTCTTGCTCTGTCCTTCTCTGGTCAAATTAAAATAATTAAATAAATAAATAAACAAACAAATAAATGTTTTAAAATAATAATAATAATAATAATAGGTAAAATTAAAGAAATAATTCTAAAAAAAAAGACTAACTATAAATTGTAGACCAATCAGGACAAATCAAAAGAACATCACAGCCCACTCTTTGTTAACCTGGCATGTAGGCACATCCTATACCATACTTACCCTCCAAGTGAAGACAGAAACAAAGTCATACTTCTGTCTTACTTGACACCTATCTTGCTTACCATAAAAAATGCCGATATTTTCTGGAGAAGAAGATATAATTTCCTTATGTGACATGTTCTCTTCTCTTCTGGTATCCTGTAATGTACATTTTATGATAGAATGTGAAATATAATCATTGTATCTTATGTTAGATAGTAATGGTATATATGAGATATAATGAAGCAAAATATTTGGCTATAACATACAAACATATCCATAACAAAATAAGGAAGAAATCATCATTCCTATTATGGTCTTCATTTCTGTGAGTGGCCATGAAGTAATAACTGGTATTTTAACAGTTTTATGCTACCAATTCGAATTCCTTTGCCTTTACCAAGAATATTAGCCAGTCATGAGTCTTTGCCTGATGAATGACTCATATGTTCATTTCTAAGTGGGTCATACAATTAGCACTCTTGCGTAAAATTTTTTTTTTACAGTTTTCATGAGTTCTATCAGACTATTGCAATGCTAAGGGATGGTCTACGACACCTGTATTCCATATACTGTTCCTCACCTCCTGTCTATAGCAACAATTTAATGTCCTCCTTGGTCATCAGGAGCAATAGCCCCAGCCAAGAGAGTAATCCTGCAATTTCGTTGTTCTTACAGGGGCATAAGGAGTCCAAAACAAGTGGGTAGTGGTCTCAGCTTTAATGGAATTAGTGTCATATTTCCTAGTGGAAACACTCCTCATTTTGAAACTAAGACTTCTAGACCCACTGAGCCAAAAGTCCTTGAGATGTGAAAGAAAATGTTTGTTAGTGGACCACTCGGGGTTATGGTGTATAGAACCACTTTTATCCCTCCTCTTTATTTTCTTGTAAATCACAGCTATAGGAGAAACAGCAACACATATTGAATGCTGATTTAGAGCATGTATAGCATCCTAAAAACATTGCCTCAGAATCATCTCTAAATCTGGTTTTTGCCTTCTCTTCCACTGTCAACTGGTCATAGAGGACTTCTCATGAGACCCCAGGTGCAGGCCAGGAGAGAGAAGGTGATGTACAGAAGTGGGAGCACGAGCATTTGAACTACTTCCTTATGTAATTTATTTATGCCTTCAGAGCTTGCTGGAGCCAATCTCACACACACCACACCACCTGATTATGGAGCGCTTCTGTGCATACCCAACTTTATGGTTCAGTAGATCAGGCCCTGGTAAGTTCTTAATGGGAAGCTTACATCTCCTGCTAAATTGATGACCCACAGTTAAATATTCAGTTTCTCATAAGTCCCAGTAAAAGCTGTATCTCAAAAGGAGAGTAGTTAGTTACCCACAGAGGTAATCAGAGCCTTGCTACAAAATCCTATGGGTCTGCACTGTAACTCACAAATAAGGGCCTGCAAAAGATGCAAACAGCACAACTATCATTGACACATCAAGCTGCGTTGGATTGATTGGATCATATGGTTCAAGTAGCAGAGAATCTTCCTCAGCATCCCTGACCTGTTCCAGATCCTTCTGTTGTTCTGAGTTTAGCTCAAAGTTAGCAGCTTTTTGAGTCACTCTGTGAATGGATCCAAGTAGCAAACAAAATCCAAAGCATCTGTACCTCTTTTTGGGGATTAGGAAAGTGCAAAGGCAGTAATGTATCCGTTACCTTAGAAATGATATAGTAGCATGCCTACCTCACTGGACCCCTAAACATTCCACTAATGTGAAGGGTCCCAGAATTTATTGTTTTATTTCACACCTCTGAGGTCTAGAATAGTTGTTACTTCCTGCTAACTAGGTCCAATCACCATAATAGCATCAACGTAATGGACCAGTATGGCTTCTTGTAGAGGTGAAGGTAAATCAAGATCCCTGTGGACTAACTGGTAACAAAGGTCTAGAGCTGATATACCCATAAGGTAAATTAGTGAAAGTAATTTACTGCCCTCACTGGCCTTACTAGCTAAAAATAAACTTCTTTTGTGGTCTTTAATAAAAGGTCTAAAGAAAGAAAATGCATTTTCCAAATCAATAGCAGAATGCCAGTTACCAGGGGAGGTATTAATCTGCTCAGGCAACAAAAGCACATCTGGAGTTACAACTGCAACTGGGCATACCTCCTGACTAAATGTAAAATAATCCGCTGTCATTCTCCAACATCTGTCTGATTTCGTCACCAGAAACTACATGAGTTGAATGGAGATGTGTGGAGAATCACCACTCCTGAATTCTTCAGTTGCTTAATGGAGACGTCTCGTTAATCTCTGCAATGCCTTCAAGAACATGGCTTTTTTTTTTTTTTAATTTACTCTTTTTTGTAAGTAAAGGAAGTTGCATTAGCTTACAAATGGCCTTTCTTGCCATTATAGTTCCTTAAAAGACAAGTCATAGAAATAGTATGGGGACTCTGCCAGTTGCTTACATAGAAGTAGACATAGAAGTAGTTGTCTACTTCAGTTACTCGTTCTGAAACTTGAGAAATGATCACAGGATGAGCTTGGAAACTACTGGGCTCAATGAGACAGTGACCTAAGCTAAAACTCTGCTGAACAACTGATACATGAAAGCCTCTACTTTGACAGGTAGTCAACAGTGATGCTTTAAGCCTGAGAGAATTTGTATACCTGTGTTCACACATACATAGAAGTAAGAAAATGTGTTATTTTAATTTAAAGTAGTTAATTTTTATAGAAATAATTTGAAATAAAAAATATCCTCATAAAGAAAAATCCATACCTAGATAATTTCAACAGAATATTCCATTCAACCCCTAGGGAACAAATAAAACCAATCATATGTAAACTGTTTTGGAGAGCAGAGAGAGCTTACTTCCTAACTCTTTTTATGAGGGTAGATATGTTTAATCTGAAAACGTAGGATAATGATATATTAATTAGTTTCACAGACATTGAGGCAACATCCTATCCAAAATGTTAGGATATTTATTCCAACAATATATAAAAATGATAATATAGTATATCAAGATCATTTGGGGTTTGAATCCCATTATGCAAGATTTGTCATATGTTATGCCATGTACACTGTGGTGAGCCATCTAAAGATATAAATTACCCACGACTGAAGCATTCATTTAGTCAGCTGCTAGTAGTGTTCATGGTTGATTCATCTCTGTTGTCTTCCTCTATGGCAATTACATTTGGTTGGAGAACCACCTTATTCATGTCCCCTTTGGAGCACATCCTGAATCTTATGTCACTTTTAATTTTTTTTAATTGATCAGAGGACACATAGGCTTACCAAAGAGAAAGAGAGTAGTGGGGGGAGAGAGAGAGAGAGAGAGAGAGAGAGAGAGAAGAAAGCTCCTGCTCCAATGGGCTGTGATCATACTGCAATCCCTTCTCCTCCATTTCATCTTGTTGGGATTTGGAGCACACAAGCTCATGTACCTGGCAAGTTTTTCAAGTTACTGTTGCTGGGATTCAAACCATGGCCAGCCATGTAGATCTGACTATGGAGCAAGCCCTCCTGTGTCACTTTTGTCTTAATTCAGGGAAATGCTGTAAAGCCAATATTGTACAGCTCTGTGGCTTCCCATGATTATGTCTGTAACTTTTGTTTTCACAGTATTACTGCTAAGGTTCTCCCAGTGCCCAATCCTGTTTTCTTCACTTCTCTATAGGTTTTGATCCTGAGAATTCTCTTATAAATACTTCTCATGTAAATCTTTACCTCAAAACCTATATCTTAAGGGATCTGTCCTGTGACATTACCTTAAAAAATACAAGAGGAAATATCCTATGATATTCTCAACAGATTCTTAAAGTGTGGTTGAAACAAATTCAACACACATTCTTTGATATAGTCTCCTAGGAAACAAGAAATAGAGGAGTATGTCTAAAGATTAAGTGTATCGGGGGAAAATAATGTAAGTGGCTTTTGAAAAGTTTTACCTCTGATATCGATATACAGTTGCCCACCAATATATTCTGTTCTGCTTCAAGCAGAGGTTGGCAACTTTTCTATGAAAGGTCAAATGGTATATATCTAGACTTTGCTGATCAGTGTTTGTCACAACTACTGAAATTGACTACTGTGTATGAAAACAGAGACACTATATGAATGAATGAACATTTATATTCTGTGAAACAGCGTTATCTACAAAAACAGGTGGTGGGCCATATTTGACCTGTAGTTTATCAGCCCCCAATCTTAACGGTATAGCAAACACCCCAAAACAAGAGAAAAATTAAAAGACACAAAGGAAAAAAGGAATAAGGAAGAAGAAAGAAATCAAAGAAAGAAGTCATAATTTACAGACTAATGACTTAGAAAAATATAATAAATCTACTTATCACCTTCTAGAAATAATAATCAATAAAATGTCAAAATATAAATATTAACAGTATCTATATCTCTAGTACTCATATAAGAACTCATATCAAATTGACACTCCCACTGATAATATAAAACTCTGGACAGAAAATAAAGTAATAAAAATATTGGCTAGCTCTGTGGCCTAGGGAAGCTGATCCCATATGACCAACAGCAGTTTGAATCCTATGCCCAGTGGCTTGAGAAACATGCTGGGCATGTGTGTATGCATGCCCCAAACCCTGATGATATATATGGAGAAATAGGGAAGAGATTGCAGCATGAACATGCATTAGTAGGAGGTGCTTTCTCCTCCTCCCTCTCTCTCTATTTCTGTCTTTCTCTCTGGCAAGTGCATGCACCTTACAACAATAAAAATAAAGACAATTCACAGCAAAACTATTTTGACACTAAAAAACAATTAAATGCAGACAGAAATTAGATACTTGGCAGAAGGGAAAGACATTGGGTGATTTTTTTTCCATTTTCATGACTTTTTGACTGAACTCAGGTCCTGAACAGGTAGAGTTATTATTAATATAGAATCTCACTGTTTTATTGTCTTTAAGAAGGAGAAGTTAGAGTAAGAAACTATAAGTGCAATCAGAAAAAAATAAGGTTACTTCCAGAATGGAAAAAGTTATACTAAAGGAATGAAAAATTCTGCCCTAATATCTGACTGACCCCTGATTTATACCTGACCAAGCCAGACTCCAACCAAACTGCCTCAAAATTTAAAAACTCGAAAGATTTCAGCTACTGAATAGAAGAGAGGAAATAATATTTACAGTTTGAATTTTGGAAAACAAAGAAGCAGAATTCTTCAGATAAAGAAAACAAACTATGTCTCTGAAAAATATTATTCACAATGATTCAGTAACCAAGATAAAAATTCAAAATTATAGAAACAGGAAAACAAAAACAGATCTATACTTGAGACAAAAGATAATTTAATGTAACCAAAGGAAGAGGGTGAGTGAAGGAGTAGGTCCTGAGGAAGGACATTAAGGAGAAAAATAGAGAGACAAGTCATTTATGTGACAAAGAAATGGTTTATTATCTATTGAAGATAACTGTATAGTATTGTTAACTGTGAGAAATGTACATGTGTTAGAATATTCACTTTGCAAGATAAGTAACATGTGATTGAATGTATAAAAGAAATTGAAATAAAAAATTAAAGAAAAAAGAAAAAAAAAGATAGCCTGGATAATATGCAGGTATTAGTGTGCACGAACCCTCTGGCAAAACACAAACATACAGTAAGGTACAGTGTACTTAAAATATTGGAAACAATGATAGAAGAAAATCTTAAACGTGTCCAGGAAAAATGACATTATATACAAGAGAACAGCATTATGAATGGCTGACGTTTTACTTTTTTTTTTTTTTTTTTTAGAAATTTTCACTGTAGGGCGCGTGCGCTCGCCAGACAGACAGAGAGAGACATAGAGACAGAAAGCGAGAAATCACCCCCCAGGGGGGATGGTCACGCTGCAATCCCGTCTCCTCCATTCTCCTCTCGGGATCCTGGGCACGCACGCACACGCACCCAGCGTGAGTTTTAAGCCACCAGGTCCGGGACACGAACCGCGGTCGACTACGTGGGAGTCCAGCGACATAGCCATGACGCCAACTGCTGGTTCCCAATGGCTGACTTTTTGTTAGCGGAATAGAAGCCAAAAGACAGAGGAATAATGTTGTCACAGTACAAAAAGGAAAAAAAAAAATTGTTAAGTCAGAATTATACATGAAAGAAACATAATTTAAGAATAAAGACACAATAAACTCATTTTTTGGTCATTTTAAAAATCAAAACTACAAATAAAGCCAAAGAAATTTCATTAAACTGAAACAAAGAGATATTTAGATAGTTGGGTTTTCACAAAGAAATTCTTTGGGATATTTCTAGCTGTTTTAACATGCAGAACTTTAAAATACACAACTCTTTAAAGTGAAAATTATAAGACTACATTGTCAGTTTATGACATACAAAATATTTATTACACATATATAGAGAAAGTGTGAATAGTGTATGTAGGACAGGATGATGAGCCTCTTGTAAAGTTCTTGTACTCTACAAAGGATTCCAATATTAAATCAAGTAGACTAAAAAAGAATTTACGAAGTTTATGGCTGTATGTTTTAATTATTACAGTAACGAATATAAACTATAATTCAACAAAAAATAGCTTATAGGTTAATATGCCCTAAAACAATTACTATTATATTAAAACAAAGAGTTATAATGAATAAACCCCAAAAATGAGATAAAACTCTTTTTCTTTTTTGAAAGAGATATTTTTGTTATAGAGCATGTGTGCTCACTGGAGAGACAAAGAGATAGAAAGTGAGAAATCACCCCCCAGGGGGGATGGCCACGCTGCAATCCCTTCTCCTCCATTCTCCTCTTGGGATTTAGGGCACTCATACACATGCACATGGCATGAGTTTTAAGCTTCTGGGTCCAGGACTTGAACTGCAGTCTACTACGTGGAAGTTCAGTGACATAACCATTACACCATCTGCTGGTCCAACTCCTTTTTTTTTTTTTTAAAGCTTTTGGCCATAGGGCACATGCACTCATCAGACTGAGACAGAGAGAGGGAAAGTGAGAAATCACCCTCCAGGAAGAATAAGCATGCTGCAATCCCGTCCCCTCAATTCTCCTCTCAGGATTTAGGGCATGCACAAACACACTTGCCTAGTGTGATTTTCAAGCCACTGGTTCTAGAACTCCAACTGTAGTCAACCATGTGGGATTCTAACACCTGAACCATCATGCCACCTGGTGGCCCAAGAAATCATACCCTTTAAGACATAATCAGTTAATCCAAGATAGAAAGAACAAAGAGATATAAAAGACACTGCATTTTCATCACTAGAAATTTGATTTTGGGTTTCCTAATAATTTACATGTTCTATTAAACTTTTAAAAACATTTTGAATATATGAAATAAAATTTTAATAACTTTCAATATCCATCTGTTAATTTTTAATTCTGTATTGGTTCTTAATGTCCATTGATGTTTTTGATTAATATCTTTCTTTTGGGTTATATTTTCTAGCTTTTGCATTCTCACAGTTCCCTCCCCCCCACACACACATACACACACTGGATACCAGACATTGTGAATTTATTCTGTTGGATGTTGAATAATTTTGTGTTCCTATAAATATTCTTGAGCAATTTTCCAGGACATGGTTAAATTACTTGAACGTAGTTTGATTCATTTGGGTATTACTTTTAAAATTGATTACATGGTAGCAGAGCACTGTTCAGTATGGAGTTGATTATTCTCCAATACTGAGAGGCAACACCTCTCTGTGTACTTTTAACCAGTGCTCTGGGAATCCTCAAGTTGTCCAGTATGGTTTCTGGGAATAGGCATTATTCCTGGACTAGTCACTGCCAAAGTTTGGGGGTGTTTCTTCTTCAATCTCTTTCATTTCCTGAGACACTCACATGGGTTGGTGCTTAGTGAAATCCTGAGAAAGAACCTTTGCAGATATAAGAAGTTCACGCTCTCACGCTCTCTTTGATACTCTTCCTGCATATTCTGGTCACCTTGTTTTCTCCAGACTCTCAGCTCGGTCTTCTTAACTCAGGGAGGCTGCTGGGGTCCATTTTGTTGTTCATGCAATGTGACTTGGAAACTCCTCCAGACAGTTAACTGGAGCAGTTTATGTACTTTCTCTTGTTTATCTTATCTTAGGGGTTACGTTCTTCAACTTTTTGAGGCCCTTTGTCCTAGAAACTGTTTTCATTTAGTCTGTCTCATTATTTTGACCGTTCAGTTTGAGAGGATAAATCTGGTCTCTGTTACTCATGTTGGTTGTAAATAGTTACAAGTAATTCATTTTTTTCTAGATTGTGCATAGCCTTCCATGGTAACACTAAATTTACTGATTTATATTAGTACTGTGTTTATTTATTATAATAACTGTATTTTTCTTCTCTACAGTGTAAGCTCTGTAAGGGCAGTGCTTTTTCTCTTTTGCTTACTGATGTATCTGGTGACTAGACAGTGCTAGACAATTAGCAGCAAGTAGGCAAATACTTGTCGTCTACACCTCACTTCATCAATAATGGAAAACCTTTTCACACTGTGATCCCCACCACATGGCACTCCGACCGTCACTTCTTATTCTTCCAGTTCTTTGACTTTATATTCTTATTGTAGTTCTTCTATCTCACAATAACTTCCCATCCAGTGATGCTACTTCCTTTTCATTTTTGCCACCCTCCTGATGTCTTTAACTCTCCTCTTATTCAGCTTCAATTTTGCATTCTTGTATTAGAGTCATTGGCTTTTAAACTCCCCATACTTTTTTGTCCTGCTTCTCTTACTGCGCTTGGCTATGCAAAACTGCCATTCTACTAAACTTATTTCCCCCCGATGCCCCGAAAGCTCAATTTTGCTAGAGGAAATGGCACAGCTGACTTGACTGATTTCATATTAAATAAATAATCATAAATCCTAAGTGCAGTTTATCTTTCTGTACTTGCCTAATACATTCCCTAGTCCCAAATAAGACAAATTTTGCACAATTCTAACTCTCTTCTCTTCACAAGACCCTATTTCTATTTTTACCTAATAATCTTCCCTTAAGCCTTTATAATAAAATGAGGTTAAATCTGAAGAGAAGTCCTATCACCAAACCAATCAGCTTTTCTGCATCTATTGCCACATATTCTGCCTTGCTTCACACTAAAATCAAAGATGTATCTCTACCCATATGACATCCTCCACCATTTGTGGTCTGGGTTCTATTGTTACCTATTGGAGAAACTTTTCCCTGCATATCCTATTTATCTCTTTTTCCTTTAAGTTGACTTATTTACAGATTATTCCTATTAGCACACGAACAAACATATCATAACATTTTATATTTTTAATTTAAAATATGTAGTCTAGTAGAAAGGAAATTCCCTCTCACACTATATCTTCTTCACACTACCACATCATCTCTTCTCAAAATATCAATAACTCAGGCTATCGTCTATGCTCATTGCTTCTACTTCGCACATTTTTCATTCTTTTCCTCAACTTACTCAACTCATCCTTTTGGGTTAATCATTTCACTAAATCGTCTATTATTAAAGTTGCATATTATCTAAAGCGAAGCTAACGTCAGTCCGATCTCATGTTGCTGCTTGATCATGACTTGACTCAATGACGCACTCTCCCCTTCTCAAAACATATTTTATTTTTCTCTTGTAAAATCAGCATTTTATTTTTTCTCTCTCCTGATTTTTGTCTTAGCTCAATTCTTATTCTCAGTCTCTAGTACTTTTTCTTTGTGTTTACCACAAATGGAAACCAGGTCTTAGGCTCTGTCCTAGGACAAACTTTCATCTGTTTGTCTATATTCTCAGGCAATGCCATGATTTGAATATTAAATGTTTGCTGAAAATCAAACCAGGATTTAAGATGTTTCATAAATTTTTATCTCAAATAATGGTAATTGTCTATACACATAGCGTTTTATATAATTTCATGTTGTTGCTTGTAGTTTTTCTTTTCTAATATATTAAGTTCAGATGTGAATAAAATGTTCCATAAATACATTTGAAATGGCATTTAACAGTTTATTCAAAACATGCATCATATATTATCTACCTTTCTCCTAAAATTTGGTATTATGGGTATATTTTTATAATTTCTAATAAAAATCCTAGACTAACATTCTTCACAAATATTCACTTTACCTTTTCTTAGAACAAATTCTCAAAAGTATAATAGCCTAAATATAAAATGATAAAATTATTGGTCTTTTGATACATTGTATAAGTTTAATTTCTCCCCAGTTATAACAATTTCTGCAATAAATGATAACATTTCTTTACTTAAACATTTTCCTTCTGTAGGGCACGTGTGCTCACAGGCCAGAGACCAGTGAGGAAAAGAGATCAGAGAGAGGGAAAGTGAAAAATCACCCCTAGGAAGATGTTCATGCAGCAGTCCCTTCTCCTTCATTCTGTTCTTGCTAATTTGGATATGTGAATGCTCAAGCCAGTCATGATTTTCAAACCGCCAAGTCTGGAACTTTAGTTGGCTATGTGGAAGTCCAAAACCTTGACAATACTGCCTGCTGGACCCAATAGAATTCTTTTAACACATTAAAAAATTATTGGCCCACCACAGAGCCAATGGAGCCCAGGTGGCGGGGCACTGTTCCATGATGTGATAGCTGTGTGGGAGGCCCTGCAATCATATGCCAGGTTGATCTAAACACACTGGCCTACTAGCAGGGTGCCATGATCCTGACTGACTGAAAGCCTGGGTGGAACTCTGTGACATCGCAAGACTCTTTTGAGGGTGACTGTCTAACGTTTTCTTACTCAAGAAAGAAATACACTTAATTTTTTGTTTTTAATTCTTAATGTATCCAATTTACTACTTGTAGGAGTATATTGTTAAAATCATTTAGGACAGAAATTTAGCAGTTACAGGGACCAGCAGTTGGCGTAATGGCTATGTCACTGAACTCCCATGCAATCGACTGCAGTTTGAGTCCCGGACCCAGTGGCTTAAACTCATGCCGGGCTCATGTGCGTGTGCCCAAGATCCTGAGAGGAGAATGGAGGAGAAGGGATCGTGGTTTGGCCATTCCCCATGGGGGAGGGGGTGATTTCTCACTTTCTGTCTCTCTGTCTCTTTCTGGTGAGTGTACACGCCCAATAGCAAAAACCTCTCAAAAAAAAAAAAATTAGCAGTACAAATGGAAAGTCTCATATATGATTAATATTATTTGAACCAACAACTTTATCAATGTGTCCAAGGGAATATTCAAAAATATGCAATTCACTTTTTAGAAGACATTCTAAACTTTCAATGTTTGGTCCAGCATTTTCAAGTTGGAAGTTTCCTCTGAGAAACTTGTCTGTTCTCTAGTTGAATTTATGTCATCCTTTGTGATGCCATCTACCAAAACACCTAACTATTGGGTTGTTGGAAAAATCATGATGCATTTTTTGCATAGAAAAGCATAGGAAGAAAAGTCATGACTTTTCTAACAAACCAATAGATTGTAATTGTTAAAACTATTACTTAAAATGTATTAAATACTTAGAGCACAGTTGATAATAGTCTAAGTAGGTTTTCACACTTTTTACTGTTTATTCATTTAACCAATTGTCGTATGTATGAATGAGTTTCCACATTTTAGCACAAATTCAGCTGCTACTTAGAAAACTCAAACAGCTTGAGTTTATGCAGGAAGTAGAGAAGGCAGAATTCAAATTCAGGCACAGTGAGTTAAGTTATTTCATTAGTAAGTAATGTATACCTTTTTTTAAAATCTTTTTATCACTAAAGCTATGTCAAGGTATTCCAAATACTTAAGCATAAGTGAAATTAGAAGAAATTTTAAAATTTAATAACCTCAAAATTTCAGTATTCACATCATTTGATTTGAATATCTACTTTCCACAAGCTGTCAGTAACCTGTTAAAAATATATTTTAAAAATTTACTTGTAGTTTCAAACCCCCAGCTACACTGCTGTTTGTATATTCAATTAGAATAAATAAAGACTTATTGAAGTGAGAGCAGAGGTATTGTATGAAAACAACTGACTCAAAATATGGACATTTTGATCATAAATGTACTTCGGTCACACAATCTGGTTAACATAGAGGACGTGTTACTACAAATGTGCAGTTTTTTGCAAAAATATGTGAAACTAACATATGTATCTTAATGATTAAAGAGTTGAATAAGTATATTTTTCATTGCTCTCCGACCTTATCAATTTGTCAGGGAAGAGCACAGGGGCTAATTTTTCAAATGTTACATTTAAATGATAAAAATAGGAAAAGAGGAGAGAATCCTGTGCTTTGTAGAAATGTCAGAAGCACTTTTGACAGGAAACAGGATTATCTGAACAACTGAATATTTATGGAGAAATTATATACTTAATATACCGAGATTTAAACTATTAATCAATAAATCATTCAGATACTGAGAACTTCCGAAAGGTGAAAAATGTAATTCAAAATTTATATGTGTATAAATCATTATCTTTAAGAAAGCTGCTCTAGCACAACAACTGGTAGATGTGGAATATTTTTTGAGGCTCAGAGTTTGATAGTGCCAGGCTATCACTGAGTAAAAAGTGAGAAGGATTTGTCTTCATATAATGTTTAAAGATTATTTCTGTAGAGACAGTGCAGCCTTGTTCATGAAAGAGAAAGAGATGTGTTATATTTATTGCATGTGCACAAACATGTAGAGTGAACCTACTTTTTCAAGCTAAAAATAAACAATGATTTTCTTTGGTACTGTATATTTGAACACCTCTCAGTGCCCTCACACACAAGTTCTTTAAATGATAGACTTTTCTTTTGATGTTCTTATGGAGAAATCTAGTAAACATTCACTCTTTGGCAGCTGTGTAATATGTAAACTGTGAGTTCTCATCAAAAGAACAAAATAGTTCAGAAAACCCTCATTCTGATTCCCAGTCATATAAATAGATCTTTCGAAGAGGAGGATACTTTCTATTTTGCCAGGTACCTCTTGAAACAATATAGAATCTGCTTAGACACACCTGATGGCAGTAGAACCGGGCTCCCTATGCAATCCCAGTGTTAGCTCCGGTTACCAAGAGAGGAGATTAAGGATGTCTACGTATTCCACAATAGGAGCCAACAGTGGATTATTGGGGTCCCATGAGGCCAGAGCTCAAACAAGGGATAGTACTGTGAAGTTTCTAGAATATTAAATAGAAACTGAAAAGTGTATACAGTGGAGAATAACTAAGAGGTTCTTGTTCTCTGGTTATCAGCAAAATTCATCCTGATTATATTTCTAGAATCTCAGTGTGAGAGAGTTAGAGATCAGGAAGGAAAAGAGGGAATACACACATACACACATATGTATATGTATATGTATATGTATATATATATATATATATATGTATATGTGTGTGTATATATATATATATAATAAGGCAAAAAAGGAAGAAGAGTAAAGAAAAAGAAAATAAATAGCTGGAGATAGGTGTTGAGTCACCGTAAACTTTAGAATCAGGCAGTCAGACACTGTCTCATTCTTAGGCTTTTAAAAGCTCCTAGCATTTTGTTGCTTGGGCAAATCAGCTTCATTTAAATGGCCAAGGGATATATTTAGTTAGAGGATTTCAATTTCACATAAGAAAATGTATGATTCACACACACACACACACACACACACAAACAAGTAAGATGCTACAAGTCATTATTTTATATTAAATTGAGATTTAGAGAAGTGCTTTCATGGAATGGAAGAATAGTTAAATCCCAAAAAGCAGGACAATTAAAGTAACATCCTGAGAGACACACACATCCCCAGTCTCACAGTTTGCCACTTCCTTAGGGATTATCACTTTGCATTAAACGTCAACTCTCTATTGTTTTCTAAGTGCAACTATTTTTGCAATTTTCAGTGACCTGTGTGGTTCAACGTCAGTAGTCCAAAGAAATTGAGCTTCTCAATTTTAAGCTGTTTTAGTCATAGTTAACATTGATCAAGATTACATGAAATATTAACATATCAAAAGGTAAAGATACATACTGATTTATAGGGCCATTTAATTGTTTGGGTTGTTGAAAAACAAAACAAAACAAAACGAAACCAGAAGAACAGATTGCACTTATCTCCCTGAAAGATGTGATTTCTGTAGTAATCCGGATGCATAGTTGTTCAGCATTAGCAAATGTTTTCAGCAGGGAAAACCACTTAGAGGTTAATGAATTAGATTTCTCAAATTTATCCGTGGCTATTATGTGAGTAAATGGTATTAGTTACAATTCTTTTTGTCACAAACTATAGAAAACAGGTTTAAGAAAAAGAGAGCATGTGTTGGCTTAAGTAACTGGAAAGTCCAGAGGGTATCATTAATTTCAGGCATGGTTGGATCCAGAAGCTCAAACATCAGAATCAAATTACCCTCTCTTGATCTTTCAGTTCCGCTTTTATCTCTATTTTTTTTCATTTATAGGAAGGCTCTCTCTTCGTGGTGGTCCTAGAAGTTCCCAGTTTATACTCTGTCATCTCTATGTTTTAACAAAGATATTGGAACACAGTCTGATTGGATTATATAATCCTTCTTGGACCTGTCACTGTAGTCTGCTGCAAATAAACCAATAATTAGATGAGCCTAGATCACATGGCTTCTGCCATGAACTTGGGGTACAATTATCACAGTCTGAAACAAGAAGAAGGGTCAGTCCATGACCTAATGATTAAGGGAGCCAGATCACACATCATGTGCTTTCTACCTTACTCCTCTCTCGCTCTCTGTGTTGAGCGCCTGCATCCTCCAGCAAAAAGAGAGAGAGAAAGGTAGAAAAATAAGAGTATTCTTATCAGATGTTGGTGAAAAAAAAAATGCTACATAGCTAAGTAACAAATGGACTTTTAAGATATCAGTCCTGCAAAACCTCTTGCATCTTTTTTTTTAAATTGTAGTTTCTGATTTACATATAATCACTTTACATTTGTGTGAGATACAGTATGTTTTTTAAAGTATGTGTACACTGTGCAATAGTCCAATCAAGGATATAAGAACATTCACCACCCCAACATTCAACACCACGCTGTGCCGTGCATCAGCCCAAACTGCTCTCCTGGTGTTTTGGAAATATATATTACTTTGTTACTGATGTCCACTGCTCTTCTGTGGAATACGTTTTGGAACTGTTTACCACCTAGTGCAGTTTTAGAGTCACAAGTTATTAATTTTGCAAGTATACTCTTTTAGCAAATTATTTTATTTGTATTAAGATGGTTAAGAGTGAGCCAAAGGATACACAAATTTATCTTGTATTTTAAGTGTAAAAATCTCATTTTAACTACCACATTAAATAAAATGCTCACATACTGTGCCATCACTATAGGAATGATCTCAGCTGTTCTAAAAGGTGTTTTTCATGAGGAGGTATAAAATAATCAGAATTGTAGGCTCTGTCATAAAGATCTTTGAAGTAGGTTTGTTATTTGGTCTTTTCTACCATAATGACAGTTAATATTCTGTTAATTATACTGATAAAATAATGTGATTGAATATGATGAACATGAATAAATAAGATTTACTTGTTTCAAGTAAAGAAATTAGACCTAATTTCACTCGCCTTCTAGAAAAAACTACATATGCCAAGAAATATAAGAAAAATTATTTTTGTACTTGTTAGTATTAAAATTAGTCCACTGTGGATAGTGAAAAAAAGGGGGGGAATAAGCTAGTGAAGTAGTTTATCTCTATCTCCATATCTGTATTATGAAGCAGAGTATCAGACTCACCAATGACAACCAAGCCACAAGAGCATAGTTCTCTATTAAACAGCATTTATTTTTAGTATTCATACTTTTCTTATTATTACTTACCACTGACATCTTAGTTCTTTTTAATAGATTTAGGATCCTTCTATGTGTTTAATAAATCAATAGAAATACCTCATTGGGAAAACACTTTATACACTAACCATTCTGCAAGATGACACATTGTTCCTTGCAGGACCCATTTACCTTTGTATTTTTTTGTTTGCTGCATTTGGTTAAGAACTAAAAATGCCACTTTAATGAAGAAAGTTGTCTGTCAAAATATGTCAGTTTTGACATTTCTGTTTTCAAAGTTCAGTAAATCAACGTTGTTTTTGTATGAAATACCAAAATAATAATAAATCTTTCTCAGAATTTGATTTCTCACCATGAAAACTCTTAGCTGGTTGTCTGCAAAAAGCCACAGAATGAAGCAGAAGAGAAATGCAAGTCTGAAATTCCATTACTTCCTTATGGAAACCACTGAATCACAATTCAGTATTTTTCAGATTTCAGAACACGAGGTTTTGCCAGTTTCTTTCTCCTTTTTTCTGAATCTGGTATAACTTACTACAAGGTAGGCAAGTCCTTTCAACCAACAAAAAGAAATCACAGGGTGAGTTATACACTGGCTGCTATAGTGAAGGTAGAGATGCAGAGTAAAAACAAACATACAAACAAATAACAAAAACACCTGATTTACTCATACCAATGAGAGTCTAGAAGAAGAAATCTTTTAGGCACTTTCATAAAAATAACAGTATTTTGAAAGAGATATGGCATTATTACTTTATAATGTATTTAAATAATTTTAAAGTTTATTTATTTCTTTGATGAGTAAGAGAGACAGGTAGAGGAGAGAGATAAAGCAATCCCAACAGGGTTAGAATATCACGATCCAGCTCCTTCCTCAGTCAGCCCCAAGTCATGGGCATGCATGTGCCAGTATGCTTAGGGAGGTCTCCAGATGTGAACCTGGACCTTCCCACATGGGTCAGCCTTGCAGAGGATTGACTTTTATACTGCTGCTCTACTGTCCATCCCCAATGGTCTTCTCATTTTAAAAATGTAAGGAAAAATTTCATTTTAACTTTCCAGTGAAAATAAATGGTAAGATTTTTATAATGTACCTATGTATCTGGTAATGAAAGTATATAATTATAATTTTACCACCAATACCAAGTGTATACATGAATCTTTTTTTCTCCCAAAACTGAAACTATGTTAATGAGTTGGTTTTCCTCACAGCACTTTTTTTTTTTTTTTTTGAGAGATTTTCACTGTAGGGCGCGTGCACTCGCCAGACAGACAGAGAGAGACATAGAGACAGAAAACAAGAAATCACCCCCCAGGGGGGATGGTCACGCCGCAATCCCTTCTCCTCCATTCTCCTCTCGGGATCTTGGGCACGCACGCACATGCGCCCGGCGTGAGTTTTAAGCTACTGGGTCCGGGACACGAACCGCGGTCGACTACGTGGGAGTCCAGCGACATAGCCATTACGCTAACTGCTGGTTCCCCTCACAGCACTTTTGACACTATAAGTGTGGTGTTTTTTCCTATGCTACTTCTCCAAATTTCAGACCTACTTCAAATCTCAGACATCATCAGGGTGTCCTATGATTCAATCCAGTTTTTTCAACATTACCCACCTGGAGTATCATCAGATTCTATGAGTTAAGGGCTCAGTCCCACAACATTGCCCCTGCTTCAGAGGGCAATTTCAACTGCTAGGATATTTGTTTATTATTTTGTTTTGTTTTGTTTTTGAGAGAAAGAGATTTTTGCTGTTAGGGTGTATTAGCTCACTAGAGAGAGAGAAACAGAGTTATAGAAAGCAAGAAATCACTCCTCGGGGGAATGGCCATGCAGCAGTTCTTTTTCCTCCATTATCTTCTCAGGACTTGGGGCATGCATGCACATGCGTCTGGTGTGAGTTTCAAGATGCAAGGTCCGGGACTTGAACTGCAGTCAGTCATGTGGGAGTCGAGCACCTTAATCTCTATGTCACCTGCTGGCCCCCAACTGCTAGGCTGTACTAGTACTTTTGATCTTTCAAGCTATAAATTCAGAGGGCCCCCCACTCTTCCCTTCTCTGCTTTGGTAATTCACCAGAAGAACTCACAGAACTCAGGAAAGCACTTTACATACTGTTACTGATTTACTATAAAGTATGGGAGTCAGAAACAGTCAAGTGGAAGAGATGCAAGATATGGAGAAAGGGACAAGGGGCCTCCATGCCCTCTCTGGGCACCCTTCCAACACCTCAATATGGTTACCAACTCACAAACTCTCTATATCTCATAATTTAGGGAGTTTTAAGAGATCTCATTATGTAGTTATAGTATATTAAATCATTGACTCTTGGCCCAACCCTTCTTTCTTTCCCGGAGGTCAAGTGGCAGGGGTGAAAGTTCAACCCTATAATTATTGCTTGGTCTTTCTGGCTGAAGCTATATAGAGTCCACCCAGTCACCAGCCATCTTGCAAGCATGCAAAAAAACACACCACTGTGGAGATTCCAAGAGTCAAGTTCTTATGGTAGAAATCATGCGATGATGACCAATCATCACATGATTGGTTTGAGCTCAATATCATTGAATTAGAATTTTAAAATAAATGTTCAACACTAACTGAATTGTGTTTCTAGGTTTTTTTATGGTACTTCAGAAAGTTTGTAGAAAATGGAATTAAAGTATGACTTTACCTGAGTGCCAAAAGATTTGAAATTACTGCAGGTTTTTTTTTTTTTTTTCACTTAGAATCACTTCAGAGTTTTTTCTTTTTAATTTCTTTTTTTTTTATTAATTAATTTGCATTAATTCACTGAGCATTGTCACAGCTTACAAAATGTAATTTCCCATCCAGAAAATGCTGCATAGTAGTTTAACCATACATGTCATTGTCAATAATTTTCTATTTCTAGTTTTGTGTATATATGTGTATATATACTTTTTTTCCCTGTATTTCTCACCGTCTGCCATTTCCCATGCTCCTCCCACACTATCTCAGGTGTCCATAGTTGTTTTCCAGTCCTTTTTTCCCTCACGTTTTGTTGATTCACAAAATATCTTAAATAATCTAACTACTGTCAATAGCAAGCTCTGCTGATATATACATACCTATGAATACATGTCTGACTTAAGGCATGAATCTCAGAATAGAATGAATATACTATAAGGTAGCACCTAGCTTATACTATATAGTTTACTATTCCAATTAATTATGCATTTTTTACTATATTTTTCAATTTTTTAAATATACTTTTTAATTTCAGGAAAAGCAGTTTTAACTTTAATACCTCAAAGAAATGCTAAGGAAATATGCTTAAAACGTAAAGCCAGGAAACAGGTTGGGATTCTGCTCAAATAGTAGGTACATGAACCTATCAGCAGCTCAAGACAAGAAAAAAAATTCTAAAAATTGGAAAACAAAGCCTAGAAAAAAATCAACAATGTTTTAGTCAAAAGTCATAAAATTCTATTTCACCTGTTCAGTCTCATGTTCTTTATATTTTGTTGTGCTTCAATTTTCCCAATTACCTTCTAGTATATAATGTTCAACTCCAGACTTGACCCCATGATTAAGTTGGCCATTTTCTTAGTTTTTGAAGTCTTATTTCTGTGTGACTGTATTTAATTTTCCTGGTATAGCATGCCCTGCAGAATTTCTTGGAGATCTGGTCTGGTGTTGGTAAATTATTTCATATTTTGTTTATCTGAGAATGTTCTTGTCTTTTCTTCCCATATGAAGGATAATCTTGCTGGTGTAGTATCTGTGGTTGCAATTGCTTTTCCCTTAACACTTTGACTATATTTTCCCATTCTTTCCTCACTCACGTTGTTTCCGATGAGAGATCAGCTATCAGCCTGATGGGATAACCTTTGTAGGAAACTTGCCATTTCTCTCTTGCCAATCTCAACATCTTGTCTTTGTGGTTTTGCTCAATCTGCCTATAATGTGTCTCGGAGAAGATCTTCTTGGGTTGATTCTATTTGGGGCCCTTTGTATTTCTTGGGAGTAGATCTTTGAATGCTTCTCTAGGTTTGGAAAGTTTTTTTCCAGGATTTCATGGAATAGATTGTTAATGCCCTTATGGGTCTCTTCCCCTTCTGGGATACCAATTATCTGTATGTTTGGACGTTCGATGGTTTCTAGTGTTTCTCGTATAATAATCTCATGTTTTTGGACAATTTTCTCAGACTTTGTGGTGGATTTTTCTAGACTGGTAATTCTATATTCTACAACTGAGATTCGATTTTCATTGTGATCTAATCTGCTTTGAATACTTTCGAGGGAAGATTTGACTTCCTGTATTATAGTCTTCATCTCTAACAGGTCCATTTGATTCTTTTTTAAAGTGTGTAATTCCTCTTTCAGATCTTGCAAGAATTTCTTCACCTCCTGAAGCTCATCAGCTTCTTTCCCCTGCCTCTTTGGCAGTTCATTGTCTCTCTGCTCTTCGATCTCTAGTGACAAAAGTCACAGAAATCAATCCAGTTTTTTATAATAAAATTTTCCACGAACTTTTTGAAGATTCCCATTCTTTCTTTTTTGGAGAGGTTTTTGCTATAGGGCGCATGCGCTTGCCGGAAAGGCAGAGTGAGACAGAGATAGAAAGCGAGAAATCACCGCGCAGGGTAGATGGCCATGTCTCAATCCCTTCTCCTCTCGGGATCTTGGGCACGCATGCACACGCACCCAGCATGAGTTTCAACCACTGGGTCCATGACTCAAACGGCGATCGACTACATGGGAGTGCAGCGACATAGCCATTATGCTAACTGCTGGTCCCCTCAATCATTTTTTTTTTTTTTTATTTAATAGGACAGCAGTCTCTAAATAATGTTTGAACATGTGAAGGCGTACTTTATAGCAACTGATTCAGAATTTCTTGAAGAAGAAAAAGCATGAAAACTAAATTTGGGGAGCCAAAACTATCATCTTAACCTTTGATGTATATTTATAGTATTATAATTGTACTAGATTTATTGTTTAATAGAGAAAACTACAGAGAAAAACAAGAAACAGAAACAGTCCACTATTTCAAGTTAACATCAAAAAAATAAATCCATTACCAACCGATGACATTTGTTTATGTTGTTGGACTCCCATGTTGTTGACTGCAGTTCAATTCCTGGACCCAGTGGCTTACAACCCATGCCAGGTGCATGTGCATGCATGCCCAAATCCTGAGAGCAGAATGTAGGAGAGGGGATTGTCACGTGGCCTAACCCTTGGGGAGTGATTTCTTGCTTTCTATCTCTTTGCTTCTCTCTGTGTCTCCAGCAAGAGTACATGCCCTATAGCTAAAATCTCTCTCAAAATAAATAAATAAAGGGATCAGCAGTTAGCATAATGGCTATGTCGCTGGACTCCCATGTAGCCAACCACATTTTGACTCCCGGACCTGGTGTCTTAAACTTACGCTGGGCACATGTGCGTGCTTGCCCGATTCTGAGAGGAGAATGAAGAAGGGACTGCAGCCTGGTCATTCCACCTGGGAGGTGATTTCTCGCTTTCTGCCTCTCTGTCTCTCTCTGTCTTTCTGGCGACACCACATGCCCTATAGCAAAAAAACAAAAAACAAAAAACAAACAAACAAAGAAAAAACCTCTCTGAAATAAATAAATAAATCCTTCAGTATTTTAATTGAGACTATTTTAGTTTCCTAGAAAATATGATTTAAGCATAAAATTGAGGACAAAAGAGACCAAGTACCTCATGCTGTGAATTTTGAGAGGTAACCACAGGTCCAAACAACTCCTTCTCTTCCTCTTCCTTGTGAAAAGAAGGGCCTTGATTACTGTCTATTAAAAAACTAGCCCTATTACCTGCACTTGACTTCCACTTGAGAGGTTCCTGAACTGCCTCACCTCCCCACTTTCTCATAGAAACAGGCCTGTTTTTGAGTTTGAGACAATATTCTCTTTTATAGACCATTCTCAGGATTGCCTGCGTTGCAGAAGTCCTTGGTCAAGAAGCCCTGTACATGTCTCCTGGATCTGCATGGTCCTTTTCCTATTCTATTTCCCTAGCACTGACGATGAAGCAGGTGTGCATGTCTAAGGGTGGCCCAGGACAAGGGTGAAACAAACTCAGACTGGCAGGCTGTGCTGCCCACATGACAATGCAAAGGCTGGGGAGAAAATGGAGAGAATGAACACTGGAATGCTGAAACCAGGAAAAGGGACAGTTCTCTAGGGAACCAAATTCCATTTGGAAATACCAATAGAGCCTGAATGTTCTGCATTCAAATAAGGCTTTTCATGGCATTAAAAAATACGCATTTTTCAAGTTATTAAATACCTTGCTTGACTCAGCAGGTGGCGTGGTGGTTAAGGTGCTGGACTCCCATATGGCTGACCACAGTTCAAGTCCCAGACCTGGTGGTTTACTTTCTTTGTCTCTCTCTCTCTCTCTGTCTCTCTCTCTCACTGTCTGTGGTGATTGTATGTGCCCTATAGCAAATTAATAATAATAATTAGTAATTCAATTAAATAAATCCTTTAGAAAATACTTTAAAAAACATTGTATCGGGACCAGCAGTTAGCATAATGGCTATGTCACTGGAGTCCCATGTAGTCAACCGCAGTTTGAGTCCTGGACCCAGTGGCTTAAATTCATGCTGGGCGTGTGTCCGTGAGTGCACAGGATCCCAAGAGGAGAATGGAGGGAGAAGGGATTGCACCGTGGCCGTCCCCCCCCCGGGGGGGTGATTTCTGTCTGCTTTCTTTCTGTTTCTCTTTCTGGTGAGCGCATACGCCCTGTAGCAACAACCTCTCAAAAACAAAAATAAAAACAAACAAACAAAAAAAGTGTCTGTTACATGATTTCTAATTTTTCATTATATAAATATCTGGTAAATTTACCACAGTCCAGCCTCTGATCCTAGTTCTTTAAATATTAGGGGTGAGTCTGCTTAATACACACATTATATTCATCATTCAGGCAATGTAAAAAGATTAGAAAAAATAAGTGGAAGACAGCCTATGAAAAGTCCAAAGTCCAGTGTCTTGGGACCAGCAGTTGGCATAATGGCTATGTCTCTGGACTCCTATATAGTTGACTGCAGTTCAAGTCCCAGACCCAGTGGCTTAAACTCACAGTAGGTGCATGTGTGTGCGTGCCCAAGATCCTGAGAGGAGAATGGAGGAGAAGGGATTGCGGTGTGGCCAGCCCCTGGGGGTGATTTCTCTCTGTCTCTCTGTGTCTTTCTGGTGAGTGCATGTGCCCTATAGCAAAAATCTCTCAAAAAGAAAAAAAAAAAATGAAGAGAAGTCCAGTGTCTCAAAGTGGGACCAGCTTTGAAGAAGGAAGGATATATGCTTCTGTTTCCTGAAGCCAAGAGGAAGCTTACAAAAAATCAACAACTCGCATGTGCTTCCTTCTTTGATTTGTTTGAGGCACACTTGCCTTTTTACAAAATAAAAAAAGAAAGGGATTTGTAAAAAGACATGCAAAGAGACACCCAGTTAGTGGCACCTGGGGATAGAAGGATACACATTCCTCTCCTCCTTCCTCCAAAATTCTGCTGCGCATAAAGGTCAAAGAAGATGGAAGCCACAGAACTGACTCATATTGTTGATATTGTCAAATGAATGATGAGAAGATAACCAGGGAGAAGGCTTAAATGGTGTCTAGTCAGCTTACGAAATATTTGCTCTTCTCTCCTCTCATGCCCTATCTCCCCAATGTCTTATTCCTGAAGGAGACACAGTAGAAATCTCAGAAAGGTAGAATTGCCTTCTGTTCCAGTCATTGTGTTGCTAGAAACAGAACTACCCAGTCTGGGTGTTTTATGAAAAATATAAATTTATTTAGGTAACTGTTTTGGAGGTCTGAGATCCAACGTCCACATCTTGTGGGAGACTTCATGGCTGGTGGGAACTCTGCAGAGTCCTGATGGGGTGCAAGGTATTACATGGCAAGAGCTTGAACAGAGCAAAGCATGTCTGTGGTTGTGTCTCTGTGTCTCCTTATAAAACCATGATTATCCTATCATGGAGGCCCCACCCTGATGCATAATTACTTCCCATGGAGGCCCCACCCTGATGCATAATCATTTCCCAAGGTTCCCACCTTTCAGCACCATAATTAAGTTTCCACCCTCTCAGCACCATTATTATATTCCATGAAATTTTTACACTTGAATTTTTGGGGGGATACATTCAAACGATAGCACCTTCAACCATTCTAGGAGCCAAGCCACATCATGGGTCTTCACCTAAAAAAAATACTGATGTCTTCAAAGAAAGGATTGTTAACGAACGGATGGAAAAGTGTTGAGCTGCGTTGTGAAATCATTGGTTCTTTGGGTCCAGATCACTAAAATTAGAGATCTGTCCCTAGGCACAAAATAAAACCGCAACCACGAGTGAAATAGATAGGAAAGTTTAATAGAAAAGAAAGGAAAGGAAAGAAAGGAAGTACACCCAAGAGGCTTTTGGGTGGGCGGGTTGCCAGGTGGCAATTGCGTTTGATACTGGTCAACCATTATTCTTATTACTAGAGGTCATGAATATTCATTACAGGCGGCCCCCTTACGCTGCCTATGTTCTTCCTTTAAATTTGAATCCACATGTTCTCTTCTGCACCTTCGCACTTTCCTCACAGGTAAAGTGAGGAATTTGATCACCTAATTGCGTATGCCCAGTGCAAGCCAGGCTACCCAAATTGGATCGCGCAATTAGTCTATCGTGTTAATGACCAAAATGCTTGCTTGGGTCCTTTTGATAAAGGAAAAAAAATCTACGAACTATCCCTGTATGCTTCACTCAAGTCTTTAGGAATTAATATGGCAAATTACCTCGCCCTCCTGGCACCCAGGGCTAAGTGAGCCTTTCGCTTTTCTCTTAGGGCTGCCTGCTCATGGCTAACTAACTGCCTACCACAGGACTACATCTTAAACACCAAAATGACGCTATAGCTACAACTGAATAAGGCAGAAATTTATCAATCAAGATATTATTTCCGGTGGGGCTAATCAATAGAAAAGGAAGTTTAAACAAAAGCCTAAGTTATATGGGTATTAAATTAGAAAGAATAAATGATATCCTGTTTCTTTCTTTTTTTAAAAGTTGCTGTGTGCTATATGAACTAGCAGGAGAAAGATGGAGAGAAAAACAGAAAGAGAAAAAAATGAGAAAGAACTCCCACCTCCACCAGGGGAGATGACAATACCACAATCCATTCTCCTCGCATGGATTTTGGCCATACATGCACTCTTGCCTTGTGTGCTTTTCATGACACCAGATCTGAGACTCGAATTGCACAACTGACCTTGTAGGATCCCGCCACCTAAAGCACCACACTGCTGGTTGGCCCTGTTGTCCTGTTTCTATCTCATTGAAATGAACTGAGGATCTCTTAATATCTCACAGGCACAGTTTTGTAAAATATAGACAGTACAGGGAAATATTAAGTAAAGCCAAAAACTAATAAAAAAGTAAGAAAAAAAAATAATAGGGAGTTGAGGCAGTGGGACAATAATGAAACTGGACCCAAATGGGAATGTGCTGGGTTCACACCCTGGGGCTTCCCTGTGTATGCAGAGTGTGCGTGTGTGGCTGTGATCTAAACGGTCTGGGGTTGGGGGTGGACCATGGTATGGAGACTCTGTTGGGAGTACCCCTCATGTAAAGAGGCAATAAATAAATAAATTTAAGGAAAAGAAAAGAAAGGAGAAGGAAAACCAGAGGGAGGTAATTATAAAGATTGTAACTATGAACCTTGGAAAGACACTGCCTGGATTTGAAAATTTCAAGCACACATTGTTATTTAATTTTGACTTCTTAACTTAACCTCTTTGTGAGTCAAATTCCTCAATTCTACATTTTGCTTTGAAAATTACATAAAACATATACACACATTTAGTATACTTACCACACTATAAATATTAGGTATTGTATCAGATGGTAATGAAGAGAGGGTTAAGTGTTAGATCAGCAGGTTGAGTTTGAATCAAACTACATCAAAACTGTGGCATTTAGCCATTCAACATTTCTTTCAGTACCTACTATAAACTTTAATAATATCTATAATGGAATGTTTGAAGTATTAACTGAAATAGAATAATTGAAAGCATGTAACTCTGAATTGGCACACAAGTTGTCTAGTATATTTGAGTTGATTTATCACTCCCTTAATTATTTTCTAGTAAAGTCAAAAACTCAACTATTGCAATTGTTACGATTGTTAAAGGAATTCTCCCAGAGATAATGCATTGAGGAAAAAGAATAAGACAAAAAAAAAAAAAAAAAGAAAGAAAAAAAAGAAAGAAAGAAAAAACAGGCTTTTACAATGTCATTTTTGAAAGGGGGATTTAAAGTTGTAAGAACTAAAGAGGTTATTTATTGTCAGTAATCCTCATTTCCTCCTATCTTGAAATAGTGAAGTGAAGAAATGGTAGTTGGCCGAGAAGCCCACGTGGAATTTACTTTATTGAGCAAGTCATCAGTGTTTGGATCTATGTAAGAGAGTGGGTAATAGAGAAATGGTTATGGTTGCATAATGAGAGCATAAACTCCAGCCATTCTGAAAAGTAGTCTGACAGTAATTTGTTAAGCTAACTGTGAGGACCTTGTGACCTAAAATTTCTCCCCAGCATACACGTATGCACACACCACCACCACCACTTCATAAGAGCCATAAGAGGTGCTGTCATAGAGGATTTATAGTGCAATGGTGTTGTAGAGATGCAAGCAGTCTTAGGATTCATCACTGATAGCGTGGATAGGTAAATTCTTAGGGGTTCACACTACAGAATACTGAGGAATGCAATGACTGCACACAGTCACAGCCACATGACTCAATATTGAAACTGCTCAGTGCAAAATGTAAGTCATACATTAAAATGCACAAGCTATGCAATGCATGCAAATTAACATGAATACAAAAAAGTCCAGATAGAGATAGAGGGATTTATATCAAATACAATAGAGCAGTAGCATAATGAGCGTGGGAAGGACTGGGAATGAAGAGGGTCTGAGAATGAGAATAAGAGTGGAGAATAAAGATAAAAGGAAATGAATTTCTCAATTGATCAAGGGAGGCACCTTTAACGAACCAGTGCTGATGGTGCACCATAATTAAGTGTATGATTAATAAAATCTTATGTTCCCAAAATTCAGAAACATAGTAAGATAGTTTAAAAATTAATTATTCCTGTATTTTAAAAGCAAAAAAGATTTTTCCTATGTTATTTTGAAATCAAGGCAAAAGTAAAATAGCAAACTAAAAAGTAGACAAAAGTATGTGTAATGCATATGAGAGTTTATGTCACAATACCTGAAGATCTCTTAAAAATTAACATGTAAAGGATACAATCTAATAATTTAATATGGAAAGTGAAAATATTCAATACTATGGATAAACCTACTTAATGTCATGAATAATCACAAAAATTCACTTGGAATGTAGGATAAGAAATCATTTATTTGCATTCCAAATGGGCATTTTATTTATTCATTATTCAGTAATGACAGCCTTGTGAGGAGCAGCACATAGACTTCTACACATAACTGGTCTCAGTGCATTTAACATAGCATTTTTTGAGGGGTGTATGGAAAAGAAATGTATTTATATAAAATGCAGAAACTCTACTTCTAGGGAATTAGCCTAATAAAATAGTCAGAAATGCGCACAGAGATTTATTTATGATTTTATTCCCAGAAATAGCATACAGCATGAGAAACTACTAAAAATAACCTAAATACCCAAGAAAATATAAATTTAATAAAAACAGTATACACCCTTTGGAAGAAAATACTAGGCACACATAAAAAATGATGCTTGGACAGACAAATAATAGAAAATGTAATTTTAACAAATAATGAAGGAAAATGCAGATGTAATGACAGCAACGACAGAGAAATGTCAGAACCATGTTGAAAGACCACACATGTATATTCAAGAAAAGTGTGTCCATATTTAAGTATTGTAGATACAGCATAGGTATATCAGTGGACTGTCTTTTGTCATTTTCTTTGTTGTGTGTAGGTGTTTATCTTTCAAATGCTCTACTACAATCTCTGTGTATATATACATTCTAGATATATAATATATGTATGAAAATGCTAATATATAACAACATAGTCAGAAAAATTTTATTTAAAATCACCTAAGAAAAATTAATTTTTATTTTACTATTATTTAGATATAATAAAAAGAGAAAAAAGTCAATATTTTAACAAGGTATGTTAACATAGCTAAATAATTAGTAAAGGGACATTTCTTAAATTTTACTCTTTTTTGTATTATCTCAGTGATTCAAGCGGTAAGGGAAAATCACATGTTAACTTTTCTATGCAAATTTTCCTATATGAAATATCATCACATTTACTGTAGTACTTACTGAGGTCTAGACCAAAGAAAGTTTTACAAATATGTTTTGTAGATTTTCATTAAACGTATATTCTTAGATAATTAAACCAATATAAAGAAAAGAGACCCTCATTCTTTGAAATGGCCTAAGGGAGACATTAGTGACGTACATTGAAACATTTGTGCTAGCAAGATTGTGGGCTCAGGTTTTTGTTTTTGTTTTTGTTTTTGTTTGTTTTAAAGATTTTTGCCATAAGGAAAGAGAGAGACAGTGAGAAGGAAAGAGAGAAATCATCCCTTGAGGGGAGATGGCCACATTCTGCAATGTTTTCTCCTCTACTCTCCTCCTGGGATTTTGGGCATGCATGCTTACATGCCTGGCATGAATTTTAAGCCTCCAGGTCTGGGACTTGAACCATGATTGGCCATGTTGGAGTCCAGCACCTTAACCACTAAGCCATCTGCTGGCCCCATGGGCTCAAGTTCTTAACTGACAAGATCTGAGGGTTGAAGGCAGAAAATGTGAGACTATGAAAAATTCAAATATTTAGACACAGAACAGGTTTATTTTGACTGTTTAATTCAAATCCACATATTTTACAGGTGATGAAGGTGCAGAGAAATTGCACTATTAAGTACTAAATTATACTTTATCATAGCAGTCTCTAGAATTTACAGTGACCATGAGTAGGTTAAAATTGTCGGAACCAGGGGCACCAGCTGGTGTAGCAGTCACATCACTGGTTCAAGTCCCAGACCTGGTAGCTTGAAACTCATGCCAGGCATGTGTGCATTTGTTGCCCAAGATTCCAGGAGGAAAACGGAAGAAAAAGAATTTGGACCATCCCCCACCCCAGGAAGGGGGTGTGTTATTTCTCACTTTCTCTCTCTCTCTCTCCAGCAAGTGTGAGCACCCTAGGGCAAAAACCCTACAAAAAAATTGTTTGAATCACAAAATATTTTCTTCCAAGTAAGAACCAAAGTGTGGGGAAGTAGAAGAATATTCATCTGAAACATCCCAGTAATTAGGCTACATTTTTTTAAAGCCTTGTTGTACAAAAGTATAACCCAAGAAAATAAGTTAATGGTAAATACCTAAGCAAAAAGCTATTTACTGCAACATTATTTTTAATTAGAAAAATTGAATACAATCTAAATGATCCTAAATAAATGATTGTCAAAAGATTAAAGAGACATACACATAATGCTTATAAATAATTTGTTGTGAGGAGAGGAAAAATTATGAATAGTAAATTAAAAAATAAAAATTATACATGCTATCGTAATTGTTATGATTTAAACACAAATTATATAGATAGTATGTTAAACTTTACTATCCTTTCATGGTGGGATTATTTATGCTTTTTTCCTTCTTTTTAGATTTCCAAAGCTTGTAAATTATTTTTAATCCTTAGGCCTTACATATTTAAAAAAATAAAAATCTTTATGAAAATGCTAAAGAAAGTGATTTGAAAGAAAGATGACTATCAAATTATTATTATTTTTTTTAAATATGGAGGGTTCATAAGGTGGCATGTCACTTACAACTGGCTAAATATGCAGTTAAGTCCCAGACAAGGCAGCTTGAAAATCATACCAGGCACATGTGCATGCATTCCCCAATCCCAAGAGGAGAATAGAAAAGAGGGATTGTGGTATACATTCGCCCACTGTGGGTGATTTCTCACTTTTTCTCCTGGCAAGGGCACACACCCTATAGCAAAACTCTGTGCGTGTGTGTGTGTGTGTGTGTGTGTATGTGTGTGAGTATGTGTGTGTGTATGTGTGTAAGAGAGAGAGAGAGATTTTCATGCCAGGAAATAAATGTTCCTAAACTAGTGTTAAGAGTTCATTTTACTCACTAGCAACAAAATAAAACAAAAAAAATCCAAATTAGTGCAGCGTTTAGTTTTTAATTTCAGAATAGGTAAATAGGATTGTAGACAAAATGAGAAAGGTTACCGAAAATAGCAAATTAACTTATTGAATGAGGGGGCCATAATGTCGTTCAGCAGTACTGCAATGCTTTGCAAGGCTGACCCACATGGAAAGGTTCTGAGTTCACATCTGAAAATCTCCCTGCATACACCAGGCAGTGTGTGCACATGACCCTGGGCTAACCAAACTGAAAGTGGGTCATGATGTGAAGACACTTTTAGGAGTGACTGTCTCTCTATCTCTTTCTATCTCATTCACTCATGGGTGGAATAAACTTTAAAAAAAAAGTTATTAAATTATAGAAAAATGTCATTTGTCATTAAAGAGTCCTTTGTATTTGTAGTCCATGACAAATTTTAGTTTCTTACCATTCAATCTGCAACTCCTAAAACATTAGCCAATATTGTGTTTGAGTGTCCAGTATTCCATGTGCTCAAAGACCATAATCACACTGAACAATAACCAAAAAAAAAAAAAAAAATTTTAAGAACTAGAAAATAAAAAATACTATTCAATCTGACACCAAATTTGAAAACTCTAGCAGTTTTTATGGGTTTTTTTTTCAATAGAAACCAGAACACTGGATTCTAATCTTATTTCTCGCATGACAATCCTGTGTTTCATTGCATAAATTATTTGACCTTTCCATGTCTCAGTTTTATCATGTATTACATGAATTTTTATGGCCCTTTGAGTTCTGTGACTTTGGTCCATTTCCCATCCTAACCATTTTCAATCAGGTTCAGATAATTTTCTTTTTGCCATGAACCAAGAAAGAGTAGTAAAGCATCACTTTGAAATTATTTTACCCTGCTCTAATTTAAGAATGGAAAGTCGTCTTCCAAAGTTCCACAGTGGAACATTGACTATTTGAATCACACGTGGGAACTAACCCTGAAGCACCTGATGGAGAAGGCCAGGAGAGCTGCTGGTTCAACTGTTTCCCGAGAGTTTCCCTTATAGTCTTTATGTTAGACAAGTCATCCTCTCTCTCTTTTCTACCTTTCTCTGTAGCATTCAGAGGTTCCTTGATATTTGCTTACATATACTGAAATAAGACTTCCTTTTGCATGTGAATTCTTTATCATGCTGTATACTCTTTACTATTCCCTTGATTCTTTTTTTCATTATTTGTGACCTCCTTGTGAACACGTTTTTCTGCCTTGTGTCTGTCCCATGTTCCTACTTGATTCTCATTCCTCTAGCTCTTTAAGCATTGTTAACCTTAAGGTGCGGGGTATCTCAACCTCCACTGGAGAGTAACATTTACAGTGAGTCTAAGGCATTTATTACAGGAAAGACATTAACATTACAGTGACCTGTCATTGAAAATGCTCGTAGGCATAGTGGTTTAGACACTGGACTCCCACATGGCCGACCACAGTTTGAGTCCTGGAACTGGGGGCTTGAAAATCACTCTGGGCATGTGTACATACATGCCCTAAGTCCCAGGAGAAGGATAGAGGAGAAGGAACTGTGGCGTGGACACCCCTTTGAAGGTGTGGGGGAGTGATTTTTCACTTTCCCTCTCATTGTCTCTCTCTCTTGAGCATACCTGTCTATGAAAAAAACCTAAAAAAAAAAAAATAGACCAGCAGATGGTGTCATGATTATGTCGCTGGACTCCCACATAGTCTACCACAGTTTGAGTCCTGGTCCTGGTGGCTTAAACTCATGCCAGGTGCATGTGCGGGCATGCCCAGAGTCCCAAGAGGAGAATAAAGGAGAAGGGATTGCAGCATGGCCATCTTCCTCTGTGTCTCTGGATAACACACATGCCTTATAGCAAAAATCTCTCTCTAAAATAAATAAATAAGTAAGTAAATTCATTCAGTCAACATTCAATGAGATCTCTTCATGATGTAGATTTGGAAGTAATTAATAATCTGCTGATATAAACACAGGAGATATATAGCCAGAGCAGCATGCATACCAGCAAAGGAGCAAATACCCCGTGGTGGGGTGTAGTCATGCCATAATTCTTTCCCCTCTGTTTCTCCAGCTTGTGCATATTAGGGACATACTATCACAAAGGCTAAGCAGGTTTTCATGGTGCTGGACCAGGACTAAACTGCAATCCACCACATGGGACCCAGCTCCCTTAGACACTAAGCTGTGGGGCTGGCTCATATCTTATATATAATTTTTTTTAAATGGGACTAATAGCCAATGCAAGCCCCAAGTCCAACTCAATTACCAACCCTAAACTCTCAAGTAAATGGGATAGGAATGAAACAAGTTCCAAATAACATCTATATAAAATAAAGCAGTTAATATTAGAGTAAGCTGTATAATTTACCAAAAAAGTATATTTAAACATTTTCTATCACAGCATAATTCTGCACTTTTCCAGCCCAGCATATGGGAACTGTGTATTGATAGTTAGTCAGAAAGTATTAAATGTCAGAGAAGGAATTCAGTGCGACTTCCTTGAGAATCAAATTTAACTAAAGGTGAAAAAGTTTTGAATGTGTGCACTTTTAAAAGGTTTTCCACTTGCATGTGCATATAAAAACAGCAGAATCATTCATTTTCATGTTTTATATAAAACAGAAGATTTCAAAGGAACTTTGTGTTTTCAGGGTTGCTTCAGGCTCTCTGCCCAGACTTTCCAGGGATATGCACATACATTGTCCTCTGCTTTAAGGAGCACTTCAGAGGAAAAGTTTGAGAAGCACTGGATTAGTTGAAAGAATAATAAACTTAGTGCTGGAAGAACTGAGAACAAATTCCTGCTTTGATATTTACCAGCTATGTCACCTTAACTTTCAAAACTTCAGTTTCCCCTTCTGTAAAATGGGATAGATACATGCTGTGAGCTTTGTAGGTGGATGAGAGGATTTAATAACTAGCACATCCTAAAGAATTTGGAAAATTACTATATACTCTTACATAAAAAGATTGATTTGGAGCAAACACTAAAAGCATAAAATAACCAAGGTTTAGACTGACCAAAATATAACACTGTCTATTATAAATATTGTATTTGCAGATTGACTTTGGAACACATCCCGTGATAGTCACAGAACGTCTTATTCCACCTCATAATATCTTGCTTCCTAATAAGTCTCCCTCCCCCAGTCTCCCTGACAGTTTTGATGTTCAGTCTTGTTTTAGCAACTGGCATTTGAAAGTGTTATGACTTATTTAAATGAAAAATACCCCTGAGCTATTCACAAAGCAGTTCCTTTTTCTTTTTTTTCTGGTACCTTCTACATGTAGGCATTTAGTGAAAGCTTCCTGAATAAATATAGGAATTAATCAAAGAAAAATGAATCTAAAATTATAAACATTGGCTTAAGTCTCTGGCTTCAGGAATCAGGCTACCTGATTATAAATCTTGCCTTTATCTTTTTACTAGCTCTATATTCTTAAATGCATTATTTACTTAAGACTTAGATTGCTTAACTAGAATATGGGAACTACAGCTATGTCATAGCGTTGCGAATATGATATACAATGGTATATGTAAAGTGCTAGCATATTTTTGCCACATGTTGTATCAAAATGATTCTATAAGTGGGAAACAGGACTTAGTACAACACAAGTACATGTTCTGGTCTATAAAATATCAGATTTTTCTCTCAAATCCTAGAACTTAGCAGCTTTATGATTTATTCTAGGTTCAATTTTAATGAGTGCTCCTACCTGGAACCTTGTTGCTGTGAGTGCCTCTGCCCCTGCCCTCTCCCCTATCTTCTTTTTGGTAGATCTTCCTAGAGCCATTTATTTCTTCTCCAACAGCCCTTTCACTCCCGGTTCTTCACCATCAGCCCTTTTACTCCTGCCTTCACATGATTTAGCACAAATCATTTCCACAAATAACTATGTCTTGCTATGAAGATGCTTATTTTAATGTTAATAGTCTTCAAAAATATGCTTACAAATTATTTTTCCTTATTTTATTTCAAGCGAACTACTAGCTAAGGAAGTTTTCCAGTTCAATTCGATTTGAATATTTCTTTGTGTAAAGTAATATTTATTTATGTTATTGATTGCTTTAAAAACGCCTTCCATTTGGGCCTGCAGGTAGGTGGCATGATAGTTAAGGCACTGAACTCCCATGTGGCTAACCTTGGTTCAAGTTCTGGACTTGAAGGCTTGCTTTCTCACTTTCTTTCTCTCTTTCTCTCTCGCTCTCTCTCTTTCTCTCTCTCTCTCTCTCTCCCTCCCCACTCATGCCCTATAGCAAATTTTTCAACAATAGTAATGAAAAATAAAATAATTCTAAAAAAAACCCTTCAGTCACTTATGTACATTACAATAGAAGGACAATTTACTCAAGCATTACCCCCAAAAAAGAAAGAAAGAAATCTTCCTGACCTCAACACAATTCATCTCATGAAAAGTTGATCTACTCAGGATGATTATCTTTCCCCAATGTCTTGAAAAGTAAGAGAGGCATTCAAATTTTTATAGTAGGTATAAATGACATCCCAGTACATTGACCATAAATAAACATGTCTTCAGCCTCAGAATATTGCTTCTGTTTTTAAAATGGAAACTTAGAAATTATGAGGAAACTGAACAGTTTTCAAACTAGAAGATAGAATATTAGATTACTTTCATATTATTTTAAAGCATCAATATTTTGTTAAATTAAAATCCATGAAAAAAAAATATTTGAACTCCTATTCTGTTTCAGGTTCCTGGTTACAACTGGCAACAGGTAAATGTTAAGCCTAGAAATACTCAGAGTTTAGTTGAGAAGGTATAGATTAATATAGATATACAATGTTATGTTCTATTTCACTACATATAAAATATGTAGATGATATCACTAAGCAGTAATCATGCACAAGAAAGGAAATCAGCATAGAGAAGCCGTTATCTACAAGACAGGTTCAGGAAAAAACAAGCTAAGGATAACTGGGACTGAGGTTTGTGGGATTAATGGCAGTATGTCAGACTGTGCCAAGAGGAGTTTTCTAAACAAATAGGACATGTTATTTGAGAGAGTATAAACTGCAAGACAGGAAAAGGGCCAAGAGATAAGAAAGGTTCAGATCAGGAGAAATGGTGTGCTCTAACCAGAGACATATGAGAGGAACAACTCTGTAAATAAAAATCTTTGGAAAGAGAAAGCTGGATTCCTGCACTCTGACAAACATTACCAAGTGTGTTGCTCTAAACATAGTCCTTCACAAAGCATCAGAACATACTCATCATTCCTCCACTTATAAAAGCCAAACGACATGATACTTCACTGATGCCACTTTTCTCAGCCCTCGATATCATCAGTTTTATTTGCAAATTAGTTTCTTCCTGTCTGAAGAAACAAAAAGTTCTTTTAATTTCTGCAGATGTGCTGATTTCTGGGTTGTCTGCAAGAATCTGCCATCTGAAACCATGATCCAGAATGTACAGTTCAAAGTGTCCTAAAGTAAGAGTTTACCCTAAATTCATTTTAATCCAAAGAAAGCCACCTGGAGTTCATCACATGATAGAGCAGAATGAAGCGTATCAAGAATGATTTGCTTCAGGGACCAGCAGTTAGCATAATGGCTATATCACTGGACTCCCACATAGTTGACCACTGTTCGTGTCCCGGACCTGGTGGCTTAAAACTCACACCGGGCGCGTGTGCATGCATGCCCAAGCTCCTGATATTGGATCCTGATATTCTCTTCTAAGAGAGAAGAATGGAGGAGAAGGGATAGCGGCGTGGCCATCCCTCCTGGGGGGTGATTTCTGGCTTTCTGTCTCTATGTCTCTCTCTGTCTGTCTGACGAGCGCACGCACCCTATAGCAAAAAATCTCTCAAAAAAAAAAAAAGAAAGAAAGAAAAAAGAAAAAAAAAGAATGATTTGCTTCAGTAAGAAGGCTTTCAGAAGAACAATTCCAGAAGGTACAGAAGGCAAGGGCATAAAGGTTTCTGTTAAAATTTTGCTTTTATTGTTTTGTGAAATATCCATCTCTGTTAAAAAAAAATTAAAAAAAATAAAAAAGTACTAATTATTGCAATAAAACAATTCAATAAATGGGTACTTTTTACTTAAAAATGAACAAGGTCACAAAAATATGAGCAGAATAGAAACGTTCAATGTGATGGTATCTTTCTCAATTGGTAAACCTTTATCTTTCAAGCTCATCTCCATCCTTCCCAATATATTGGAGCAGCTCTCCTTGAGCTGTTTGCTGTCTTCCTAATCATTTCTTTCTCTTTCTTTTAGTTTCTTTCTTTCTACCATATGAAAGAGAATGCGAAGAACTTCCAACAAGGTCTTCCTGCTGCAATCTACCGCTAGCCTCAGCCGCCCAGGATCTTGGGTGTATGCACAAGACTGACACTTACAGGGAGCCCTCAAGAAATGAACCTGGGACCTTTCCATTTGGCTCCAGCATCACAGAACATTGAGTGACTGACTGCTACACCACCCATAGTACCTCTCTACCATCTTCAACTTTTCCTTCAAGGCATCAGCCACAGTTGGGGCAGAAACTCCTCTGCCCCACTTTTCTCACAAACAATGCTGTTTCCTGTGATTTTAATTTGTAAACCTCCATGAAGAAAGTCTTTTATTGCATTTTCTTTTTCTTCTGGTTCTCTAATCTGTAACTTCTGTATGTCAGCTACTTGTCTGCTACTCTAGATCTTCTTTTTTTTTTGGAGAGGTTTTTCGCTATAGGGCGTGTGAGCTCGCCAGACAGACAGAGAGAGACAGAGAGACAGAAAGCGAGAAATCACCCCCCAGGGGGGATGGTCACGCCGCAATCCCTTCTCCTCCATTCTCCTCTCGGGATCTTGGGCACGCACACACACTCACCCGGCGTGAGTTTTAAGCCACTGGGTCCGGGACACGAACCGCGGTCGACTACGTGGGAGTCCAGTGACATAGCCATTACGCTAACTGCTGGTTCCCGCTACTCTAGATCTTCTATGCCTCACTATCTTTTGAGATTTGTTCGTAGAAGATGAATGCCTGGTATATCATCGTAAACGCTCCTCTTTCATGAGAGAAGCCATCTACCTTACATTTTGAGCAAGCATAATGGCTTTAAATCTGTAGTATTTGCTCCTGCTATTTTCTCAAATTAAAAATAGCCAGAAATTTTCTTATCTTGTATCCAACAGGCAAAAACCCTCTTTCACTAATGGAATTTCACCCACATGAGACCTCATTGTTTCTCTCCTATACCATTTTCTCCAAAATCTAGACTTCTGATTTTAATGAATACTCTTCAAAAACAATACCTCTTCCAAATTCTTCTTCAGACTCAGTACAGTTGTTTCCCTGCTTTAAATGGTTCTCTCCTTCAAACCATCGCATGCAATGCTGATATATCAATATTTCAAATATTAACACTACTCCTATGTTGAAAAGCTAAGAATTTTCTCATTTTCTACACTGTCTTGGATTAGCATTGAAGATCTTTCTCTTTGACCCAGACAGTTAGCTTCCTGGGCTTTTCATCACACGCTTAACACCAATCATTGCTACCACTTGCTGTTCCCACTTCAGTAACCATATTTACATGTGTGTTTTGTATTTTCCTTCCAAATTTTAGCTCATCGAAACCCATTTCCACATTGCACATTCCATACATCTGTTAGAGTTCTGTGCAAATGCCATCTCTGGAGTAAAGCTATTCATGATAACTCTGCTTAGACGGACTTTTGTGCGCTCACTGCCTTTTCTCTGTTCCCCTGTGATACACACGGCCCATTCTCTTATGCCGAGGAACTCATGATAACAGATCGAATTTCATATTCTCCTGGCAATTACGGGGAGAGCAAACAAGACACTAAGTTTTCTGATTTCCTGGGAATATTGAAATATCTGTAAGAACTATTTAAACTTTACCTAGAAAGTAATATTTGGATCATAGAGATATATTGAAATCTCTCTCAAGAAATTAGGAAAAAAAGATGTTTAGGTATTTATTTATTTTCAATACATTAATTACCTAAAATTATATATAATATATTTAATTAATATAATATATTAATTACCTAAAATTATATATATATATATGTATACACACACACACATATATTTGTGTGTCTGTATATGTGTGTGTATGTGTATATATATATGTATATGTGAAGCATTTGCTATAGGGTGTACACACTCACCAGAAAGAGAGACAGAGACAGAGAGACAGAAAGCAAGAAATCACTGCCCAGGGGGAGATGACCATGCCACAATCCCTTCTCCTCTATTCTCCTCTCAGGATCTTGGGCATGCACACACATGTGCCCAGTGTGAGGTTAAGCCACCGGGTCCAGGACTTGAACCATGGTCAACTCCATGGGAGTCCAGCGACATAGCCATTATGCCAACTGCAGGTCTTAGTTTTTAAAAAAAGTGCTTTTTTCCCCCTTGAAATTAGATGAATAATTTATTATTTTAGTTATGATTGTAACAGAAAAAATATTTTCTGTTGTATTTAATATTTTTTACTTATCCATACAGGTTGTTATTTCACATTAATTTATGTAGAAAAGAAACAGTAAGATAAATAGGTACTGAAATCTACGCATGTGCATGGAGTAATACTGAGTTCTTACAAACCCTTACTCAGTAAACCATCTCATCAAGGATACAGATAAAATAAGGGCTGTTGGGCTAGGTGTTCTGAATCCAAGTAAAAGGTTCAGACTCCTAAACTTCTCTTTCTGTGGAGAGTTCCAATTTCTTTTATTCCCTGATTGCTACAAGCTACTACTTAGATTGTATCTTATAATAAATTATCTCCAAATATTATACACAACTAAAATTTTATGGTATTGTAAATCATTTCATTTTCATGCTGGTGATGTTTTGTCTAATCACACATGCCCATGAGGTATAAGAACAACAACAAAATCATAAAAAGGCAGGCATAAAATAATTATAAGGAAACTGCCTATCGTTCCTACATGACTCTGATTAGTTTCCCCTAACTGAAGAGCTGGTGTAATAAGAACGCTGTGATTGATACACACACACACACACACACACACACACACACTTATATATATATGTATCAAATGATAGTAAACCTATGTTTGAAAGCTATCTGATATTTATGGAAGCTGAACAAGTTACCTTCATGGAAATCTTCCTTTAAAATTCAAGATTAACAATAATCAGGTGTGGTTTATATAGTGCACTTCAAGGAGTATGTTAAAATTTTAGTTTTATTTTGATTTTTAGGATACATACACACACACACACACACACACACACACACACACACACACACACATATATATGTATACAACCTTATCAATATGTCATATAGATACTGGCAAAATATATACACACACAGAGCTGTGCAATTATATATATACATTCATTTGATTTTGATTTTTGAGGGATGTATTGTCTTGGGTTACACTTTTTTTTTTTTTGGAAAGGTTTTTGCTACAGGGCATGTGCGCTCACCAGAGACAGACAGAGACAGAGAGACAGAAAACGAGAAATCACCTCCCAGGGAGGATGGCCATGCCGCAATCCCTTCTCCTCCTTTCTCCTCTTGGGATCCTGGGCGTGCATGCACAGGTGCCCGGCGTGAGTTTAAGCCACCAGGTCTAGGACTTGAACCGCGGCGGACTACATGAAAGTTCAGCGACATAGCCATTACACTAACTACTGGTCCCTCAGGTTACACTTCTTATAAACCTTAGGAAGTTCACTTTTACTTATCAATATAATTTCTTAAAAGAAAACAGACTTTTATTCATAAAAAATCATGGATGAATGAGCACTGAAAATGCCTTATGATTTTTTTAAAAAGTATTTCAAACAGACAACGATTTCTACCAATAAAAGTATTCAGGAAGTGAAGCAATTTACTCATTTGCATTATTCATACATGTTAACTCACACAGGTTTATGACTGAACTCTAAATATAGAATACATTTTTATATAAAATGATGGCTAGAGGGGATGGCATATATTTGTCTTTTCTTTATACTCTGTTTTAATAAAAACATCAAAGGTATTTCTTAGCAGCTAAAATCCTATATACAATAATCCTAAACTGAATGAGTGGATTTCCTGACTCCAATATTAAAGAAAAAAATTTCTGCCGATCCTAGCTTGATAACAGTTTTATTTATATCCATTTCCTAAGAACATTTCTCTTTAAATCACCACAAAAATAGCTTTAAACTTTAACCTGATGAACAAAAAGAATAAATATTCCAAATAAAAATATGCTCAGGTAATCAAATTGTTTAACTCTCAACTGTGAATTATACTACCCTTGAAATAAAAATCTATAATGGTTAAGGTAACTTTTCTTTTTATTAATGCTGGGATTTGGGGGAACACAGTGCACTGGGGTCACACCTATTTAAACAAATAATAGCTAAGTATAACCACATTAGCACAGAATGTTTTCCAAAGGAATTTTAATTCTGGGGCATTTTTCAAAACAGTATATTTTAAGATTATGTTAGAAAGAGTAATTTTTCATGAGAAATCAGATAAATTTAGAGGGTTAATTTTTCTAATCTATGACCCAGATTATCAGTACAGACTTTTGTACAAAAATGAGATTAGTATCAATACTGTAAAGTGAGTGCCTGTCTTTGTTGGAACCGCACTTATTTTTCAACTTTAAGTGCACCACTATGCAGGTTTAAAATCTCTACTCTTTTGGTGTACCAAAATATATTTTCTCTACACATTTCTATCTTTCTTGAGAAGAGCCAGATACCACAGACAGAGCTGCATAAAGGAAGCAGTGTGGTATGTGCGTGTGTGGTGCATGTGCGTGTGTGTGTGTGTGTGTGTGTACGAAGCCAGTGGCTTTATCTTTTTTAAGAAAGAAAGTAATGTTCCCTTGGCCTCTTTCTCTTATCCTTATTAGATATATATTTGCTCCACAAAAGACAAACATAAAGATAATGTAAAGTGCCTTTAATATCAAATGATTTACTATTTTGGAAGCACATATGATTAAGATACAGAACAAGAAAGTGTTAAGTAATCTTTGTTAAATCAACAGATATTGGGTAAATTATGTAGAACATCATTCTATAATACATTTTCTTTTTAAAAGAACTTGTCAGGGGGTGAATGCTCTTACCAGAGGGAAATACAGAGAAAGGAAGAGAGATAGGGAAAGTGAGAAGCACTTCCCGCCCTCCATAGGGCATGTTACACCACAATTCCTTCTCTCTCCTCTCAGAATTTTGGGCACCTTTACACACATGTCCAGCTGGTCGTTTCTCAAGCTGCCCAGTCCAGTACTGAAACCACATAGTCAGACATGTGGAATCCAGCTCACTCAACCACTAGACAACAGGGTATCCTGATATTTGATTTTTACGTCCTTTCCTTGTGCTTACAGAAGCGAATTATGCAATATGGTAGATAAATAAAATTAGAACAATATTACTGTCTTTGCCTAAAGTTTTTAAAATCTAGCATCTTGGGGCCAGTAGGTTGTGGAGTGGCTATGTCATTGGACAATCACATGGCCTACTGGGTTAGAGTTCCAGACCAACCAGGTGACTTCAAAAATCACACCAGGTGCATGAGAACAAGATCCCAGGAGAATGGAGAAAGGATTGTGGTGAGGCCATCTCCCCCAGGGAATGATTTCTCACTTTTCCTCTCACTGTTTCTGTCTCTCTCCAGTGAGTGCATGTACCCTCCCGGGAGTGGGGTGGGAAAATGACTGCCACCTTAAACTTTTTTTTTTTATTTTAATTTTCAAGTTTACTGTGCTGCTTATGAATCAAAACTGTTTTCTGAAATACATATTTACCATGACATTTTACTTAAAATTCTTAGATGTTGGGTGACTGAAACACAGTTCTTATCATAAACCATCCCCCAAAAGTGTTTAATTGCCAATTGCAAAAATCTGAGAGGGGATATTACTCCTCACCCTACATATGTGAGTGTAATTACTATGCTGAAATATAATGAAACCCTCATTATACCACAATCAGCTACCAAAAATAAAATCATCTTACAGGATGATGCAGGTGCTTGCTGTGAATTATAGAAATAAGCCTAAAGTTTCACATACTCTTCATCCTTAAGAAAAAAAAAATCATTTTTCCAGTTGTGGCCACTACTCAGAGCGAACCCCAATGCTATTTATACTAAAAAGCAAGCTCGTTCTCTCTCTCATCAGTGGGAATATAGGGTGGAAAAAATTCCTGTATAGCCACAGCAGTTTTATCAATTTTCTTTTTCTGTAAGTTATGTGTGCTTACCAGAGAGAGAAAAAGAAAAAAAGAGAAATCACTCTCCCACCCCCAGAAGTTATGGCCAAGCCACAATCCCTTCTCCTCCACTCTTCTCTCTGGATTTTAGGCACTCATGCACACAAGCCCCGCCTGTTTTTCAAGATTTCTGTTCAGAATTATTGAACATGAAATTATATTTCTCCCAAATCTACTTGATAAAAGTGAGATTTGTAATATATATGTATGTATATATGTGTGTGTGTGTGTGTATATAATCACTACTTTTTTCAAAGAATTATTTATTTATTTTATTTGTTATTGTTATTTATTTATTTTAATTTGACCAGAGAGAGACAGAGAAAGAGAATGTGAAAGTGAGAAAGTAAGCTGCCAAGTCCGGGACTCGAACTGTGGTCATCCAAGTAGGAGTCCAGTGGCTTAACCACCGTGACACATTCCGGTTCCTATCACTTTTAAACCTCCTTTTTTTTGCAAGTGCCAGGGAATGCAGGTACTTACTAAAGAGGGAGAGAAGAGAGAGAAAGAGAAAAGAAGCACCCCTTGATGGGGCGTCATCATACTGTAGTCCCTTCTCCTCCATTACTCCACCCTGTTGGGATTTGGGGAACGCATGAGTACATGCCGGTACGTTTTTCAAGGGCTGGGACTTCAACTGCAGTTGGCCATGTGGGATCCAATTTTCTTCCTTTTCTTTCTTTCTTTTTTTTTTTTTTTCAGAAAGATTTTCACTAAAGGGCATGTGTGCTTGCCCAAGAGACGAGGAGACACAGAACATGAGAAATCAATCCCTGGTGGGGATGGCCATACCACAATTCCTTCACCTCCATTCTCTTCTCTGGATTTTGGACATTGCTTGCAGTCTTGCCTGACATGAGTTTCAAGCCTCTGGGTCTCCTACTCAAACCGTGGTTTACTATGGGGGAGTCCAACGACATAGCCATTATGGCATCTACTGGCCCAAGGATAAAATTTTTGTAACTACTAGACTATGGGACTGGCTTTTAAGGGCCAGATTTTAAAAATGTGAAAATTATCTTATCTGATCCTTGCCTTATCCATCAACTCTCAAAATCCTTTTTTTTTTGTTTGTTTGCTTTTGTTTTTAAATCAGGGGGAACAAATGCGTTTCTGAGAGAGAGAGAGAGAGAGAGAGAGAGAGAGTGTGTGTTCCTGCACCCTATAATGGGGCATGGTCACACAACAATTCTTTTTGCTTCATTTCTCCATCCTGTCAGAATTTTGGACATGTGTGCATACATATCTGGTATATTATTCAAGCCATCAGGCTGGGATTCAGTACGGACAGCCAACACTTAACTGCTGTGCTCTGGGACCAGTGCAACCCTCGAAATTCTGAAAATGCCTTTGGCTTAAGGCCTCTAGAAAAATAGCTTTAATAAAACATCTAAAAAATGTATTAGCATTATTAGATAGCAATGCTACGTACTTAGAAAATATTAACAAAAATTGCACGAAAATATTTACTTTAACACTTAAACTTTCAAATATACTTTTCATTTTTTAAAGCATTACTTTATTTATTTTCCAGTTTGTTCAGAGAGAGACAGAGAAGGAGAAAGAGGCAAAGTGAGAATACTAGCCACTAAGTCAAGGACTTGAACTGCAGTCAGCCACGTGGAAGTCCAGTGCCTTTAACCACCATGCCACCTGCCTCAAATATAATTTTCAATTAATCAGTCTTCAAATAATGGTATGCCATAAAATTTTTTTCTTACTGCATTTACATCAATACATTTCTCACTTAAAATTTGGTGAAAAGGCACAATTTAGAAGTAAATATCTGTTTTTAAATTTTATACCATGCTAAGAATTGCCTTTTTTCTCTTGGACCTTCTTCACTGTGCAATTTTATGCTCTCAAACTTGTGGACAACATTTCCATAGATCCTGTAGCACCAACAACTGTCAAATATGTCATCTCAACAGAATAAAGAATGTCTTCAGTTAGTTTATAGAAGATTGCTGTATTTTTACATTCTTTGGTGCTATAAGAGTCTGCCTGAAAATGGACAACTGCATCATAGGTAATTCAGTTGTGAATCCCTTTTTCTTATTTCAGTGAATCAATGACTGTCTTATATATGTTGTATAAAACATATTTTAGAAACTTTTATACTGGCCTACAAAATTAAATTCCTCTACCGTTCTCAAGTCCCTAGAGAATATAGAGACTGTGTTCCACACAAATCCTGTTTGCTTTCAGAAGTGTCAGAAGTTCATCTGTCTGGCTATTTACACACCTTTGTTTTATTCTGAGTTCCTCAACAGTGACAGAAAACACACATCGGTGGGAGCACATAACTCTTGAAATTGCAAGGAAATTTGGTGAGGGACTTTATTTTGTTTTGTACTCTCAGGGAGAGAACGAACTAAATTTACTACTATTTAAAGTAAAAAATATACAACTCTGGCGTGATTACACATCTGTTAGCTGTAAGGGAAACTATAAATGTGTTGTTATTCTGGCCCTTAAATAGTTGCAGTAAACTTCCAAAAACATCAAGCAAGTTTACTTATCCCAGCTAGTTTAATTATATTGGCTTATTAAATAAGAAATGATGGAGGAGCAAAGTGACTTTTTAAGAAATCCATGACATCACATTTCTTTTTAGCTACATGTGGACAACAGCCAAAATTTAGACAATGTACTATCTCTTTCCAAATGTTAATGACTACAAAGTCATTATCCTGTCATAGTTACTACTGTGTATTTTTGTTTTAATTTTGTTTTCTTAAAGGTGTTCGTTTTTAGTTGCTTTTTTGTTTTTTAATTCAGGAAAATAAAGACAATAAACACATCTGGAATTGTGGTATGCTGTAAATTAGTTAAAATTATTTTTCTTTTTTGCAAGGAACACACGCAGAACCATGAAAGAACTTGCTCCAAGGAACTCAGAACAAGTTTGAGAGATAATCTCAAGAGAAGAGCACTCCTTTTAGCTAAATGACTTGCACTTTAAAGAAGTGGGTGAAAAAAACAAAAAAGGTATATTTGAACATAATATTTTTCCATGTCAACTATTTACCTTCAAAAGCCCTTAGCTAGGCATTAAAATTTAAAAATATTTTTTTTCTTTTTGTTTATATGAATTTTCTTGGGTTCCTAAAATGTCTCTTTCTAAGACTCCATGGCTATGTCCTTTACTCTCACTCTCCCTCCTCGCTTTCTTTTTTCTGTTCCTTTCTTTTTATTCATTTGGATGCTTTTGAATTTAAATTGTATCAATTGATTAGACACTATCTCCATGGTAGAATGTTCAGACTGGGATTGCTAAAATATGATGATGTTGTCACTTAATTATTTGCTGAGGATACCCAGTATCCCCACCAGAAGCATATTATTTAAGAAAAATGATTAAAAAACCAAACTTGATAATAATAACTGCTTCATCTGTAAACCAAGTGCTACTTTCAAATTTTAACTCAATTTCATGTAAAATCCAGAGTAAAGCAAGCACATATTATTTTCTACCTATGTAACCCTTCCACTTACAAGTATTTCTATTTCTTTTTTCTATCTCCACTGCTTTGGCTAGTATTTTGTGTCCATGTATCACTAATATTTACACTTACAGCCCTCTCTTCAAAGAGTCCATCAGAACTAAAGGATAAAACATAAAGATAGAAGCCATGCCAATATACAACATAGGATTTGAAATTTTCAAATACTAAGTAAATCCAAATTTCTTGTCTAAATTTTCTTTTTCTTTTTTTTTTTTGGAGAAGTTTTTTCTATAGGGTGCATGTGCTCACCAGACAGCCAGAGAGAGACATAGAGACAGAAAACGAGAAATCACCCCCCGGGGGGATGGTCATGCCGCAATCCCTTCTCCTCCATTCTCCTCTCGGGATCTTGGGCACGCACGCATACGCACCCGGCGTGAGTTTTAAGCCACCGAGTCCGGGACGCGAACCGCAGTTGACTACATGGGAGTCCAGCAACATAGCCATTATGCCAACTGCTGGTTCCCTAAATTTTCTTTTTTTATTCAACAAATCAGGTACCAATTATTCTATTTAACTGGAGCTAGGGATACAACCACTAACAGAACTACGAAGCCAAATCCTTTTCTTCATGAAAATTGCATTCTGGTGAATAGGGGTGGGCCAAAAATAAGACATGTGAGAAAAACATATAATAGGTTAGAACATTCTCCAAGGGAAAAATAAACAAGTAGAGCAGGACAGAGAGTTGAGCATAAGAGATATTAGATAGATTGATGAGAGAAATCATCCCCGAGAAGGTAGTACAAAAATACAGAGCTGACAGGAGTGAATGAACCAATCATGTGGACATTTGAGAAAGACAATAGGTAGGGGGAATAGCAAGTTTAAAGGCCCTGAAATATTAGTGTGTTTTATATTTTAACACCTGGAAGGAGACCAGTGTAGCTGGAATTGAGAGTGAGTAAAACAGTGATGGAATGTCAAGACAAGTGACCAGAGGCCAGCTCACGCAAGGCCCTTTAAACTATGGTCAGGATTTTCAATTTCCCTTTTAAAAAAATGTTTAAGGAATTATTTATTTAATTTTATTTATTATTATTATTTTAATTTGATAACAGGACATGTGTGCTCATGAGAGAGAGACAGAGACACAGAGAAAATGAGAAAATAAGCCACCAGGTCTGGGACTTGAACTGTGGTCCACCATCCTGGAGTTCAGCACCGTAACCACCACACTACCAGCTGGACTCCTAGATTTTAGATTTCAATGTGAGAATTCTTTTGAGCGTCTGATCAGATGACTGAGATGATCTGATTGTTGTGGAATAGACATTTTAAGCAAAGCAAGTTCTTAAGAGTATGGACTTTGGTACCAGAGAACTGAGACTTTAATACCACGTCTGATATTAACCAACAGTGGGATCTTGGTCAGTTTACTTAGACTTACTGTAAAGGTTCATCTTTCCCATGGATAAATGGGATCAGAGTTGCATCTACTTTATGGAAATATGATACATATTAAATGTGCCAATATGCATAAGGCACATGATAATGAGTTTGTAAGTATGTGCTTAAAAATAGACTCAGTGTGTCTGCTGTGTTAAAAGTAGACTCTGAGGGTCAAAGCGTAAAGCAAGACACCAATTAGAAAGATATTAATCTGTTCAAGACCTTGTGTTGCCTTCAATCAGGGCAGAAGAACTGTTAAGTAGCAGGAAAAAAAAGTTGTCAGGTTCTGCATCTCTTTTGATGGTAATTCCACGAGGATTTGTCTAGCTTGGATATAAAGTATGAAAGGTAAATGTGGACTGAAGTTTACCTGTGAGGGTTTCGGTTAACAATTGGAAAAACTTGGGAACCAGCAGTTAGCGTAATGGCTATGTCTCTGGACTCCCACGTAGTCGACTGCGGTTCGTGTCTCAGACCCGGTGGCTTAAAACTCACGCCAAGCGTGTGTGCGTGCGTGCCCAAGATCCTGAGAGGAGAATGGAGAAGGGATTGTGGTGTGACCATCTCCTCTGGGGGGGTGATTTCTCGCTTTCTGTCTCTCTCTGTCTTTCTCTGTCTGGCAAGTGCACGCGCCTTATAGCAAAAACCT